>NC_057712.1:25856762-25890387 GCF_004010195.1 Chiloscyllium plagiosum | reverse complement strand
GATGTCAGGGGTGGTATCTTTACCCAGAGAATGGTGGGGGCATGGAATGCGCTGCCTGTGGGAGTGGTAGAGTCAGAATCTTTGGTGACCTTTAAGCGGCAATTGGATAGGTACATGGATGGGTGCTTAAGCTAGGACAAATGTTCGGCACAACATCGTGGGCCGAAGGGCCTGTTCTGTGCTGTATTGTTCTATGTTCTATGTTCTATGTTCTACCACAGCAGCTATCTTAATGACAAAAGTCATACATAATAATGAAGTTATTAATGCTGAAGGAAGGAAGGAAATTGTGAAGATGACTTGACCAATGATATGCTGCTGTATTTGTGGTGCTGGCAGTTATGAAGTAGCAGCTAGTTGGGCAACTGCAGCAACATTGCCACCTGGAGGTGATCACTTCTGAATTGTTATGAATGAGTTTGGCACTTAGTCATTAGACTGGCTCTCCCTAATGGTGGGTATCTTTAACTGAAAGTAAAAATATTAGTGAAACCACCAAAACTGTCTGAACTGACAAAGGAGCTGATGGAAGAACCAAAGAACATAATAGCACGCAGCGAATACATCACACCCCAGTCAACAAAATAATTTGGTTAACGCAACTCTCTCTGTAACACAAACATGGTGAAGAATATTGAAATACATTGAACTTAATTAGTGTATGATGGGAGGAGCAACACTAACATTTGCCTCACTTTCCTTGTTCTGTAATTCATGGTAGAAATAAGAGCAAAGATCAGACAAATTAAACACACTTGTGGTTGTCAACCTGATTGTCCCTCATTTGAATCTAATCCTTCTGAATATATTATGCAACATTCTTGGTTCACAACCTCTGTCATCCAGAAAGACAAAGGAAACAGATGAGCATAAGTACATAGGAATAGGAGAAGACCATTCAGCCCATTGAGCCTGCCCTACCATTCAGTAGGATCATGGCTGATGCCTTTCACTCATGCAACCGTCATCACTGCACATCACTGGTAGTTCACAATCTATCAGTTTCTACCTTAAACGTACTCAAAACTGGTCTTCCCTAGCCACCTGTGGGATAGAATTCCAAATAATAACAATTCTCTGAATTAAAAATACCTCCTCATCTCAAACCTAGATAAGTAGAAATACCATCCTCTCCAAGCCCCCTCTGATCAAACACCATTACAAATTAAATGGATATTGGCATTCCTTCATCACCACTGGGTCCCAATTTGTGGAACTGCATACTTAAGAGTACTGTTAACTAATGGAATTGTCAGCAAATTATTGACCTGCTAAGGAAATTGACTGAGCAGGTGGAACAGAAGAGACAGAAATAAAGGGCAGACACTGTCATTGCTAAGACGTGTCTTTTGGTGTTCAAAATGGTCTGTGTTTTCATCTAACTGTTCACTATATTTACGAACAAATTAGATGATAAAGGTAGAAAACCACGTATCCATGTTTGCCAATGGCAAGAGAATATATATTGAAAATAATGTAGAGGAAGAATAAAATTACAAAGAGATGTTAGTAGATTGAGTGAAATCAGTGGCAAACAGATCTTTGAGTAGGCAAAGGTAAGGTAAGGTAATGAGAAAGACCCGAACAAAAAACACTTTCTAAATGGTGAAAAGCTAGAAACAGTGAAGGACAAAACAGACTTGGGGCTGCAAGAAAATAAATCATCAAAATGCCATGAACTATTTCAAAAACTAATCAAAAGCTCTAATAGATATTGGCCTTTATATCTAAAGATTAGAAGAATGTAGAAGTCACGTTTCAGCAAAATCATACCCTAGTTGACTATATGTAGAGTAAGTGAACAGTCCTGGCCACCACACCTAAAGAAGCATACCTTAGTTATTGAGAAAGTGTATATTTACTAGGATGATAACTACACTTTAAGAGTTGTTATGAAGAAAGATTGAACAAACTAATGTGTTCCCTGGAATTCCAAAGCGTAAGAACGATTTGATCAAAGCCTAGAAAAGCAATTAAGGAGACCAGAAGGGTAGATGAAAATATATCATTTCTGCTGTTTAGAGAGTTTAGGACTGAGGACAAAGTTGACATATGAGATCAACAAACACTTGTAAATTCAATGGATGACAAAGGTTTGGTACTCTCTTCTACAAAGAACAATTCATGATAGGTCATGTGTTCCTTTTAAGTTTCCATTTGATATTAAGGGATCAGGAACAGAAGAAGTTGTATAAGAGTCATCACATATCAGCCATGATTTCACTGAATTATGGAACATACTTAAGGCTTAAATAGTCTAGTAATGTTCCTATCAGCCCAAAGGCTGGATATAACATGACCCCATTGGGAGATTTAGGCTAGAGAGCATCTTACACAAGCAAGGTACCAGACCCACTGTTTTTCACTCATCTCCAAGCTCAGCCACAGAACAAGGGATGCTCAAAATCAAAATCAGCAGCCCATCTAGCATATGTAAATAAATTAAGGGTCAATTGAATTTATTACTATGTTAGCATATCCATTGGAGGCAGCTCCCAAAAAGCACATCTGTTTTCCATTCTACTCTGCCCTTAGTACAAAACCCACCCTCGCTAATCCACTTGTGCCCTCCCTGTGATACTGTTCCTCCAAACAACTTACAAAGCGAGTGCACAGATTTTGTTCAGGCACCATTGGGGCCTTTCTCATGGTTCAACTGGCAAACTAAAGTTCCCCCAAAGGTGCTGTACTGCTGCTGCGACTGCTAAAGTTACCAGCCAATCAATATGAAGCAGAAATCCCACTGTGATCTCTTTTAGACCTTCCACAGCAAGCTCCCTCCTTTCTGGCCCCACCCTTGACCCAACGTGTAACTTCCAGCCTTGTGCTTCTCTCAGAGCCCCTCATCACAATAAGTGCAATGGTTCAAGGAAATGAATTCTCAAGATCAATTAGAGATGGACAATAAATATTGGTCTTACTTTCAATGCCCATATCCCATGCACGACTTTAAATTCTGCATTTGATATGCCTCCTCTTAAGTATGAAAATTAAGTATGAAAATCATTAAAATTTTAATAAAACCCACAGACACCTACACAATATGTAAATTATATTTGGACAGATTCTTTCTTTCTAAAACAATTATTTTTTCAAAAATTCTGCTTTTATGCTTCTGTTTTCAATGTTTACATGATTAGAAATTTGACTAATTAAAAATCTATTCCCTCTCACAACATATCAAAGGCAGCAAGGCTTCCCAATGGATTATTGTTTGCTTTAGACGGTAGTTAACGTCCCATTTGGAAAGCAAGCCTGGAGAGTTTAGCTTTATTTTCCTTTTTTTTGTGAGGGAAAATACTGAAGACAGTTTCTATAACAGAAAGGAGTTTATGATGGTAGAAAACCAGCTCTATATACCTCCATGATCTCATTAATAATGTTGTGTAACCATTTTTGGTAAGTAAAATACTCAAAAACACAATATCTATGACTGATTCTTGAACACGGGTGCAATTGATGTGTTGTATGTACCACAAATCCTATTTTATTTGATTAAAAAAGTCAAGTCTATGGAGCTGTATTTTCATTTGACTATTCCCATTTGATTCAGCAAAGATTTACTGTTGACGTAGATAACAATTGCTTGGAACAGTTGGTAATTTGACTCTGAAGTGTTATACATGTCACATCGCATTCTTCAACTCCCATGTGAACTTCCTTCTTCACGTATTCGTTATCATTTAATTCTCTACTTTTACCTCAACAAGATAAAATTGCAGAAAGAGTAGGTCTAAATGATAATGTTAAGTGGTGATTTCAGACTGAATCCTTGCTAGGTTATTTATTTGTGTTTAGTAAAGACTGTAGTAAAGTGATTGGAATCATTGGTGACTTTATAAAGGTCACATGATGTGACTTACTAAGTATGTGTGCAACTCAAATAACATTGCATCACAAATCATCACGATTAATGGTCTTTGGTGTTGAAAAGTCTTATCCATTGACTTGCAGATGAATGTTGCTTATTAGGCTCATACGTTATGTCTTTTAGGAGGATTCAAATACATTGAGCCATTTGACTGATATGAAAATGCCAATTTACCTCCTTTGAGCATAATCAACAAAGTCAACCACAGTAGATCTCCCTATTAGCCTAAGAAATTCCAATGCCCTGAAATCATTTCATTTGTATCTCTCCATACCAGAAATATGGTTGATTTGTAGAAATTGTGACTTGCTTTAACCTCAATGCTAATTGGATGTAAACTAACTCCCTATGATCTGCTTGAGATGGAGGAAAGGATCCAATAAGAAGAAATCCTGACCTTAATTTGTTTGCATCAAAAACAATCTATCACTAAATAATTAAAACAGCCTTAGAATTTTGAACCAAGTAAAATGCCCCTCTGCCTCAGTTCACTGATTAGTAAAACAGTCCTCTCCTTTCTCCATTGCATAACAAAATGGGCTATTAAGTCACCCCCACCAATGTTGCAAATTGATAACTGCGCAACTCCTTCAATTCAAATGCTCTATCATTTTGCATCTCCTCCTTCACAGCTCCTCTCCTACTTTTTCTTCTGCTTCTATCTCAATCCAGTTTCTGATCACCTTTTCACATGCTTCTCCTCTCTCCTCCTTTTTATCCATCACCTTATTCTGCTTCTTGCCCCTACCTTTTCTTTCCCTTCCCCCAAATATGTCTCCTCACCTACACCTTTCTCACTTCCAATCATCCTTCTGCCTTAAACTCTGCTTGAGCTACAATGTATTTGGATTTCGTTCTGTATGTATAATGCCATGGGAGATTAACTGGGGAGCTGTAAAAGCAGCATTTTTTTCTGCCATTGTTTGACAATGAACTCTAATTAAAAACAGTTTTATTGACTTCACATTGTATTTGAGTTTATACACATTGTAAAAGATGAACAGCGCTGACTGTGTCCTGCATTGACCATTAAACAATTGTAAGACATCCAAACAGTTCTATTAAACATAAAATTCAATGTAAATATTTGAAATATGTGGATAACAAGAGCCAAGAGGTTTAGCTCTGATATAACCATTACTGAGATCAGTAACACTATTCCTCCCAATTCCCTAAACTGCCAGCAAGTTATCTTATCAAGGTCTGACGCATGAGTTTATTGTTTTAAGGTTATACCCTAATCAAATCTCAGCCTTTTAATTGGGTTTCAAACAAACCTGACACCAAAAGTATATCCCAGAAAGCCTCCAGTAAGGTTACACCGAAGAGGTTCAATGAGAAAATGAAGGCAGAGCCTAGATGAAGGATTTTTACCCCATTATTGTGACACTTTCATGGGGAGACACATATCTTCTGGCTGCTGGCTACCATATTGGTTTGCTGTCACTTTTTTGTCCCCACCACTCCTTCCCCTGAACAATTTTCTCAAGAACAGAACAGCTCCTTGCCCACAAGTGAGCCTAATCAGCTAAGTGCTTGATTTTTAAGATGAATATAACTCCAAAATCTTAATCTGTCTTTTTTGGTAAATCTATGATCATGAGTAAGATGAGGGTGTTTTTTTCTTATGTTTCTACTGTGATTTGAAACTCTTGATTAACTTTAAGTATTAAGGATTGGTATGAAATTACCCCACTGCAGTGTTTTTGAGCAATAAGGCTATGCTAACATTATGTTTTGAGCAAAGGGCGATTTAGAATGTCCCCAGAGACTATGTCTGCAGGGAGCATATTTGGTTGCGAATCCTATTGGACAAGATAGATCAGTTGCAGTGGCAGTTAGAAACAATGAGGAGTTCACAAGAGCAAATGGGTGAGATGGGTGGCAGTTTCAGAAAGGTGGAGACTCCACAGATGCAGTCAGATAGCTAGTTGACTGCTGGGAATGGTAAGAAATGTAGCCATCTGGTAAAAGAGTCCCCTGTGGCTAACCCCATCTCAAACAGGTATGATATTTTGGATACTGTCGTGGAGGGAATGGCCTCTCAAGGGAGTAAAAGACTAAAAGCCAGTTTTTTGGTATCATGACTGACTCTAATGTAACAAGGGGTATGTCAGGTTCCAAGCAAATGATTGTAATAAGGGACTCTCTAATTTGGGGCACAGACAGACATTTCTGCAGCTGTCAGAGAGATATCAAGATGGTGTGTTGCCTCCCTGGTGCCCGGGTCAAGGATGTCTCAGAGAGTATACAGAAGATTCTGAAAGTGGAAAGTGACCAGCAGAAGGTTGTTGTGTCCATTAAATACCAATGACATGGGTAGGGAAAGAGATGAGATTCTGCAGAGAATATAGCAAACAAGGCAGGAGGTAAAAATGTAGGTCCTTGAGGGTGAGATTAGGAAAATGAGGATAGAGTAGATGAATGTGTGTCTGAATAGTTGTTGCAGGGGCAAGGATCGACATTTTTGAACGATTAAGATCTCTTTAGGGGTACAATGACCTGTTTAAGAGAGATAGAATTAGAAAGGGACCAATATACTTGTGGGGAAGTTTGCTAGTGCCAATTGTGAGGCTTTATGCTAGTGAGAAAAGAGAAAAGGCTGATGCTGGAACATTAGATAAGGGGAACAGGTCAAATAATCAAGGCTGACAATAGCTTGGCAGAAAACAAGGTAAGATAAATTAAACTGCATTTAATTCAATTCAACAGGTGGCACAGTGGCTCAGTGGTTAGCACTGTTGCCTCACAGCACCAGGGTTCCAGGTTCGATTCCAGCTTCGGGTGACTGTGTATAGCTTGGCAGAAAACAAGGTAAGATAAATTAAACTGCATTTAATTCAATTCAACAGGTGGACAGGTGGCACAGTGGTTAGCACTGTTGCCTCACAGCACCAGGATTCCAGGTTCGATTCCAGCTTCGGGTGACTGTGTGGAGTTTGCACATTCTCCCCATGTCTGTGTGGGTTTCCTCTGCGTGCTCCGGTTTTCTCCCACAGTCTAAAGATGTGCAGGTCAGGTTAGGTGCATCATTCAGAGGGAAATGGGTCTGGGTGGGTTACTCTTCGGAGGGTCGGTGTGGACTTGTTGGGCCAAAGGGCCTGTTTCCACATTGTAGGGAACCTAATCTAATCTAAAGAGGTCTGACAGGTAGGGAAGATGTATTTAGGGTATGGTTGAGAACATGGGACTGGGAAATCACAGCTGTAACAGAAACGTGGCTCAGGCATGGACAGGACTGAGCATCCAGGTAGGACTGACCTCACCCACCCATCACCATCATCACCTCTATCATGGTGGCCTGGTCAACACTGATAAAGGGCTTATGCCTGAAAGGTCAATCCTCCTGCTCCTCAGATGATGCCTGACTGTCTGTGCTTTTGTAGAACCACACTCTTCAATTCCGTTCTCCAGCATCTGCATTCCTCACTTTCTCCGGGACTAGCCAACATCTTTGTTTCAGGTTTTGGAAACTTCTGAGAGTGTCACTCCAGGTGAAGGTGTTTTGTTTCTCCCTGACCTCAAATGACAGGCTCCAGTTACTTCCCTGCTGGAGGTTCTCCGACTTGCCATCCAGCTTTAAGGGCTCAGCTGCCATCCTTCCTGGGGAGCCAAGCCCATCCTGGCCACTAATTAGCCAGTTACTGTTGGGTTAGGCTAGTTCACCCATTTACCCCTAACCTGTAGGTGCTGTTCCAAAATGCAAAACTTTGAATCTGGAACAGATTGGGGTGTAAAACTGCTACAAAAAAAAGGACTAAATATTATTAGAGGGTTTATGGAATGTGGGAGCATATGATATAGGCATCACTCTTTTTCACCATCGATAACGATAATTTGAAAATCACATTCTGTCAAAGAAGGACAGAAAGAGGCTTGTAGAGTTTGTGGCTGAATCGGAAATGTAAATCAATGCAAAAAGGTGTTGCTGTGGTTCATCTTGGTAAGAGGAAGGAGAGCACTTATTCCTTGTAAGCTAAGAATAAATGGCAGAGATATCTGGAAGTATAGGTAAATAGGTAATTGAAAAAAGCACCATAACTTGATAAGATCCTAAAGAGTGCAAAGTACTGGAAGTTATAGAATCAAGAAATACAAAAACAATAATGTAATGGTAAAGTATATAAATCCTTAGCTAGACCCTAGTTAGTGGCACTGAATGTGGTTCCGTTGTTCAAACAACAGAGAAGATGTTTAAATACAACAAAATGTGGAGAAAACATTTACAAAGGTGTTACCAGAATTGAATTAAAAACCACACAACACCAGGTTATAGTCCAACAGGTTTATTTGGAAGCACTGGCTTTTGGAGCGCTGCTTCTTTGTCAGGGGTGATGAAGGAGCAGAGGTCTGAAAGCTAGTGCCTCTAAATAACCTGTTAGACTATAACCTGGTGTTTTGTAATTTTTTTAACTTTGTCAACTCCAGTCCAACACCAGCTCCTCCACATCATGCCCAGAATTGCGGACTGAAGGAATACGCTGAGGCACTTTGCTCTGGAAAAGATACAGAGGAGAATTGATAGAAACCTACAGAATTAATAAAGGTTTGATCGGATTATGGAGTCATAGAGGTCTACAGCACCGAAAAATGCCATTCTGCCCATTGAATTTGTGCCGGTCAAAACAACCTCATCCCATTTTCCAGAGTGGATGTGGACAAACTGTTATGGTTTGTCAGTGAGTCCAGACTGAGCAGGCCCAAATGCAAATGTGATGAACAGGTAATAGGAGGAACTTCTGGGTAGTGAGAATGTTGAAATTTCAGGGTCCCGGAACATTTGAAGCAATGATACAATCAGGGAGATATGTAAATATGAAATGGTGGAAAAGACGAATATGGGAGCAGGTTGAGAAAAGGTAACCCACGTGAAAAAATTCATCTATAAATGCCTGCATGGTCTATTTGGACAAAAAGCTATTTCTTAGCTGTTGATTTTGTGTAACTATGTCAATTCTGCGATTACCAGCTTAATACCTCCACTAGAACAATAATCAGGCATTTCAGGTGAATGAATTGAACATTTGAATGACTAAAATCCATCTGCATTTAAATTTCCAATGAATGCTGATGGAGCTGTTAGTAAAACATGATTGTAGCAACTAAAAGCTCAGTGAACAAAGAAAAATAATTCCGAAGAATGAAGTTTTGAAAATGTTTCTAATACATGCTTTTTATTGTGATTTTTTATTGGATTAAAATGTTGTTACTACAAATGTTAAGATACTTCACATTCTCTGTACGCACTATAAGTGTTAGCATTCAGTGACTCCACAGTGTCTCAGTAGAGGATCTAAAGGAACAAATTAACAGTTTAGGATTCCACGTGTCCATTAGAAGAGCTGTAAGTCTAGGGGTTAAACCAGAGAATCAGAATTCAGGTAGAATAATCAGATAGTTTTCTGATTTTTAAAGAATGTTTCAATCATTTTTTCCTCTCCAGGTAAGGTGGTGTTAAATCAATAACCAGCCACAGAATATTCATCAAGATTACATTTTTGAACTGTTACTGCTATTCATTTGAGCCTTAGATCACAGAGTTCCTTTGAAAATTAATATTTCACTTGACCTTCTTTTATAGTTTATACATGCCTAAGGTAAAAGTTCCAGTTAATTACCAGATTTTGATTTTTAGTTGATCTTTCCAGCTTTCTTTTTAATGAGACTGTGTAGACCTAACCATGGGTGGAAGCAGCCTCATCTGTAACGGGAGATAGAGATTCCTCTAGTTCATTACATTTCAAAGTGAGGAAACAGCCGCAGGCTGTGCAGAGTTATATTCAAAGGGAATCTCCTCATGACATTCATGTAAGTTACTGAAATGACAAACAAATCAGAAAAAAAAGTTGGGATTTAGGAGTTTCAAGGTTTTCTTCAGTGCTGATGAAAATTAAGTGTTCTACATCTATACTGCAGAAACTGGCTCTGAAGTTTCTATTTTATCAGTGTTATAAAGATGTTGCCTTGCCTCCAAAATAGCTGCAGCAGCCTGTCTTCACACTTAGGGTGTGAGCCATGCTGGACACCATTTTGATGAGGGCATTAGTGCCAACACATATAGGAAGCAACATGGATGTGGGAGATTGTGCCATTGTTTCATGCTGCAGGGATGTAATGACATGTATGAAAGGGTATATCTAGGCCCCAATGTAATGTTCTGGAGGAGATATCCCTTCAATCCAGTGGATCTCACTGACTTTGAGAACATCTACAAGGGGCCCTCCATTTGAGGTTAGCTCATGCATTCTTTTCTGATTGAGAAGTTCCTGTTTTTGACAGCTGGACAGCCATCCATTCCCAGCTATATGGCCTCTGCTTAGAGCCTCCAGCCTCAGGTACTTAACTGAATAGTGGAGCTGGAAGTGGTCAGTGAGTTGATGGCCTCCTGGGAGACTGCACTAGGAATGTGCACTGTGGGCTCACATGCTGATTCAGCATTTGGAAATGGACTCAGCTCCTGAACGTCTTCAGTCAAAACAGGATTCTGTCCAGCAGTCTGATTTTCACCAGCTCACCAGGGTCAGGCCAAGAAGCGGGATTGGAGGGAATGCAGTAACCTAGTGAGGGACAGTGGTGGGTGGAGCACTTTTCACCCTTCATATGGTGTGGAATTTTCCCAATGGCAAGTAAGGCAGATGATGGCGATAAGACAGTTGACATCCTTAAGTGGCTTCATTTTAGCAGTGGCTGGCATGTTTTCTATCATGTGGCATGACCACTCAGTAAAACCTGGTGGTCTTCCTTTGGGCTTTGGGAGGTTAGCATAGAGGATGGCCAGCCTCATTTGGTGTTCTATTAAGAGCTGTTAAGAGCCACTCTTACACCTGTCCTCATCAATGAAGCTCCCACTACCCTCATAACCCTTACCAGGGTGTGCCTGGCCCTTCTGAGAAGCTCAGCATCCATTGTTATTAGCTGCAGTTTCAGCAGTAGCTACCTCTTCTCATGGTACTGGTGAGATTGAAGACCAAACTGGTCCATGCTAACCAAAATGTCCATCAATGCTAACTCCATTTCCCTGCATTTGGCCCACATCCTTCTAAACCTTGCCGATCGATATATTTGTCCAAATACCATTTAAATGTTGTTAAGGTACCTGCCTCAACTATTTCCGTTGGCAGCTCATTCCACATGCTTACCACCTTCTGTGTAAAAAAAGTTGACCCTCAGGTTCTGTTTCATTCTTTCCTGTCTAACCTTAAACTGTTGCTCTCTGGTCCTTTATTTCCCAACTCTGGGAAAAAGACTGAGTGCATTCACCCTATCCATGCCTCTCATGATCTTATACACCTCTATAAGATCCCTTCTCAGTCTCCTACACTCTAAAGAAAAAGTCCTATTTTATCCAACCTCTCTATATAACTCAGAACCTTGCGTTACAACATTGCTCATGAGAGAATTAGCATGCGTGATACTTCTATCCCAATGATATGATTGCCATTTTTGATGTTTGGTGCCACAGATCCTCAGCAGTCTACTTCACCTGATCCCAATGTTCTTGATTAGGACTTTGTAGGGCTCTGAAATCTTGTGGAATCGGTACATATGGTTTTCTGCCATGATCCAGATTTTGCTGGCTTTAGTGGCTAACTGATCCAACTCCTCCTGCAATAGCCCTTCTTGGAAAAAAAATGAGACTTGTAAATTTGCAATACAGGCTAAACAAGGGTCAAGTCAGACATATATCATTTCTGACTCTGATGCTGTTTCTCTATGCTACTGGTTTAATCTTCAGTGGTGACAGCTTTTTCAATTTGAGGAGTTGAATTATAATTTGCTTGTGGATGATAAGCCTGATTATATTGCAAGAAATTATTCTCTTATTTTCTTACATTGCTTTGGAAAATAAATAAAACATGGAAAGTACAAAATCATTCCCTTCGAATGAATCACACACTAACAAATCAGTCCAGTACCACTAATTTGCTATTAAAACTAATATTAACAAAGGAAATTGATTTCATTGAGAATCTTGACCAAACTTAAGGATTGATCCCTAGATTAATATATATTTTAGCATACTCCATGCATAAGAAAGCAAACAAAGAATAATTATCCAAATGCTGCCAATATATCATCTACTTAATATTTCACATGCTTCCCCTGGTGCATAGAGGCCAATGCTGCTTTGATTCTGAATCAATCAAGTTGCCTTTCCAATCGTTCTTTGTCTGCTTTGAATGCTTGCTGTGGGTGGAGAATTCCTTTTTAGTATCAGGGGATGAAGAATTCCTCTACATCATTATATTTCAAAGAAACTTGCCTCAGGCTGTGAATGATGTGCTCAAAGGCAATTTCCTTAAAGCTAACAATGCAGGTTGCTGAAACATCAGAAAAGTTGTATCTGGTGAGTAGGAAGGCAAGAAAGCATTTACACTTTACGCATTTTAAAGTTGGAACTATATAGAGAAAAAAGACAAATAAAAATAAAATTATAGGTATTATAAATACAAAATATGAATAGAAATCTCTGGAATGGTATAAGTCCTCAGCCAATTTCAGTCTTTCAGATGTAACTTTTTTTTACCTCATAATCTTTATGATTACATACTATGTTGCCTGTCTTAACTGCAATGCATTTTCAACAATTTTTGTTTCTATTTGTTGAAGAAGAATTGTTTAGAATTTTGTACTATGCACACTTATCTTATTTTCCCAACAATGTCAGAAAATAGTTTCAAAAAATATTTTAAAGAAAATTTAATACTGTTTATCATGACTGGCCAAATATTTTCTAAGTTGACCAGAGCTGTTATAATTTGAAAGGGGTAATATATCATGATATAATATATTAATGATTGGGAAGTGAAGCAAAAATCCAGGCAGCAATCAGATTAGCATTATCCAGAGTTGATATTTTATTAATTATTCCAAAGAGGTGGAAAATCAAAATGATTCAGCTGCTGCCTACTTGTGTACAGAGTATAATTGGCTTTTTATTTTGAAACCTGTGGTGCTGGAACAACTGGGAGAAGAGTTCAATGAAATGGAACATGGATTTAGGTGGAATAGTGCTTTTTTAATGTAAAGCTCTATAATCTCTGTTTGTATTATTCCCTACCATTGCAGTATCCAGAATTGTACTGATTACTAATATCAAATGTAGTCCTTTTTCTCAATTTTTGTCCCAGTGAAAAGCTTAGGATTTGGCCACCAATTGGCTACTTTTTCATCTAGTTGAAGTAAACCGTAGCCTTTACTGCTTTGGTGATATCTGGCAGAAGAGATCTCCCATCCTTTTGACAACTTACATGATTTATATTTCATGGATACCAATGCAATAAAACTTAAGTAGATTCTATAAGAACCAGGAAAACCATTTCATCAGATATCACCCAAGCAATGAAGGCAACTTTTGAATCCATTGTTAATGCATTTCCATGATGCTTTGATGTAGGTGACTGGGTTAACATATTTTAAGGTTATTAAAAATGATCAACACTTATTTCAGAAGTTCAGTATAAACTAACCTCTTAGTCATTATGAAGAAGTATTTAGCTATTATGTTACATTGTGTGATATTGGTGTATGGATAATTGTTACTGTCATCCATTGTCTAATGTTACAGTGGAGATTTTAACTTGTGTAGTTACGAGGATAAGCAATGTGACATCTACTTGGTTTGGGAAGATGATAGCCTATAACTATGTTATACATCACACCCTACTTATTTGGCACCTCAATTAAACAATGTAAGTACTGATTACTAATATCAAATGTAGTCCTTTTTCTCCCACAAGTTTAGTATGGATTTAATATCACAGTATTCAACTTAATCTTCTTATTTACCTTGTTAATCAGGATAAATAAAGGAAACTATGATGGCATGAGGCATGACTATGATAAATTGGGGAAAGTCACTTCAAGAGATGACAGTGGATAGGAAATGGCAAACATTTAAGTAGTGCATGGAGGAATTGTAACATTCCTACCTGACACAGAAATAAAACTGAAACGGAGACCTGACCATGGCTATAAAGGGAAATTAGGGATAGTATTAGATCCAAGGAAGGGGCATACAAATTGGTCAAAAAACAGTCTGAGGATTGGCACAGTTTACATTTCAGCAAAAAAGGACAAAGTAATTGACTGAAACTGAGCAATACAAGAATAAACTCATGGGCAACATACAAACTGAATGTAAAAACCTCTTTAGCTGTGGAACAAAAATAGTGAAGATTAAGGTAGGAACTTTCCAGTCAGAAATAGGGAATGTCATTGTGGAGAACAGTGAAATGGCAGAATAACTAAATACATATTTTGGCACTGTCTTCACAAAGGAGCACATTTCCGAAAAATGTTGAGAAATTCAGGGTCCAGTGAGAGGAGTAACTGAAGGAATTCAGTAGGGAAATGGTGTTGGGGTAATTGTTAGGATTGAAGGACAAAGGTTCCCCAGGGCCCAGTAATCTACATTCCAGAATACTTAGGGAAGTGGCCTAAGAAATAATGGATGCATTGGTGGTCACCTTTCAAGATTCCATCGACTCTGGAACAGTTGCTATCCATTGGAGAGCAGCTAATGTAACACCATTATTTAAAAAGTGGTGAGAGAAAACATGGAATTATAGACTGGTTAGTCTAACATCAATAGTAGGGAAAATGCTGGAGTCCCATATAAAAGATGTAATGGGCGAGCATTTGGAATGCAGGGACAGGATCAAACAGTTGACATTGTATCTGTGAGAGGGAAATGCTGCCTGGCAAATATATTAGAATTTTTTGAGGCTATAGTTAGTAGTGTTGATAAAGGGTATCAGTGGATATGGTTTACTTAGACCTTTCGGAAGACTTTTGATGAGTCTCACATAAGAGATCACAATACAAATTTAAAGTACTTCGGATTGGGGTAGTCTACTGACATGAATAGAGAACTGTTTGGCTAATAGAAAACAAAGTGTAGGAATTAATGGGTCATTTTCCGAGTGGCAGCTGTGACTAGTGGGGTGCTGTAGGCTCAGTGCTTGGGCCCCAGATGGTTACAATATATATGAATGATTCAGATGAGAGAACGAAATGTAATAGCTCCAAGTTTAAGGTGGACTCAAAGCTGAGCAGGAGGATGAACTGTCAAGAAGATGCAGAGATTTATAGTATGATGTGAACAAGTTGACTGAGTGGGCAAACACATGGCATATCAAATACAATATGGATACATTTGATGTTATGTACTTTGATAGCAAAAACAGGAAGGTGGAAGATTATCTGAATAGCATTAGCTCTGAAGAAGAGCCATACTACATTCTATCTCCACAGACACTGCCAGACCTGGTGAGTTTCTCCAGCATTCTCTGTTTGTTTCAGATTTTCAGCTTCCACAGTATTTTGTTTTTGGAATTCCTTCTAGATCAAAATCTATCTATCAAGAGTTGAGAATATTTAATGATCCAGCTTTCTCGGATAAAGCATTTCAAAGATGAATGATCCTGAAAGAAGAAATTTATCTTAACTTCCATCCTGAAAAGGAGATCTTTTATTCTGAAATTGACTACAGTCTGACACAAGGAGAAATCTTTTCTCAGTATCTATCCTGTCACACCTCATAGAATTTAATGTCTCATCAAGATCAACTGTTTCTTCCATAGTATGATGTCTTGAGACAACCTCTTTATCCCTGCAATCAACTCAATGCATTTTCTGTGAACTGCTTCAAATGCAAATATATTCTTTTTAAATAAGAAGACCAAATCTGCATATAGTATTCGAGGTATGATCTAACAGCACCATGTACAGTTGTAGCAAGACTCCCCTATTTTATACTCCATCTGCCTTGCAACAAAGGCCTATGTTTTATTTGTCTTTTTTGTTACTTGCTGGTACTTTAGGCTAGTTTCTTGTATTTCATGTATGAGGATACCCTGATCTCTCTGTACCCCGATTTACATTGTGAAGTAAAAATATATATATTTTAAGCAGTGTGGCCTTTGATTTCAGCAATTTCCCATTTTACTATTATCATAAAAACTGTAATGGTGGGTGGCACGGTGGCACAGTGGTTAGCACTGCTGCCTCACAGCGCCAGAGACCCGGGTTCAATTCCCGCCTCAGGCGACTGACTGTGTGGAGTTTGCACGTTCTCCCCGTGTCTGCGTGGGTTTCCTCCGGGTGCTCCGGTTTCCTCCCACAGTCCAAAGATGTGCAGGGTCAGGTGAATTGGCCATACTAAATTGCCCATAGTGTTAGGTAAGGGGTAAATGTAGGGGTATGGGTGGGTTTCGCTTCGGCGGGTCGGTGTGGACTTGTTGGGCCGAAGGGCCTGTTTCCACACTGTAATCTAATCTAAAATCTAATCTAATCTAATCTTTACTCTGCAAGAGCAAATTATAGGGAAGTCTGAATTGCAGTGATATGATTTCATTGTATCAGAAAATATTTTGGTGCCTAGAATAGATTTGGGATTTATTGAAACAATTATTTGATTTGTGTTTAAGATCATTTGTATTTTTTAAAACAATATTTATCCAGGTTACAATTATTAAGTTCAGTAGTTGCATAAGTGATATTTCAAGAGAATGAATGAATCGTGAAAGTTCATTTCATGGTCACCAGAGTGACTCAAAGGTACATTCAAGTTCTTACAGAGAAGATACATAATATGTTATCAAGGCTGCTTTGTCGCATGAACGTGCTGTTGTAAAGCAATATTACCAGCACTGATTTAACATTTAGGCTTTGCTCTTGTTGCCTAGAGTGTGAATACATCTTTGAAGTGTACAGCTCAGGAGGAGGTCATTTGATCCATTTTTGGATTTAAAAAAAAACAGTTGTTTCTATTTGCCCCAATCCCCTGCATTTTCACCTGAACAAGCTCTCTTTCAATCAAAAAGTACATGCATAACACAGTAAAAGTATAATCTGTCTCATGCTGTATAACAAATCAAAACTTTCATGATTATAAGCACAACAGTTGAGCGATAGTGAATCACTGGATGACTTGGGTTTGACTGGCAAACTGTGAACACCAACAGGACAAGAATGTGGGCACACAGGTATATTCAGAAAGAAAGACGACAGGATGACTTGGGTTCTGATGACTGTATAGCTTCTTTTTACTCACATTGACTTTCTCAATGAACAGTAATAGGTTACAGATCACAAGCATGCATGATGGTGTGATGATTTTGTCAGAGCCATGTGTGTGAGAAGAGTTGAAAGGGAGCAGAAGATTGAAACTTGTGTGAAGAGAACTGTAAGAGAGGAATCCTTCCATAAAGGCACCATGGCCAAGGAGCTTATATCTTTTGGAGAGGAGACAGTCCCAAGCCTAGAATTCACATGAAACAACCAAAACATTATACCACAACTTGAAACTGTGGTTTTGAATTTTCTCAAAATTTGATTAACTATCAATTTCAGGGAGTTGAGGGTGTGAGCTGTAATGAATTTGCTTGTGTTATTTTCCACTGCTCACCAGTGACACTGCTGTCACACTATCCTGTGATCACCAGTGGTTGAATGCTCACTACTGTCTTCTGGATTTCATACTGCTTGCACCATATTTACAGCTGAGCTATGCCCCAGTTCAAATGTTGTCGGACAGGAATAGTCCTTTGCAGTTGCAGTAGGTGAAGAATTACCTTGGCGCTGCCTGATAGGGAAAAACGGACACTCTGTTATGCTGACAGGCACCTAGATGTCCAGGTGGATGAGATGGTAGACAGCAGAGCCATCGTATTTCCTCAGGAATGCCAGAGGGCACTAGGTCCTGCCAGTGTGGTATAAAATCACCATCCAGAAATATTGGTGAGCACAATCCAGAGGACCTCCCCCAACAATGTGACAAGAAGGTTATTAGCCTTCTTTACTCTGCAAAACTGTGCACCATTGTCTTCACTCTATTACCTCACACTCATTCCATCTCTGCAATGCACACATTTCTCACTAAGACTCAGGGTCTAGCACTCTTACTACGGTTTGCAGTATCTTCCCTCAAATGGCTCTCACCCACCTATTCCCCAAAATACTAACCCTGCATGGCCTCTGAACTTCCTACTCACTCTGGACACTTCACCACCTTTCCTCCCCCTGCACCCACACTAACAGCTCTGCCAGCCACTTTAGTCTCCCTTGGCCTCTGTCCTTGTTTTATTGCAGTAGAAAATGGCCCATAAGAGGGCAAAGAGTACCAACATGGGTGGTGGGGTGCTCAATATTAATCTGTTCACCCACAATGAGGAGAGAATGCTTGCCTTAATAAGAGATAATCTTGACTGTAATGTGGTGATGCTGAGACTGCCACATCTTGACAATAAAACAGGATTCAATGCCAAGTGCTGCGCTGCTCTCTCATTACCACCGCGGTGAATGTATTATTAACATGCTCAAGCTTCTACTCCTATTTCACAACTCCTGCCCTCTCTTGTTCACTGCAGACACCAGCAGCGTCTATTCAGATTCTGCCTGAGGACAGCAGTCCGTCAAGAGATGGTCGCCTCCTCCACCACTAAGGAAGAAGCACAGATCCCTCAGAGGGTGCACAGACACAAAGCTGGCTCCTGCAGCCTCCATCAGCTCAGGTACTGACACCTTGGCGGATACATTAGCACAATTAGACTTGGGAGCACATACTAAGAGCACAACACTGCTACAACTTTACAGCTAGCTGCCAAAGTTGCTGGCACACAGAGGGCTACAGGAAACCAAGCACCTGCTCAGACCTTGGCAGGAGAGGATGCCATAGCGTCAGACATTGACAACTTCATTAAAATGCACAAACAGACACAGGCGCAGCAGACAGGAGCTGCTGAGAAAGCTGAATCGTAGTTCGGAGGAGTTCACTAATACCACCTGTACCATGTTGGCGATGGCAGGTGTACATCTGGCCATCTCTAAGGACAGGCATGTAGCTGTCATGGAGAGCCAGGTCTAGCAGAATGCACACAGACCTGTGCTCTATTGCTTTGCTATTTAGCACCAATGGCTATGTGACAGGGTGATGAGGGATCTTCATCTTACTCCAGGCCCTCCTTTCTCACAAGGAGACAAGGTGGTACCAATAGGCACCCAGTCAGAGGAGGAATGCAGGCACCTTAGAAGTCTCCTATCAGGACACTCCAGAGGTTCTTGGCACCTTCCAGCTTCACTCTGCTTGTGACTGTCAACCTTGTGGAACTTCAAACACCAGAGGATGAGTCTGCAACTGAGATGAACACTCTCAGCATGTCTAGGCTACCTAAGCCACTATGCTGTAATGTTGTCTGTTCAAAACTCAAAGGCCATCGGACTCTAGCAGGCTTTCTGTATCCTAACTGCAAACCCTAGAAAACAAAAACTTAAGAGACCACATAGTAGCTTTCATTATAAATATAATACCATATTGTAAATATATGTTCACTTCACATATAGGAAATAGGAGTAGAAGCTTGAGCATGTTAATAATACATTCACCGCGGTGGTAATGAGAGAGCAGCGCAGCACTTGGCATTGAATCCTGTTTTATTGTCAAGATGTGGCAGTCTCAGCATCACCACATCACCTGTGTGATTGACTGTCATTTTAGCTGCAGCTATATAAATGAAGCTAGAGAGGTTAGGCAGCCTTAGTGCCACACAATGTTGTAAAGCTGATTGAAGAAAAGCTATTTTTTCTATCGCAGCGATCCAGCATAAGGCTTCATTGTTATTGAATGAGGGAGTATTAGATGTTATGGAGGCTTTCATCAGTTTCAAATGTTTACTTTTATTAAGCATGAGGAAAAACAAAGAAACAACAAACTGTTAAGCTGCATGTGCAGTTAGGAATAAACAGAGGATTCTGGTCTCTGCAGCATCAATATATTTACAGGCAGTGAATGATGACTTCAGTTAACTCAGTTCCATTGAAAGCAGTTAACTCAGTTCCATTGAAAGCAGTTAACTCAGTTCCATTGCCAAAGAAGTTCTGTCTGAGTTGATGCAGCCACAATGCTGTGCTTTTCAGATGGTTAAGGTGATGTTTCTTCTGATGAACGTTCTCATTTTCGTACTTGAACTGAATTGAATTTATTGTCACATGTACCGAGGCACAGTGAAAAACTTTGTCTTGCGAGCAATACAGTCAGATCACAGAGTTAAATAGCATTGATAAGTAAATAATAGGTAAACAGCAGCAAAAACAAAAACACAGGTACAGGTGAATGTTAAGAGTTTGTGAGTCCATTCAGTATTCCAACAACAGTAGGGTAGAAACTGTTTTGAAACCGGCTGGTGCATGTGTTCAGGCTTCTGTACCTTCTCCCCGATGGTAGAGGTTGTAGAAAAACATTGCCAGGGTGGAATGAAACTTTGAGAATTTTGGCAGCCTTTCTTTGGCAGGGGGCCTGGTAGATGGATTCTAAAGATGTGAGTTTGACCTTTGGGATTGTGCGGGCTGAGCTCACCACTCTCTTTAACCATCTCCAATCTTAACTGGTACATTTGCCATACCAGGTAGTGATACATCCAGAGAGAATGTTGTCGATGGAGCACCTATAAAAGTTGGAAAGGCACTGTCGTGCTGCCTGAGGAAGAAGAGACATTGTTGGGCCTTTGTAACCAGTGCGTCCTCATGAAGAGTCCAAGAAAGCTTGTTGTGGATGACCACAAACATCACATACCCTTGTGGCACTCTCCAGTTTTCAAGACCAAACGTACAATGACTATGTCGTGCTTGCGATCATTCTTGTACTGCAACAAGCCTTCAGCCTGGAGACTTTGAATGACCCTTATTTGCCCCAGTGAAAGAAGGTATTACAACTTGTGTATACACTGGGTCTTAGAGGAGAGCACCCCAGAACTTGGAATGCTGCAGCAGGTAGTAACAGTAGGCAGAAGTGGGTACTTCAGATGCTGGAGATTAGAGTGGTGCTGGAAAAGCACAGCAGGTCAGGCAGCATCCGAGGAGCAGGAGAATCGACATTTCAGGCAAAAACCCTTCATTAGATTGTAACAGTACCCAGGGACAAGCTCTTTCAGCAGCATCACTGCCTCTCTGTCATTTGGAGAAAACTGTACTAAAGAAGACAGTGGGTCTCATGCACTTCCCACCCTCCCTACCCACCCATTATGAGGACATTCTTCGCTGAAAACTCTACATTAGGAGCCTACTTCACATCCTCTGGAGTTTGATGCTGGTACATGGAAACCTCAGCAATTTCTGTGTGCAATCCTAGTAGAGCAGAAACAGGCATACACCTTGGTAATGCCAAACAATGTGCTGCCCTGTCCCCTCATTGAAGCCAGGGTGATTGTGATCATAGATGACTTCCATCTCCCCGTGCTATCTAATGGCCTATTGTCTCCTGCACTTACGTGGCAAGGATCCCCTCTACACAATTATTACCCCTTCTCCATCCCAACCTGCTGCATCCACAAATGTCTTCCCGAATTGCCCCACCCATAGTGAGGACCTGACAACCCACCTAGACTTCTAGTGAGCAGAGCCCCAGGACTGATGGTTGATATCACAAGTGCCACCCATCCCCACCCCCCTCATCCACCACAACCACTGCAACGACCGACTTGGGACGACAGTCCCAGCTGGGTGTTAAGCCGGACCCATCAGTGATACCTGTGCAGCTCCCTGCACTGACACATCACCAGTCACCAGGTTGGTTTCACTGGATTTTGCAGGATTGATCATGGCCAGCTCTTGACTGCAATGATGTGCAATCCCTGACCCTGGACTACTGCTCTTAGACATTTAAGACCTGGGCACTTGTTTGAGGCACATGCAGTGTATTTGACAGGTAAGCTGCCAGCACATAATTCCGATGTAACATTGACATCCACATCTTTGACTGGTCATTGTTGGTAATGGTGGCAAGCTGCCTGGTTTTATGTCTATGTTAAAAGACAAGGCAAGACAGGGGTACAGTACGTGTATAAATTCTGAATGAGACAGTGATGTGCAAAAGGACCGGGCAAGAGATGCTGTGAGCATTTATTTAAGTGCTCAGAGAGCATACTAAGAGTCCCGAGTTGGAACCTGTGTTTAGAATGGGTGTCTGTGCCTGTGCACAAAGTGTGGCAGAATTGTAATGAAAGGAGCCAGTGAGCTCCATAGTGTAGTATTGAAATGCTGAACAAGGGAGTCAGAGATATGCCATGACGATGCAGTGGGACCTGTGCTTGTCTGAGTCCAGCCGTTGTAGGTGGGGGATGCAGGTGGCAAATGGAATGTGTCCTGAGATATTGGGGAATGCTGACCAAGACAGGTACCCAACGAAGACCGACTTCCGTGCTGTACCTCTCTATGACTCTAAGACACCAACCAGCTGCAGCTGCCAGGTACCAAGTCTGACTTTCATGTTGGGAATTATTGTCATGCAGCCTTTCTCCACTGCCAGGGTAAAGAACAATCTGCATATAGATGAGGCAAAGTGAGGTAATACTAAAACAGATAAGCCTGTCGTCCCTCACTAGTCATTCTCATTTAACCATCAAAGTCCAACTTCCTTTATCTTCAAGGTTGAGAATCTCATGTTTTTCCATTCTTACCATATTTTCCCAAATGTCTTAGCATTGCCCACATTTCCATCTCTGATCTCCAGCATCTGCAGACCTCATTTTCTCTCCACATTGTTTAGGGTCTGGGAAAATTCAGTCCCTTTAAAAATGAATTGTTCTATAAGAGTTTTTCTGTCAGGTATTACTCCAAGCTAAACAATTTGATCAATGTTTGATCAAAATGCTGTAACTCATAGCACTGTACAGAGAGAATTCTCTGAAGTTTAAATCAAGTAGGCAAGTCTCATCTCATCAACTGAATAACTAAACCAAGGAAGATGAAAAGTTTAATCATGGATCCTCCATCTCAGCCCAGTTCTCTCTTTGAAACTTGAAGCTGTGTGTGGGCTGGAGATGATTGAGCATCCCATTCTTAGCACTTTTAGCTTTAGCTTTCTGCCAAGCTTGCATTAAATATCTTGAGTTTAGATTAGTCTTTCATGAAAAAAAGTACCAGGGGGATACTTTTGGCAATTAGTTCTGAGGAGATTAAAGCTTGAAGGAAATAGATGCAGTTTCATGGCTTCAAACTTGCAGGAAACTCCTTATTTTAAATCAAGGACTTTTACAATATTAATCAACCCAGGATGTTTAAAATATGCACTCTGCTTGCTTATATGAAAATAACGGTTCTTGATACAGCCACAATGAAACAGCAACCTCAAGAATTTCAGCTTGCAACCCAACTTGGGAGGGCCCACATGGAGTCCCAATCTCCAATTTGGGAAGTCTTTCCCTAACCTCTTATGTTCCTACACAGAAAGAAATACATTTTTGTAAATACTATAGGAAAAATTGGTTTATTGCCCTGAGTCTGATCCCATTGAGGCATAAGTTCCAAGATGGCGGCGCTGGCAAGATAGGGAGCTCCTGAGCCCGTCCGCTCCAGTCCGGCTGCTTCCTACCTTCTTTCCGTACCCCTTTTGTCTTCTGTCTTTTTCTTTTCTTCACCTTCTTCTTGGCGGCATGGAGAAAGTGACATCGTGGAGGAGGATGACTGGAGCGGGACTCTTCGTGAGGTGGGGGGGGGGGGGGGGGGGGTGCTGGCCTGACAGCGGAGCCAAAGACTTCTGGTTGTGATAGACCTGGAAGGGGATTCCAGGGTTCATGAGGCAGCGACTGATGTGGTGGTGGTGTGGCTGCAAACAGGAATCCAGGATGGTGTGTTGCCTCGCAGATGCCAGGGTCCAGGATGTCTCAGAGTGGCTGCAGAACATTCTCAAGGGGTCAAGGGGCAGGGTGAGCAACCAGAAATCAGTGTACACTTTGGAACAAATGACATTGATAGAAATAGGGATGAAGTCCTGCTGAGTGGCTATAGAGACCTAGGGAAAAAAAAGTATAAAACCAGGACCCCATTGGTGATAATCTCCAGACTACTTCCAGTGCCACGTGCTAGTGAGAGTAAGAACAGGAGGATATGGCAGATGAATGCGTGGCTAAAGAATTGATGTGGGGGAAGGGACTCGGATTTTTAGATCATTGGGATCTTTCTGGGGCAGAGGCGACGTGTTCAAGAGAGACGGATTGCACCTGAACTTGAAGGGGACCAATTCCTTGGCAGCCAGGTTTGCTAGTGCTGCAAGGGAAGGCTAAAATTAGATTGGCAGGGGTGTAGGATCCTCAATAGCAGGGAAGCAAGTGTGAGGCTCAAAGGAGATACAGTAATTACAAATAGTAAGTTGAAGAGACAGGTCAGGCTGGAACACAACAGGGAGCAAGGAATGCCTGTTGGATTAAATTACATTAAATTACATTTATTTCAATGCATGAGGGCAGATGGGTAAGGCCAATGAACTCAGGATAGTGGATAGGTACGTGGGACTGGGATATTATAGCCATTACAGAAACATGGCTAAGGGAGGGACAGGACTGGCAGCTTAATGTGCCAGGATGCACATGCTTTAGGCAGGACAGAGATGGTGGAAGGAGGGGAGGGGGAGCTACATTTTTGTTTAGATAAGTATCAAAGCAATAATCAGAGACAAAATAACTGCAGAATCATCCAGTGAGGCATTGTGGATGGAGCTAAGAAATACGAATGGAGTGGTGACATTATTGGGGTTGTACTGTATTCCCCCAAATAGTCAATGGGAATTAGAGGAACAAATTTGCAGGAGATTGGGGATACTTGCAGGAGCAATAGGGTTGTCATTGTAGGGCATTTTAGTTTTCCTAACATAGACTGGGACCGCCAGAGCATTGAGGGCTTAGATAGGATAGAATTTGTTAAGTGCATTCAGGAAAGTTACCTCAAGCAATACATAGAGGGCCCTACTCTTGGGAAATAGGGCAGGACAGGTGACAGAGGTGACAGAGGGGGAACATTTTGTGACCAGTGACCATACTTCTATTAACTTTAAAATAGCTATGGAGAGGGACAAAACTGGTCCACAGGTTCAAGTTCTAAATTGGGGCAAGTGAATTTTGATGGAATTGGACAAGAGCTTGCAGAGGTTGATTGGAGTAGTTTGTTTGCAGGCAAAGGGACCTCTGGCAAGTGGGAAGCCTTTAAATATGAGATAGCTAGAGTTTGACGTCTATACGTTTCTGTGAGGATGAAGGGCAAGTTTGGCAGGAATAGGGAACTCTGGGTGACAAGAGATATTGGAGCTTTAATCAGAAAAAAAGAAGGAGGCGTGGCTCAGGTACAGGTAGCTGAGATCAAGGGAATCCCTGGAGATATATAGGGGATACAGGAGTTTACTGAAGAAGGAAGTCAGAAGGGTGAACAGGGGACATGAGATAGCCTTGGCTGAGAAAATTAGAGTGAAACCAAAGAGGTTCTTTAAATATATTAAAGGAGAAAGAATAACTAGAGAGAGAATTGGGCCCCTCAAAGACCAAAATGGACATGTATGTGTAGAACCGCAAGAGATGAGTGAGGTTTTCAATGAATATTGCTACCATGAAGAAAGAAATGAAGATTTGGGAACTTTGGAAGTTAGGGCGATATTTTGGGGACAGTCCATATCACAGTAGAGGTGGTGTTGGATGTGTTAGAATGTATGAAGGTGGATAAATCTCCTGGTCCTGACCAGATATATCCAAAAACACTGCAAAAGGCTGATATTTTTGCATCATCATTAGCCACAGGTGAGGTTCCAGAAGACTGGACGGTAGCGATTGTTACTCCATGATTCAAGAAGGGCTGCAAAGAAAAGCCTGGGAACTATAGACCAGTAATCTTAACATCTGTGGTGGGTAAGTTACTTGAGAAGATTCTGAGATAAGATAGATAAGATACATGCATTTGGAAAGACGGGATTTGATAAGGAATAGTCAGCACGGCTTTGTGAGTGGGAGATCATGCCTCACAAATTTGTTAGAGTTCTTTGATGAAGTGGCCAGGAAGGTTGATGAGGTCAGGGCAGTAGATGTAGTCCATATGGATTCCAGCAAGGCCTTTGATAAGGTTCGACATGGTAGGCTACTCTGGAAGGTTAAATCGCATGGAATCCAGGGAGAGCTGGCAAATTGAATACAAAATTGGCTTGATGGTAGGAAGCAGAGGGTAATAGTGGAAGATGCTTGTTGGACTGGAGACCTGTGACTAGTGGAGTGCCTCATCAGTTGGTGCTAGGCCCATTGCTGTTTGATATCTATATTAATGATTTTGATGAGAATATACAAGGCATGATTAGTAAGTTTGCTGATGACACTAAAATAGGCAGTATCATGGACTGTGAGGAAGGCAATCAGAAAATGCAGCAGACTTTGATCAGCTGGGGAAGTGGGCCGAGAAATGGCAAATGGGATTTAATTTAGATAAGTGTGAGGTCTTGCATTTCGGAAAGTCAAATCAAGGTAGAAGTTTCATGATGAAAGGTAGGGCTTAAGGAGTGTAGTGGAACAGAGGGATCTTGGAGTTCAAGTTCACAATTCTCTGAAAGTGAAGTCACAGGTAGAATTGGCAGTGAAGAAGACTTTTGGCACACTGGCCTTCATCAGTCAGGGAACTGAGTATCGAAGTTCAAAGTTATTTTACAGTTATACAGGATGTTGGTGAGGCTGTACTCTGTGAACCACCGCAGTCTGCATGGTGCAGGTACACCTGCAGCATTTTTTTCTGTGGTGTTTGTCACAGTTGAATGACTGTCCAGTCAATTTCAATGACAGTTTTCAGTAAACCACTGATGTGAATCAGAATTCTTATATAGGCCAGACTGGTTGAGGATGGGAGATTTCCTTCCCTGAAGAACGTTTGTGAATCAGATGGATTTTAACAATAATTTGGTAGTTTCGTCATCATCAGTAATGAGATTAACATTTCTATTCAAGATTAATTCATTGAATTTAAATTGCCCGGATGTTGGGTAAAAACAATGACTGCAGATGCTGGAAACCAGATTCTGGATTAATGGTGCTGAAAAAGCACAGCAGTTCAGGTAGCATCCGAGGACCAGTAAAATCGACGTTTTGGGCAAAAGCCCTTCATCAGGAACTGATGAAGAGCTTTTGCCCGAAACATCGATTTTACTGCTCCTCGGATGCTGCCTGAACTGCTGTGCTTGCCCAGATGTTGCCATGGGATTTAATTTCATGTCTCCGGGGTTTCATGTCTCATGGTCTCCGGATTATTACAATGCTCCTATCCCCTCGGCATAGCTAGCATTTACTAACAGGAATCCCTGGGCATGTTCACATGCTCATTAATGGCTGTCCTTGCAATCATGTAACATCGCCCCATTATGATTTGGGGCCTGCTGATCAACAATAGGTACAGTCAATTGCACTATGCATCATTGTGAATTAGTCGGATCTGACACAGTCAGGTATCTCTTCTGTCTTTCTCTGGTCGGTGGGAAATCAGTGAGCTTTTTTTCTCATCTATACAAGGCTATGGTCACAGTGATGAACAAGGAAGTATGATTTGCTAATAAGCTTTCTGGAAGAATTCGTATGTGTAGAAATGGTGAACCTGATGAGCACTGGCAGTGCCATCCTCAATGTACTGTGGGCTGCATGTTGGGTTACAGAGTTGATACAGTTCAGTCATTCCTTATAGGAGAATCATGGGTCAGCTTGCTAGCTGCTCCTGGTTGAATTGGAAGCAGGAGAAACACATCCTAAGGACTCTTGATGGCTACAGCCTGCTATTGAGAGCCCTCCCTTCTCTTGGTACAGTTTCCCCTCTCTGCAATCTCTGCTTCATACGCAAGTCATGTTGTAGCCCAAGAATGGACCATAACTGCATTATTGGGATAAGGCTTTCTGCTGACATTTCTGCTGAAATTCCTCTCACACCTCCTTGTCAAATCTGGCATCACCCACTTATAAGTACAATAGACTTTCAAAACTCATTCAACAGCACCCAATACTTCCACTAATTGTGCAGTGACAAAAAGAAGTCAAAAGCCTCTCATCCGCACTTGAATGTTTAAACTTTTAAAAAAAAGCTGCAAATTCCGCTGGGTGTAAGAAGATGTGGACTTGACCTGCATGGCCCAAAGTGTCAGATCATGCATCAGGTCATCAATGGGTATTTTGGATGTCTTAGTCTTTGTGCACTGCATGATTCCTGCCTTCACTAGCATCCTGACAACTGAAGTGTAGCACATAGGGCACAGTACAAATGACCAGGAGCATTCCAGGTGACATTTTTGCAGTTTTGAGCTTCGGTAGTACTGGCACTGATCCATTTTTTTTTAGATTAGATACCCTACAGTATGGAAACAGGCCCTTCGGCCCAAGTCCACACCGACCCTTCAAAGAGCAACCCCTTCCCCTTCCTTATATTTACCCCTGACTAATGCACCTAACACTATGGGCAATTTAGCATGGCCAATTCACCTGGTTTGCACATCTTTGGATTGTGGGAGGAAACCCACACAGACACAAGGAGAATGTGTAAACTCCACACAGACAGTCGCCTGAGGCTGGAATCGAACCCAGGTTCCTGGTGCTGTGAGGCAGTAGTGTTAACCACTGAGCCCCACTGACAGAGCTAATGGAGCCCAATTTCATTCAAATTATTGCTTCCCTTCTATAAAATCAGTTTTGTTGTTGCATGTTAAACCAGAAGGAGAAATTGATTTGTGTACTGCTGATTTTAATAGCATTTTATAGTTAGATGATACAATGCTGATTTGTGATTAAATTTCTTTCCCTTACAGTATGGAATTTGAGATGTGATAAATGTTATAACCATTATACTGATCATGGATATCTGATTTCCAGCACTGCATTTCACTTTAGATCAAATGTAAAATGTCATTTCTAAAATAAATTTTTACAATACGATTGGGAACTGTAAACATTTAAAAAGAAATCCAAATACTTTGTTTAACCAGAAGTATGCTTATATTTTCAATTTTGTTTAAATAAAGCACAAACTTTTGTATGTATAAAGGCTTGAAGAAAAAATTCTGTTAAGAATTGTCCACAGGAATTTTTCTACAATTGTCTACAGGACTCATCAATCTTAAAGTTGCTTACTTCTCTGTATATTCCATGTATGCTGGAGAATTCTCCTTAGCTCCAGCTATTCTCATATGTAAAATCTTATTTATATTCCCTTGACTGTCATTGCTTCAGTTCCTTGTCCAGGTTATTCCAAGTTACTCTGTATTCTTTGGCACAAATTCCAATAGGGGACAATTGCAGATTCTTGCATTAGTTTCAAACTAGACAAACATCACCTTTTGTTCCCTGTATAGAACATATCTTTTTATCAGTGTGCTTTTCAAAATTGTAGACTGAAATGAGATAGAACTGTTTCAAAACTAGCATTTTGAATAATTGCTGCACATTTTCATAATCAAGTGAATTGTGGTACACACTGTTTGACGAAGCGGCAATAGAAGTTGGATTTTAGACAAACTGGAGTCAACAGGTTGTGTATAGATGCAGCTAGATAGCAGCAGGAAAGTAATTGGCCTGTGAACTATTGACCAGATATCGATAACAAAAGGTAAAAACAATGACTGCAGATGCTGGAAACCAGATTCTGGATTAGAGGTGCTGGAAAAGCACAGCAGTTCAGGCAGCATCCGAGGAGCAGTAAAATTGACGTTTCAGGCAAAAGCCCTTCATCAGGAATACAGCCTGCATTCCTGATGAAGGGCTTTTGCCCGAAACGTCGATTTTACTGCTCCTCGGTTGCTGCCTGAACTGCTGTGCTTTTCCAGCATTTCTAATCCAGAGTATCGATAACAAAAGCCTTTTGCCTGCCAACAATTATGTGATTGGTTCCCAAGTAACTGATTAGCTTGGGACTGGGAACAAGGTACAAAAAGAAGGGATTTGTTCTCCATCAGAACAATAACTGTTTCTCTGCAATTGAAACTCATGATAAACCTGAAAAAGTCTATTCATCTTTCCTTCAGTTGCAAGCTGTAACTCTTGACTGATAAGTCAGATGCCTTTTATACCAGGCACCTTATATCTCTTGCAAAGCAGTGGAAGTGTTCAGAGTAAAACAACTGAGAAGTAACATGCTGAACAGCGCAAGAATCAACTCAGCAGTCTCCTCTCCTGGGCCTATGCTTCCCTGGACACCAACACTCCACTCCGGTACTCATTCCCAAGCAAAGCTTTAGCTGATTACCAATGGTTGGCTTCACCAAGTCAGCTATATGCCTGCATCCTGAAGGACTCACTTAGCTGAGAGACCTGATCTAACAAGTGTTTGCTCAGATGCCTAGCCAGCCATATGAGATGTAAAAGTTCCATACCCATATAGTTGACAAGATCAACAATAAAGATTAGCTTTCAGTATATAATCTTGAACTGTAACCGTGCAGAGTCATGTCAAACGTATACTGCTAACAGGCTTTTTATTACCCATGCCTCAGCTGCATTGAAGTTTACATGTTCTCCTGAGCCACTCATGGGATGCCGAGTTATTTTCCACTGCCCAACTTTCTTCCTGCTTCCAGGTGCAGCACAAGGTTCTGCCCAAGGGTTCATACATTTTGGAGATTGAAACAACTTTAAATCAGTAAGGAGAGAGACATACAAAACATGAGGCACAATCTACTGGAGTCTGGAAAGAGCAGCCCTGAAAGCAAGATGTGAACAGCATTGAGTAGAAAGATGACAACAAGAGCTCCCAAGCCTTCTGACCGCCATCTGAATTGTGTTCTAGGGCGGAAGCTCCAACCTCAAACTTTCTGGCCTGCTGCCAATTTAGGCTCTTAACTGATCAATTATTGACCACTGTAACCACCTCATTCTGCTTGGACTGCAAATATTTCAGATCCAGAGAAGAGGAGAAAGGATCAGCAGCTAATTTTTACAAGACTGAGCCTAGGAAGTGATGGTAGTGATGGGCACCTTCACCGCACAATCCCTGACCCAGAAATTCCTGCAGGTAATATTTATCTTTCCTGTCAGTGATCGTCCATCCTGAGAATCTAGGAGAAATGGTGTCCTGCAAGCAGCCTCGCTTTTTGCCTCTGAATCGCTGGCAGTTACAGGCCAGCAGGGACCTCCTGATCTGGGGTCTTAATTCTGGCAGAGAGCTAGTTGGCACTAATCAGCTGCCTGATTGCTGGAAGAGCCACCTTAATGGATTGTGGGTTTTCCTCTTTGAAATGCTCACAGATTTGGACCTAGTCTTAAAATGGAAAATCTTGTCCCAGTGAGGGACAGGCGTTTATGCAGAATTTGGAAAGAGCTGAAGTTAGTGGAAACTAGAAAGTGACGTGAGGGGTCAGTAAAAAAGAACATTGCAGGAGTCAAGCTTGGAATCAACAATGGTATATATGTGTTTTAGAGCAGCAGATGGACTGGGGTGAAGATAGAACTGATGCAGTTGTAGAGGTGGTGAGTACTGAATAGGTTCTGATGGACTAAATGTTCATGTTACACTGGGTTCTACCCAATTTGATGTCACACAATCTTTGGGTAGGAACAGTCAAGTTTTTAAATGAGTACCTGAAGGGAGAACATGTATTCTGTACAGTTCCTGACAGTCCTCAGTAATTATGCCTGGCAAATTGTACCAGTTGGACTGGTATAAGAAACTAACTGTTAACTAAGAAAAGTGCCTCTTCTGCATAGACTCACCAGTGAGCTCTTCTCTACCTCTGATAATTAGACACAATATCAAAAGAGAAGGATCGGTGGCAGTGAACTTCACAACCAGAATGCCACAAACTGGTGATTGTGGCATTTGAAAGCACAGCCATACAGTACTCAAAGCGTAGCAAAGAACCAGTCAAGATCGTAAGCAGTCTAGGACATGCTGTGAAATGATCAGAAGATGAAAGCACAGTTGACAACAAGGGAATGGAATTTGTTCTTGTGGGAGAAGACGCTATCTGTAGTTTCCCCAATGTTGAGCTGTAGGAGACTGACATTCCATAAAGCACCTTTAATACTGACTGGTCTTTGCTCAAACCACTGTGGACCTTGTGGATTGATTTAGATTTGTGAAGGGGACATGATTAATGGTATGTCATTATTAGTCCATTTTCTAAGGCTGCTATCACTTAATTTGTACTCCACAGCTGAACAAGAAAAATTACTTTTGAATTAATAACCTCTCGCAGCAGAGGTTTCGTGACTCAAAGTTAATACCCCTTTTTCTGAGCCATTAGCTCCAGTTTCAAGTCACCCTCCAAGATTTAATGAAGGCAAAATACTGGGAATGCTAGAAATCTGAAATGAACATAAATAAGGCTGGAGAAACTCAACAGGTCTAGTTGCCTCTATGGAGAGAAAAACAGAGTTAAAGCTTCACATCTCCTGGGAGTCATAAGAATCAGACTTCAGGTATTGTCGACGTTTGGCTGATCATACATGGTATACTTCAGACAGGTTGATAATCAACCTGCTAATCCTCTCGACATTTTCCCATTACTCCTCCAAAGGGAGAAATGCCTGTATCATGATAGAAAGCAAAGAAACAACAAGAATGCAACAGACCATAATTTTTCCAATTCGGGACAGGTAATGAATGCTGACCTGGCTGGTGTTGGCAACATTCCATGAAGGAATTAAACAAAAAAAACTTTCATTGTACAAGCTTGTACTTAATGGTCTAACTAACCAATCCCAGACATACAGGTAAAGCTAAAGCTAAAGATATTGAGAGAATTCTCAAGCATATATTTCACAGCCGAAAATGTTCACAGCAGATTCTCCAGGAAGAGTTGTCAACCAAAACAAATCAGTGATGCAATCTTGTTTAAGATGCTCAATAAATACGTTTACATACCATCTGTTTGTAGATGTCATGTTAAAGTTTCAACTAACTATGACAGCTGAATTATTCCTTAACCCCAATTGCTTGATCAAACAGTTGAGTTTATGTCTCACTATGATCCTCACCTTAATATTTGACCAGAATAGAAAGCTCTCATTTTAATTCTGGGCGTTCTTGAAATGTTTTCCAAGATAAAGAGAAAAACTTTCTTCAGTTGGTGCAATGGCACAAACATTTCCTTTTTAATGTGCTTTATAGGTTAAATTATACAACTTGAGTACTGAGAGAAAAAAAATGTTTTCTTAGAATGATAGACAATGGGTGTAAAGGATTGGACACTCTAGAGGCAGGAAACATGTTTCCAATGATGGGTGAGTCCCGAATCAGAGGACACAGCTTAAAAAATGGGATAGGCCATTTAGGACAGAGATGAGGAGAAACCTCTACACCCAGAGAGTGGTGGGTGTGTGGAATGCTCTGCCCCAGAAGTCAGTGGAGGCCCAGTCTCTGGATTCATTTAAGAAAGAGTTGGATAGAGCTCTCACAGATTGTGGAATCAAGGGTTATGGAGATAAGGCAGGAACAGGATACTGATTAAGGATGATCAGCCATGATCATATTGAATGGTGGTGCAGGCTCGAAGGGCAGAATGGCCTACTCCTGCACCTATTGTCTATTGTCTATTGTCAACAGATTGTTGACTGCAGGATAATGTGCTCATTAATCTGAACATGAATTAGCTGTTTACTACAGTCACTAGATTATGTGTACTCTGGTAATCTAATTTTTCTTTGCATCAATTATTTTCAAATGGAACACAATGATTCTTAGTTTACTTCAAAATATATAAGAAATAAAATGACATTAATTGTAGAAAATGTGGAACTAACCTGTTATATATTTCCCACAGACTAATCAAGCAACAGTCATACATTGTCTGTAAAACAGGATTCTGTGAACAGGACAACACACCACCCCCACTGTTAGAGTCTGTCCAAGACGGAGTGGGCAGCTCCTTGGTATATCGTCAATAAAGTTCTCAGCATTGATTCTGGATCCTGCTGCTGCTTGAGTGCTCTGCAGCAGGTTTGGAGGGAATCAATAAAAGAGAAACACACAATTGACCTTATCGTCAAC
>NC_057712.1:25845397-25856455 GCF_004010195.1 Chiloscyllium plagiosum | reverse complement strand
GATAAAAACAATGACTGCAGATGCTGGAAACCAGATTCTGGATTAGTGGTGCTGGAAGAGCACAGAAGTTTTTACTGCTCCTCGGATGCTGCCTGAACTGCTGTGCTCTTCCAGCACCACTAATCCAGAATATTGTCTATAATGTGCAATAGTTGAGTGGGTGGGACCAAACTACATTGCAAAAAACTGCAGTAGTGTTTACAATGCTCCTTTAATTTCTGCATGTTCAACGAAATGCAGGCTATGTACCAATTTCTTGGTTACTGCATATTTTAATAATGTCTGCATGCAGACAGTACCACTTGTGCTGAACAGTGCCTGCATGTATCAGCAGGAGAACCTAAATCTGAAATTTTCAGCACCACTTAAAATTAGTCTTGTCTGCTTAAATCCAGTCTGCAAATATGTTGAATCTGGAGCAGGTGTTGAAACTTGTATAAAAAGTAAATCTGTCCTGGGAAGAACTGGCCAAATGGGAAAGCATATATTCTAAATGTTTCAAGTGAAGGCCTTGATGGAGGAAGTGGAAAGTAGTAGAGATATCTCCTGCCTTCAGAAGCTCAGTGGATCTCTTGACTCAAGTTCATGGAGCTGATGGCTGTGGAGATCAATATCAGGAGTCAAGGCTTGAGGACTTGGATACAATTTCACAAAGTTCAGTGACTTAATACAAGTGGGCAAGGACAGTGGATGCATCTTCAAATACCTTATTCTATCACCTGCATTACTAGATCCAAATACTACCCTGTTCTCCAAACCCCCATCACTTACAAGGTAGCAAAAGCTAGAAGACATTAACCAGTAGTTAACTTGTAAGTAGTTGATGATGTCTTTAAATGGCACTTGTGTGAAAGGAAGAGAAAGCAATCATAGAATCCTCACAGTGCAGAAAGAGACCACTCAGCTGTTTGTCATCATTAACCCCTTGCTGTATCTACATTCAGAAGATATTCACTGTTACACATTCAGGCTCTAACCAAAAGTACATGTGAGTGAGTCAGTGTGTCCCAGATACCGTAACATTCATTAGTTTGTTTTTAAAAAGCCCGCTTCTCACTCACCATGTCAATTACTGAATGAATGGCTATTACATTTACTGTTCCAGTTAGTGTGGATCATATATGCTGTTAAGTGCTGAGCTATTTTTATGAGAGGTTTTCCAATAATCAATATTTGTGGACTTCCGTGAATTGTTTTATCATATGTTCTATCTGAGGAGCTCCTAAAGCTGAGGGATTAGCAGTTTGATGGATGAACAGGTTCAATGAAGTTCCATATGACCAACTGTAATGTCTATGCTATGGATGATAGTGGGTTTAATATCCTAAAAGAAGGTTCTTGCAACCATTAGTGTGAGGCAAGGCACATAAATTCTACTTACATAAATATTAGTCAGCTCACCAGGGATATATAGAGTTTAATGAATATGTTAACAAGCATCTGAGGCAAACTGTGATAACACTGCAACCTCCGTGATCATCTGTTAATGTTCTAGTATATATAGCATGGAGCATATTGTTCTGTACACTTCAGGACATGTACATGTGAGAATAAACATAGTATGACAGTTACTAAGAAGTCAGACCTGAGCTTGTGCCAAGACTCAAGTAATCTAAAGAAGAACACAATGAAATCTAGTGACAGTGCTGGTGTGACAACACTATGGCTTTAAGAGGTGTATTTATCCTGGGGTTATTTTTTATGAAGAAAGATTTTGAGTCATAGGCGCTGATCTGTCTCCTCCAAGCTAATAGAGTTAACAGCTTATGAGGCCTTGGGTTTTTATTTAAGCATTGGAACAACAGAAGCAACATGAATGGGCGGAGTCAGGCTCCCACAGAACCAGGGTTTAGTTTAGCTTTCATTAGTTGCTGGAGTTTTGAAGCTGACCATGGAAGCTGTATTTCTCTTGGTTACAGCTAAAATCTTGAGTTCTCTTGATATTCTTTCCTCCTTGACTGGTAAAACATTGCACGTGAGACAATCTATTTTACTGAATTTGCCTTTGCCAAGAGTGTGTTTGTGCGATGTTACTATATTGGAACAATTGCTGTTTAGTGGTTAAATAATCTACTATTCTGTAAGTTTGCTAAGAGAATTAAAGTTAGATCAATGCTTCTTTCTTTTGCTTGTATTTAACTGTCATGTAAGAATAAAATGTGTGTTTTACTTAAAATGGAGCAGTTGACCAATTGAATTATATCTGAAACACTTGCCTTTACATCAGAAAAATTTAGGATCTAGGCTATATCCTTCATTCTGAAAAAACTTGAAGAACAACAATATAAGATTGAGCAATCAAAAGGCAAAGTTGAGCAATGAGGCAACTGAATCCTGAAAGATTTCCTGAAGGTAATGGTTCAAAGACTTACCCAAAGTGAGGTAAAGTAATTGATGATTTAACCAACATGAGGTAAAGCAAGGCATACTTACCTCGTATTTTCATCCAGAATGTTCTGTGGTGCTCCGTATGCATTCCAAGGAATCTTGACTGTGCTTTTCCAGTGAAGACCGCCATCTCTGAAGAAATTTTCCTTAGTTCTTCATAAGCCACGAGTAAGTCCTTTTGAAGGAGTGAATTGACACCCTATAGTGCTCTTGATGATACATTAAGCTTTCATCCTGGAATTGAACACACGATACAGAAATCTGAAGATAGTGATCCTCCTCATTACGTCTTTGACAGCTTAGCTTCACTATCTAGCCATCTTTCATTGTCAGAGATCTCTTCAGCAGAACTTATGGTGAAAGGTGTAGAAATAACTGACATCCTGTTGAACAGGATGATGAGCACCCTCCTGGCTTCATCCTGATCCAGCAGCCAACATGCCACCAATCTGTTCAGTGCTATGAACTTTCGGATTCTGGGCGTTTGGGTTCAGTTTCAGAAGGCATGATTCCAGGCCGGCCTTGCTATTATTTTTCATCTATGCCATTTCAAATGGCCACTTGAGATACAATTGTGAAGTCTCCTCAATGCTTGAATACATGATATAAAAGATTCTGATAGGAGATGATTGAGTTAAAATACATCCAGTCTTAAGGAAAAGGCCTTTAGTTAAATGTTGGCCTTGATGGGCAACCTGGTCTATCTCAGATTGCTGTGGAAGGAGAAAGTTTCTCAATGATTTGAATAACAGTGAAGCTAGCTGTCTCTGCTATTTTACAGTAAACCCACAATGGTTTCTCCCACTACCATCAAGTGAAGATGTTTTGCCTACCACACAAATGAATGATGTGATATGGGTTTCAGTACCAGTATGATGCCATGCATATAAGCTGCACATTCCAATGACTGGTAGACTCTGTCAGACAATGTATGCAATTGACAATTTGCAGCAGGTAGCAGGTGCTCAACTGGCAAGCCTCTGAAAAGTATATCAACCAAATAGATAAGATTTTGCTGTTAGAAATCATGTCTTAAATAATTCTAACTGTGCTAAGAGTTAAACCAAACTCCAATTTACGATCATTAGCCAGTCAGAATCTACCTGCCTAGTCTGGAAATTAAAACTATTATGATGACTTAACTAATCAGCATCCTCTTATACTGTCTAACGTAGTGTCCCTTTGTTCAAATCTGTTTCTTGCTTCTAATGAGTGCAAGGTGAAAAGCTTCAACTTAATCTCCTAAAAGCAATGTTTAAACATTTTAGTTAATAATGTTAAGAAAGTACTTTTAGTTGGAAACTGGAAAAACAAACCGGGAAGAGATGTTTAATGAATATGTCTCTGAGGGAAGCTGTGATGTTACTGTGACCTTAATCATCATGTTTTAGTGTTCTCCGAAGGACGTGGACATCATACAGCCTGGAGCCTTTTGTCCTGTAGCCTCACCATTGTGCAGAGTGTGATAGTGAAAATAGTTTCACAGTTGTTAAGAAGTCTGGCTTGAGCTTATATCAAGACCCAAGAACCAACACTTTGAACACAATGAAATACCGTGGGCTGAATCTTACATTTTTTTGGTTAAGACTGAATTGTATTGAGTTTTTTGGAGGGATTCCAACAGTAAGAATGAACACATCTTCTTAACGCATCTTACCAAACTCATCACATTAAATCACAGAATTATCACGGTGCAGAAAGAGGTTTGGCCCATTGTGCACGCACTGGTTCTATTACCTAGTGCCAATTTTATATAATTTCAGTTACATCACACTATAAACGTTTGTTATAAATTCTGTGTTTTACAATCTTATACTCCACAACCACCTGATGAAAGAGCAGCACTCCGAAAGCTAGTGCTTCCAAAAAAACCTGTTGGACTATAACCTGGTGTGTGGTTTTTAACTTTGCACACCCCAGTCCAACACTGGCATCTCCAAATCATGTCCAATATTCCTGCACACCATTTCTATCCAAATGCCCTTTTCACTCCTTCAATTGAACCTGCCTCCACCATACTGCCAGGCAGTGCATTTCATAGCCTAATTACTTGCTTCGTGAAAACACTTTTTTCCTCATTTGTAGATTACCACATTTGTAGATCACTTTAAAGTGAAGTTTACACATCCAATTCCATCCCCATCTCACCGCAAGCCAATCCCTGAACAACTCAGCATTCTGCACATATCCCAGTATCCCCTGTGCTAACATACACTCTCATCTGTGCCTGAAATATTTCCTTCATTCACTGTTACCCACCACAACCTCCAACACCACTCACCCTGCGCGGTCTCCACACTGTCTACTCACTCACTCAGGCCAACTTGTACTTGCACCAGATGTAACAGCTGTGCAACCCCTTCCATCTTTCTTAACATCTGCCTCTCTTTTAGTCCAGGAGGAAAATAACCCCCATTCAGATAAAAGATTCATGATGAGTACTGGGCAGCTGAACATTCAACTCATTACCTCTTCTGCAGACAGCATCCTGTCTCTGAACACCCTCAATCACTGACTGACTATTTCCAAGCCCCTGGACTGGTAATGAAAACTGCTCTTGACTTACTGTGCTGGGACTCCTTGAGTAATGCCTATTCCTTTGACTTGACTAAGGCCTGCTGACAACTAAGATAAGTTTCCTACCTATATAATTGTGCTAAATGGCAAGGCAAGGCAGAAGGAATATCAGCCTGGTTTCTCTGGCTGAGAGGGCAAAGTTCAAACAAGGCACTATAAGCAACCAGGAAGCTGAGTGAGAGAGCACTATGACAGTAGGTGAAGAGCTGAGAGATGCAGTCTGGTCAAGTCCATGAGCTGTGTACGGGTCCCTAAACACACAAGATCCTGTCTTCAGTATTACAATGAGAGTTGATGGTGAAACCCGAGGTAGAACTGAATTTTAAAAGCATCCTGTTGGTGAATCAGAGATATGCCATAATTATATTTTAGCAGTTGGCACATTTCAGATGCCAATGTCTGTGTTGTCCAGTGCTCATGGAGTATGCCCTGATCTTTTGGTGCCTAATGTCTGACACACAGGTCATTTGGAGTGAGCAGTGAGCTGCAGCAGCTCTGACTTCAATGGTGAGGTTTCTTGACTTTTAGTTTGGTTGGCAAGTTAGGTCAGATAGTAAGATGAAAATCGGGGAAGCAAATTGGGCCAATGAAGTACTTAACAAGCAATAATTCTCACTAATTGGCAATTTGCCACTGTTTGACTGGAATCGCTCTATGATTCTTGTGAAATGCATAAACGATTTCTCATCCAATTCTGCCACAAATCTTGCCAATTCTGTGGAAGGGTCACTCGACCTGCAATGTTAACTCTGATTTCCCACTATAGATGCTATTAAACCTAAAGTCATAGAGTATTAGAGATGTACGCATGGAAACAGACCCTTTAGTCCAACTCGTCCATGCCAACCAGATGCCCTAAATTAATCTAGTTCCATTTGCCAGACTTGGCCCATATTTCTCGAAACCCTTCCTATTCATATACCCACCAAGATGCCTTTTAAATGTTGTAATTGTAGCAGCCTCCACCACTTACTCTGGTAGCTCATTCCATACATGCACCATTCTCTGGTTGAAAACATTGCCTGTTAGGTCCCTTTTAAATCTTTCCCCTCTCATCTTAAACCTATGCCTTCTAGTTTTGGCCTCCCCCACCCCAGAGAAAAGCCCTTGCCTATTTATCCTATCCATGCCCCTCATGATTTTACAAACTTCTACAAGTTCATCCCTCAGCATGAGGTACTCCAGGGAAAATAGCCCCAGCCTATTCAGCTTCTCCCTGAAGCTCAAACCTTCCAAATGTCTGACACCAAATGCATCAAGCTGACAAATCTTCTATTATAAAATTTGTCTTCAATTTGTTGTGAGGAACTGCTGCTCAAACTGCTATGCATTCAGTTTTTGATGTGTTTTTTTTTCATTTAAGCATTACAGACATTCTTATTTAAAATGTTATCAACAGAATATATCCTTCATGAACTTATTAAGAAAAGTTTTTTTTTGCTTTACTTTCATTGTCTTCAAGTTGTAGACATTTCTTGTGGGCAATTTCCTGCAAGGTTATTGTGTCTTGAAGATATTCATTGTACAGTTAGCAATATTCTTCTGAATTACCCTAAACCATCAAAGACCCAATCACTGAGTCACCATAGTCCTTTCCTTTCAGGTTTTGGTCACTCCTATGCTGAAAGAAACAGTACTTCACCATCTGTAGAAATGAAATGATAGTATATGACCTTTGCTGGTCCAGACTAGATCACTCAGTCTGTGATTAGCCACAGTTTCAAAAATCACAGTCCCATAACAGAAAAATGGTGCAGATTTCCCGTGTTAATTTGTATCATATACAGTATGTTAACTAAAGCATGATAAAAGAGCTAGGCAGCTCTTAGAGATAACTCCAAAAATAGCAAAACAGTTTCGTGCATGACAATGTATGCCTAACTATTATTAGTTGTGTTAGATTATTTTAGTATCCCAATTCATATATTCAAAAATATTTTAGAGTTTCTATTTTGCTATTTCTGCATTTGGAAGTTAATAATATAACCAAAATAATGCAAGTAAGGTATCATTTGATGCATCACTTTAAAAGAGTGTTGTCTTTGGAAAAGAGCAATTATCTGTTCGTTTGCATGTTTAGTTTCCCATTTTAGTTAATTTATGAGTCTAACATTTTAAAATACACACACACACAAAGGGCAAGAGACAAATGTACAAATAAAAAAACATAAAAGGAAATTTCACATAAACTAAAGAGATGCTAGATGCTGCTGCAGCCAAACTGATTGCACTTTATGCTGCTGTTGAGGTACCACTTAACTCAATTTATTTGCAAAATTACAGCCTTATAGACTTGGAATGATTTTTATTGTCTGTGAAATATCCTTCTTGTTTGGTCTTGTAATTACATCGTACCCGATACATGCAATTAATTCAAAGCTGTTTTTTTTCTCAGGGATGGATATCTCTTCAATTAAAAACAAATTAAATAAACCAACAGCTGTTAATGCGTTGGCCTAAGCAGCCATTACAGAGATTATTCCCTTAACCCGGTGAGTACTGATCTTTTGCAGTTTCAACATGTTGATTTCCTTTCCTATTTAAAAGATTCCTAAAAATATCACCAAAATCGTGACTCCTGAATATCATAAAGTATAATTAAGAAAATGTGCAATCATATACAGAACCTTCTTTTATGCCATAGGATTCCTTCAGTGAATGCAATGATTGTAAATTTCCAGTTTTGGCATATTAATCCTATTAGTTCACTGAACAATTAAGATGGAATGAAAATCTTTTAAACCAATTTAGACTGGGTGAATTTTTTGAGAGTATTGTGTTAGGTCTAAATGTAAGGACAATATTAACATTGCTTTTTATGTATAGGCATTTACTCAGGCTGTACCAACGTGCTTGAAAAATAGCACACATGAACAGCTGATCTTTTGAGAGAGATCTCGCTCTTTCAAGTTGTTGCTTTAGAAATATGCACTGACATATGAAGTGCTCAACACATAAGACAACCTCTAGGGAAAATTGTATGTATGTTATATAAGGTGAAAGACAACTTATCAATCTGCCATCTTCTCGATAGTTGGGAACTACAATCGACTTTCTTTTGTTCTTTTGAGTTTCAACAGAATTTCAGCTCTGCTGCTGTTTTACTCCTTCAGGACTGTATTACTGACTTAGCCTTTCTGACTTATATGTTCATTGCTGATTACTGCCACTGGTGATCTGATATTACAACCTTTTGTACCTTTCGTAATAAGCTCACTCAATTTTATTTGAATTGGATTTTACCTTTAACTTTAACTTCCCTGATTTCATTCCTGCTAAATTCTGTTACCTCTCCCAGTTCCTCTGTGGCCTTCTAAGCATTCCTGATTTTAATTGCTCCAGCAGGCAATGTCCTAAGCTTTGGAAATTCTTCCCTAAATCTCTTTCTGTGCTATTTCTCTCTACCTTTAAACGTTACCTTTAGAAGAATTTTTGATCAACTGCCCAAATATTTTCTTAGATGGTTGTGACAGTTTTGTAAAGTTACTATGAAGCTGTTTAGTAGAATTTCTCGGAGGTTGGCAGTAGTGCAGTGCTTGTGTCCCTACTTCTAGGCTAGCAGCTCTGGGTTTGACTTCTACAAAAGGATTTGTTGGCCATGGGAGGTGCATTCATAACGTAACCAATCAAATTGATTTTGACTTGTTAATCATAACTATATGTAAGAAGAATTTCCTGGGCAACCAATTCTGCAGGAGGCAAGGATAAACCATTGCAATGCCTTGCTCATAAGTGTAAACTAATCCAATGGAAATCGGTGACCAAACCTTTAGAACAACAGGGATGAATAATTAGTTTTTTTTCTTAATTGGTGCCCTTTCTGTGGGGATACAATGCTGGGAGGAAAGTAGCAGTAAATCACAGAGCATTAAAGGTGTTAGCAATCACGCCTGGCCACAGTCAATGGAAATTTGCTAACATCCATCATTGTTTCACCTAGAAGTAAGCTTGGAAATTGATTGCATGTGTCTACATTCCTACTGGCACTAAACAGACATAACTTTCTCATCTGATGTATGAGAATGCGTGCTATTTGCATCATACCTTGTAGTGTATATCTTTTTCATTTGCCTTTATATTTTGTCCCAAGTGCTTCATTTGGCATTTTTAAAAATGTTATGGAACCCAAAACAATACTCTTGATATATTCTTTCTTCTTTTGCACCATTTAATGCATTACATCTATCAATGGTGATGCTTGAGAATGCACTTTAATTAACAAGGGTTTGAGTCATTATTATTCACTGATGGATTACTATGAGTTTCTACTGTTGGGAAAGCTTACTAAGAATTCTTGTTGATAAATACTCAAAGGCTTGTGTTGCTTTCAAAAAGGTAGCTCAAGTTCTCTATTCAAGACAAAGTTTTTGCGGTAGGTTTTGAATGACGTACACAGCCAACATTCATAGTGAGTCATAAGCTTTCAGTATTGATGAAAAGTCTATCTCTGTCTGTAGACAAAGGTGTTGGAGGACTTAATTATTGGTGAAATCTATTCTCATGGAATAGATTTTGTTGATGGCATAGAGATGTAATGTGAACAACACTGTCGCTACATAATTTAATTAAAGGAGTTAATGAACTGTGATCAGGAAGTAAATGTCAAATAAATAAAGGGGACATGATAAGTCATGGTTAATTAATGTAAGGAGTTAAGGTTCTACTCAGTATTAAGTTTCATCTACTTTGTTACAAAATATAATAGTCTGATGTTGAGATAAGATTAATTTGATGTTAATGCAATTGTCAAATTTGTGTTCAAAATATTCAGTAAGAAGAATTCTTCACTTATTTTAACGATTTTAAATGCATGTACTAAAATAATGTTGTATTAATCTGTTTTGAAAGGAGATCACAAAAAAAGAATAGTTTTATTCAAAGCAACAGAAACTAAATTTTCGATCTAAATTTCACTCAGTAAAAGTTTAATTGGATGAAAACTAGAGAATGATTTAATCATAAACAGAAGGGCAAATGTCTATCAATTGAATGAACTTTTAACATTGCTTTTTACAAGATTGAAGAAGCAATTTGTCTTGTATCAGAAACACAAAATGAACTTTCTCTTAAATATAGTTTTGACTTTGATTTGTGCACAATATATGTTGACAAATGAATTAAAGTCACTTCCCAGCTTATTTGTTTTGTGAGGTATGAACTATGACTCACCTCTTCCTGAAGTAATGTCATTGCCACAACAGACATCAGGCACACAGCCTACTCACATTAAGAATATTTTCAATTGCTTAACAGCATTGAGAAAGGGCAAAGCATTGCCAAACCTCACTTACTTCAATGATTGACTGTCCTACCCAGTTAACAGATTTCAATCAATTGTCAAAGATATTGCCAGGAATGCAAAGTTTACTCTACTAAAAAAAAACCATGTAGTAGAACTGTTTATCATTGTTTTCCCCCAATAATCGGAATAATGTAATAAAATGAAGACATTAGGAAAGCTAGAAAGCAGACAAAAGACAACAGAGAAAAGTACTGTGGAAAACAATTGTTTAGGTTTATGAAAAAAGTGTTCCCACAATAATCAAGAGTTATTTTCATCTTTGCATCTGTAAATAGGTATTAATTAACTCATTTACCAAAAGAAAGATGTCATGGAACTAGTTTTGAAAGGAAAGCAGGATATTTAGACTTGGCAAAATTTTTCAATGAAATGAATTGAAGAGTCAACAATTCAGTTTAGTCACAATTCTCATTAGTCTTGACTCAGATTATCTTAGGTTCTAATTTTAAATCTTCAACAAGGAAATTAAGTTGACACTATTTAAGTGCCTCCATTCAGGTGAAGTTTGAAAATTTTATAATAAAATTTACTGTTATTTTTGGTGCTGAAAATGTGTTGCTGGAAAAGCGCAGCAGGTCAGGCAGCATCCAAGGAACAGGAGAATCGACATTTCAGGCATGAGCCCTTCTTCAGGAATGAGGAAAGGGTGTCTAGCAGGCTAAGATAAAAGGTAGGAGGCGGGGCTTGGGGGAGGGGCGTTGGAAATGCGATAGGTGGAAGGAGGTCAAGGTGAGGGTGATAGGCCGGAGTGGGGGTGGGGGTGGAGAGGTCAGGAAGAAGATTGCAGGTTA
>NC_057712.1:25803309-25845297 GCF_004010195.1 Chiloscyllium plagiosum | reverse complement strand
GGTGTGGGCGCAGGTTTTGCATTTCTTGCGGTTGCAGGGGAAGGTGCCGGGAGTGGAGGTTGGGTTGGTGGGGGGTGTGGACCTGACGAGGGAGTCACGGAGGGAGTGGTCTTTTCAGAATGCCGATAGGGGAGGGGAGGGAAATATATCCCTGGTGGTGTGGGGTCCGTTTGGAGGTCCGTTTAGTTAAGGAATATACTAAACAACAACTATTTACAACTCGAAGACCCCCTTTCTCTTAACTGCTTATTATCTGCCTCCAACTCCATAACAATATACTGTTACAATAAAAAACCCATATTAAAATTACATCACTTTAATTTTCAAAACCACACAGCGGCTGTCATCTCTGGTGTCCTTCTTCTTTCGGCTAAAGATCTCCCTGAGTCATCTTTTGTCTTTTACTGCAAAAAAGGTTCATATGAAAAAGGTATCTTTGATAGAGAATGTTTTGAATGGCAGTTACTCTCTGTCTGACTTTCAAACTACCTGCTTTTTTTTATATCCCAAGCATCGGATTGTTTCATTGGTTCAAGGTTGGCAAAAACAATAAATTCAAACTCGATTGGGTTTTAGTTTCCTGGGGCATAATTTAAACTGATTGGCTAAATTTGAATTGTTGTCAAAGCATCAACCAACTCAGGTATCAATTTCACAGCCAACTGTTACACATTTTCAATTTTCCAATACACCCTGAGACTGCTAGCTAGTCATATGACAGGTGCATGTAAGGTCTCAGTGCAAAACAGTATTCACTCTCTCTTAAAGGTACAGTACACGTCTTCAACTTCGTAACACAGGGATGTGTAGGCTAGGTGCATTAGTTTGAGGAAATATAGAGTAATTGAATGGGGAAGTGGGTCTGGGTGGGATACTCTTCAGCAGGTCAGTTTGGACTTTTGGACCAAATGGCCTCCTTTCAAAGTGTAGGGATTCTATGGTCTATGAATTAACAGAGGTCACCATTAGGCAAACTTTTTATTTCAGATTTTTATTGACTTCAAATCTCATCATCTGTCATTGTGAGATTTGAGCCCATGTCCCTAACATATTAGCTGGGATTTCTGGGTTACCACTGTCCAGTGAAAATATAACTTTGCCAATGTCTCTCTTAACTGGACTAGCTGCCAGATTCCATTCATTAACCACAGTTTAAAGTTCTCAAAACCTCTTTGCAAAGCTACAGGGGAAGGCAAGTATGCAAGATAAATGGGGTAAGTTACAGTGGCGGAGGTAGGTGAGGAGGTAAGATGGCAGTTGTCAGGTAATAGTGTAGGTTGGTAGGAAGGTCAGTGAGGGTTAAAGAAACAGGTGAATGAATGAGCAGGATGAAATGTGGGGGAGTAGTAGAGTGAAGGTTTGTATTAAGGGTAGATCAAATTGTGGCATAGGTAAAAACAATGACTGCAGATGCTGGAAACCAGATTCTGGATCAATGGTGCTGGAAGAGCACAGCAGTTCAGGCAGCATCCGAGCAGCTTCAGCAAAATCGACGTTTCGGGCAAAAGCCAATTGTGGCATAGTTGGGCCAGGTCATCAAGGGAGTTGGAAGGTTCTAATAGATTCTGGATCAATGGTGCTGGAAGAGCACAGCAGTTCAGGCAGCATCCAAGCAGCTTCAGCAAAATCGACGTTTCGGGCAAAAGCCAATTGTAGCATAGTTGGGCCAGGTCATCAAGGGAGTTGGAAGGTTCTAATCCAAGTCCCATGGCATCTGGATTGGGTCAGGATAGAAGTATTGAGTACATTTGGGAGGTAGTCAAGGGATCAGGGATGTAGTTGGGAGTGTTAAGAGGATTTGAAGGGTTCAGTGGAGAGGACAAGGGGACACTGGGGAGTTGGGGTGTCTGTTGTATAGACATCCAGGAGTTAGAATTGATTTCAATCATTTTTCCATTTCCTACATAACTATCCAATTTATGAGTAGGATGTCTAATACATTTTCAACCTGAAAACAAAGTTGGAGACTTTTCAGAGAGTTCTGAATGCAAAGTAATTGCCAATTAGAATGTTTAATATTCAGGAAATTCTTTGTAGTCAGTGCATGGGGAACTCTGAGGCATTCTGACGCACATGTTTGTGCATGTATCTAACTTATGAATAGTTGGAGCCCAGAAATCTGGGCCATTTTTATAGTGCTTTTAATATGCGCGTTCTCTCCTGTTCCCGGCTGTTTAATTTAGTTTCCTCTTTTTACCCTGTCACTACACCCAGGTTTGGCAAACAACACAGAAAACAGTAAAAAGACTCATACAACTGAACTTAAAACAATGGGATAATTCAATCTCATCAGCTTTTAAATTTGTAAAACCAAAAGTCCATATTTAAATGAAACCACCAGAAAAAAACGAGTTATACTTGCAGTCATTCTTCGAGTTCAATGGATCCATTTGCTCAAAGCACTGAAATGGGCTTTGAGAGAAGAAGGGTGTTAATTACAGCATTGAAATCTACAAACTTCAGGTTGTGGTTCTTTGACATCATCTCAATGAACACCATTTAGTCACTCATCAGAAACAGAAATATGTCCTCATGTTCATTGTCCTCAAAATTTATTCAATATCAAGCATCTTACATTGCCCTTGTGTGTAATCATCTGACAGAGTGGCATTGGGAGTAAGTAACCATTGAATTGGCTTTGGTCCTGATAGAGGCAACATGTGTTTATTATTATAATTTAGCCATTTGATGCAAATTCAATTTCTAACTTCAAATTACATTTCCCTTGCATGTGTTCACTTATTAACGTGTGTTTTTGCATTTCCTTTTTTTCTTGCAATGCCCTCTCTTCTCACTAATATTCTTGTTGGATGGCAATAACCTAAGAATGGTCAGCAGTATATGAATGTTACAGCCGGTCATATACGGTCATAGAGTGTGGATGGATTACATTCATGAAGTAGGATATAAATGGATAATTCAGATACTTCCCCCTCAAAAATGCCTTCTCTTAGACTGTCTTTGATCATCTTGTTAAATGTTTTGATGCTACCATTGAATTACAGATTGTGTTACGCTTTCAGATATTGGTGAATTCTGTAGTTTAATAAGAAGTGAATGAACTGACTGAAATCATACTGTGTTCAATATCTGTAGTGACAGTCTCTAGCAAACTCCACTTTGTAAACAATTTGGTTAAAATATCTCTGACCAAAGTGATCTTTATGCAATCTGTTTTAACACGTTCTGGCCAATTGTGAAATAAATCATGAGCAATAATCAAAGAAAAAGTGTTGACTTCTCAATTACTTTATGTTATTACCATGGTTTTGTTGGCCATGGGGGTAGTTGTAGAGACACAGGGCAGGGTTCAGCAGATTTTTCAGCAGAGAAAATGTGACAGTTTCAAATAAACCTTCTATGCTATAATCTGTTGCTGGAGTCTACTTTGTACAATTATTGTCTCATCCTAATGAAACTTGGCTTTCCTTAATGGGTAAGAATAGAATACATGTTCTTGTAATACTTTCAGGAAAATTGTTTCAGTTCCACATGCAATAGTTATTAATAAGCAGTGTTAAGTTACTTACATACCTTCAAAGTTAAAAATCATACAACACCAGGTTATAGTCCAACAGGTTTAATTGGAATAGTGTCCAATTAAACCTGTTGGGCTATGACCTGGTGTTGTGTGATTTTTAACTTTATGCATCCCAGTCCAACACTGGCATCTCTAAATCATACATACCTTCAAGTATGGACCAGTTCTTTGCCAGGTGATTTGAGTGATTGATATGCAGAGTGAACTTTTCAGCATAGGTATACATGTGCCAATGTTCACAAGCATAGATACAGCCTAGAGTTAGTGAGGGTGGGATTGAAAGGGAGGTGATGTATATCTTGCCACGATATGTTTGAATGAAAAGGGCTCCCAAATCCCCAGAAGAAGGCTGCCACACTTCACCTGGAGGTCTTCCATTCATGTTGGTGAACTCCCTGACAGCCATGAGAAAAGACCTTAAAGTGATCATCAAGTGATCATTCATGGGCATCAATTGCCACCCTGTCCCTTCACCCCAAGATGTGAAGGCCAGCCTCCAACTCCCCAGCCATTGAGAGAATCCCACACCATGTGAAGGCAACACCACTTCAACCTCCAACCCACGCCCACCCTCCCACTTCCCTACCTCCCTTCCCTTGTTGTCCTGCCTCCAAACCTGGCCCCATTAGCCCCATTAAATCTGGCCGATGTGACAGAAGTTCAGTTGCTCAGCACAACTTTGTGAGCTCACTGATAAGCAGCAAGAAACATTACATAGTATATGGAAAATATGTTTAGGAGTGCAAACTGAAGGCATTTTCTACATTCACATTCATATAAACTCATGGTACTAGTAATAGTGTCATTAGCTGTTGTTCTTGAATCAATTGCTGCATCCAGAGGATAAAAACTCGGTACTAGTATACATTGCTAGGTTTATTTACCTGAATTGCATTACGCCACAACACGTTAACCTATCTTGTTTGGTCTACTTGCTGTTCATTCCCTGAAGTTTTCTGTCATGTATGATATGAAAGCTGAAGTGCAGAAAATGGTTAGTTTTATTATTCCTGTCAATTTGAGCAGAAAAGTTCCTGTTTCAAAAGAAAAACAAATTTGTTTAATCTAAAATATTTACGCCAACCATGGGAAATTACTTATTTGCTCAAGACATAGTAAAAAATATGTCATCATGTTTATGACAATAAATTAATATATGCTCCAGAAAAACATATTTAATCAGCTATAGTGACTCACCTATGCAGAGCATTGAGTAAATACATTAGACCTGCTCTGACAAAGAGAATTACATTTGTGAAGATTTGTAGAAAACATATTGTTACATCAAATTGATAACTCAAATGTAGTATTACATAATCTATTTTATGCTTACTATGAAATGGTTTGTACTTTGAAGTTGAATAACCTCTTGCAAAAACAAAATTTGAAACTCCTGTGTTGTACAAAAAAATTGTCAAAATTTATTAACTAATTTTGTGAGTTGTTCTAATGTAACCAGTGCTGTTGTTAAGCTTGCCTTGGACAATACTTTGAAACCTAACATAAGGAATTTAATAATCATATATAAAAAGACAAAGAATGAATCTTTCAGTTCAATGCTATTATTCAATCAGATTATGGTTGATTTGCATCGAGTCCCACCTTGGTTCTATAACCTTTCATACTTTTACCGAACAAAAATCACATATTAATCTTGTTACAAGAGCTGTATTATGACAAAATATTTTAAACTTACAATCCAAATGGCATGAACTACATGGTGTTAACAGCATTCCAACTTTATGATAAATGATTTAAGATGACTTTATCCTCCATATAGCAACTAAAGATCAAAAGTTGGTTTTGATTTAGTTCTATATTGAGCACTTATCTCCACCTCTTGCCTTTCCTCTGTCCCAGCATTAGATTGAAACTGCACCTAAGATGTTGCAAATAGAATTAAGAGTTAAACCCTGAGCTTGTACATAGTATTGTGACCAGGCTTGGAGAGCATAATGCTTTTTTCTAGTTCCACTATTATACTGATCACAGAATACTTTTCAACACCAATATATATGACCAATTTCTATTTTACCTGTCATGATTTGGAGATGCCGGTGTTGGACTGGGGTGTACAAAGTTAAAAATCACACAACACCAGGTTATAGTCCAACAGGTTTAATTGGAAGCACTAGCTTTTGGAGCACTGCTCCTTAAAAGCACAACCACCTGATGAAGGAGCGGCACTCTGAAAGCTAGTGTGTTTCCAATTAAACCTGTTGGACTATAATCTTGTGCTGTGTGATTTTTAACTATTTTAACTGTATTAGTTTCAGAATTCACAAAAAAAATCAGGATTTTTCAATAAGTAAAGTTGTTCACTTGTAATGAAACTAAGGCTTATTTAATGAAGCTAATTAATGAACCAAAAGCTAAATAACATAACACCCATGTACTCACATGCACGTGCACATGCTAATTAAAGAAAATATAAAGGAGTTTCTCTGCAGAGATCAATTTTTTTAAAAAAGATACTTTGGCCTATTCATTCTTGATACAAAGGTATCAAGATCAGGCATGAAATAGAGCTGTCTAGACTTGAAACATTATCTTGCTCTCTTGCTGTGGATGCTGCCTGACTCACTGTGATCTCCAGCACTTGGTGTTGTTAGATGAAATATTCTAGCTCACTTTGGTTTGGCAGCCCAGTACACATAGTTGGATGTCACGAAGCACGTAGCTGCTACTGGGATCTTTAAAGATTGTTCTGCTGATATGGAGATCAAGTCTTTCAGAAGCTTGTGAGGACAACTCCCACTTTAGTTTTCTATTTCCCACTTTAGACTCTAAAAGAGTTTTCTGAAAAAGGTGCAAAAGGATGAGCTGTCTATACCCCAACTGATCTTTCTAAACAATATCCAAACCTAAAATTCTTTTGACAGCCATAAGCAACATAGTTTTATATGGGGGAGGTTGTGCCTTACCAACTTGATAGAGTTCTTTGGGGAAGTGACCAAGTTGATAGATGAAGGAAGGGCTGTAGATGTCATATACATGGACGTTAGTAAGGCATTTGATAAGGTTCCCCATGGTAAACTAATGGAGAAAGTGAAGTCACATGGTGTGCAAGGTGTTCTAGCTAGGTGGATAAAGAACTGGTTGAGCAAGAGGAGACAGAGAGTTGTAGTTGAAGGGAGTTTCTCGAAATGGAGAAAGTTGATCACTGATGTTCCACAGGGATCAGTGCTGGGACCACTGTTGTCTGTGATGTACATAAAAGATCTGGAAAAAGGCACTGTTGGTATGACCAGCAAGTTTGCAGATGACACGAAGATTGGTGGAGTAGCAGAAAACATAGGGGACTGTCAAAGAATACAGGAGAATATAGATAGACTGCAGAGTTGGGCAGAGAAGTGGCAGATGGAGTTCAATCCAGGCAAATGTGAGACATTTTGAGAAGTCTAATTTGAGAGCGAATTATACAGTTAATGGAACAGCCTTGGGAAAAATTGATGAGCAGAGAGATCTGGGAGTTCAGGTCCATTGTACCCTGAAGATTGCTGCACATGTGGATAGAGTGGTCAAGAAGGCATAGTATGCTTGCCTTCATCGGAAGGGGTGTTGAGTATAAGAGCTGGGAGGTCATGTTAAAATTGTACAAGACGTTGGTTCGGCCACATTTCGAATACTTTGTACAGTTCTGGTCGCCACATTACCAAAAGGATGTGGATGCTTTGGAGAGGGTGCAGAGAAGGTTTACAGGGATGTTGCCTGGTATGGAAGGTGCTAGCTATGAAGATAAGCTGAGGAGGTTAGGATTATTTTCATTAGAAAAAAGGAGATTGTGGGGGGACCTGATTGAGATCTACAAAATCATGAAGGGTATAGACAGGGTAGATAGAGATAAACTTTTTCCCAGGGTGAAGAATTCCATAATGAGAGATCACACTTTTAAGATGAGAGGTGAAAAGTTTAAGGGGAATACACGCGGCATGTACTTTACACAGAGGGTGGTAGGTGCCTGGAACGCCTTGCCAGTAGTGGTAGTAGAGGCAGGCATGGTAGATTCATCTAAGATTTGTCTGGACACATGCATGAATAGGTTGGGAGCAGAGGGATACAGATGCTTAGGAATTGGGCGACATGTTTAGACAATGGATTTGGATCAGCTCAGGTTTGGAGGGCCGAAGGGCCTGTTCTTGGGCTGTAAACTTTCTTTGTTCTTTGTTCTTTATAAACCCAGACAAGTGACTCTCTGTGAAACAGGGCCATGCAGATCTACAGTTTAGTTTATAAGTCTTTGGCAGTTATTCAGTTGAATTGTTTCTTCCAATAAGCATTTTTGAAAGAACATCCAAAGTGTCCTTACAGTAATCTTTTTTTCTAACAAGTCCAGGCAACTCCTAATCTTTCAACTGAAACAATTTCCATAATCTCATAAATTATAGTGACAAAACAAATTGATATTGCAGCTTATAATGATAATAGCAAGCTATTGAGGATGTCATAAATTGAATTGAATTGAATTTATTGTCATGTGTACCAAGGCACAGTGAAAAGCGTTGTCTTGCGAGAAATGCAGGCAGATCACATAATTAAATGGAATAGTTAAGTAAATAATAGGTAAACGGCGGCAAAAACAAAAACACAGGTATAAGCAAATGCTAAGAGTTTGTGAGTCCATTCAGTATTCTAACAGCAGCAGGGTAGAAACTATTGCGAATCCAGCTGCTGTATGTGTTCAGGTTTCTGAAACTCCTCCCCGATGGTACAGGTTGTAGAAAAACATTGCCAGGGTGGGATGGATCTTTGAGAATGCTGGCAGCCTTTCCCTATCAGCGGGCCTGGTCGATGGAATCTATAGATGCGAGGTTGGCTTTTGTGATTGTCGGGATGGAGTTCACCACTCTTTGTAACCATCTCCAATCTTGAATGGTACAGTTGCCGTACCAGGTAGTGATACATCCAGGCAGAATGCTCTCGAAGGTGCACCGATAAAATTTGGCAAGGGTACTCGCCGTCATGTCAAATTTCCTCAGCTGCCTGAGGAAGAAGAGAAGTTGTTGGGGCTTTTAACCAGTGCGTCCACATGAAGAGTCCAAGAAAGCTTGTTGTTGATGACCACATGATGAGGAGATTCCTGAGAAGGAGCAGGATCATAGATCACTTGCAGAATTACATTGTGTGTAGTTCGTAAAAACCAAAAGTCTAGTCATATCTCAGTAGTGCACCCTAAACATTGCTTATAAATCCATCTGCTAACAACAGATGATGGCATCAAGGAAGAGATGCAAAACAACCTTAAGATCCACAACAGCATTGGTTCATTGGGTGAAATCTCATGGCCAAATAATAACTAATTCTTGACTAATTCAAAAGGATAAGATTTGAAATGTTCCAGATGATTTATTGTCTGGAATTCTATTATAATCAGTTGGGTGTCAGAGAATGGATGTGACTGTCACTGGGAACTTTACCACATGGGAAGAAAATCTACGCCCAGGTTCAAGGATGGATTGGAGCTTGTGAAGGGAAGGCAATGGGCAGAAAAGTGGCAAAATTGGAGAAGGATATTCATAAGCTCCAGAACTGCCTCAGGGTTAGCAGAAATGAGATCAATACCTGGTTATGATACACAATTGGCAATATCATGGATGTTGTACTGGCAAGACAAGTGGCAAACAAGGAGACAGCAACTCACAAAGACATGTTTGGCACTTTTGATTCTTAATTTGCACTAAATATCAAAATATAATTGAATGACAAGATATAACAGAAAGGAACAAAAGTGGCTAAGAAAGCATTTAGAATGCTTGCCTTCTTTGCTTGGACCTTTGAATATTGGAGTTGAGACATTATGCTGAGATGTACAGGACATTAATGAGGTGTGTTCAGTTCTGGTATCCATATTATAGGAAGGATATTACTAAACTGGAAAGATATCTCAGAAGAGATATTGGCAGGAGTGGAGGATTTGAGTCATTGGGATAGGCTGGGACTTTTTTCACAGGAGCATAGGAGGTCGAGGTAACTTTATAGAGGTTTATGAAATAATGAGCAATATAGATAAGATGAATAGTAGATGTCTTCTCCCTAGGGTGGGGGATTTCAAGATTAGGTGGGCATATTTTTAAGGAGAGAGGAGAAAGTATTTAAAAAGACATGAGGGTTTTTTTTACACAGAATGTGGTTCGTGTGTAGAATGAACTTCCAGAGGAAGTGATCGATGTGGATACATTACAATGTTCAAAAGACATTTAGATATGTAGATGAATGAGAAATGTTTGGGGGGATATGGGCCAAGCACAGGCAGGTGGGACTAGTTTAGTTTGGGATTATGGTCAGTATGGACTAGTTGGACTGAAGGGTCTGTTTCCATGCTGTATGACTCTATAACTATGACTGTAAAATATATCAACTCTTATAGTAATTATCTTTAACATTGTGCAGACAACTGTATGACAGAACTAAAAGACAATTTGATCAGGGATTGAATAATACTTGTGATTTCCAACTCTTTCCAACTTCCTACATAGCAATCTATCATTTGATTCAAGCAGTGCAGTTGCCTACACAGGCTACATATCTGAAAACAAAACTGATTCTTTTAATAGTGGCGAGAGAGAGAAATATTTTGGAAGAAACCTTTTGCATTTATTCAGAACATTGGTTGAAAATGAAAAACGCATCTCTCCAGCAGCCAGGCAAGAAAGTGCATAAGATTCCATTTTGTCCTGTCCTCACTCTGGCAGAAAGAAATCGACAGCCACAAAGTGTCATGCCTGAATCACATGACTGTCACGTCTGTGGGAAGAAGCTCATTTTTAATTTGCATGGCATTTTAAGAAATTTCCACCCTCGAAGTAGAGTGAAAACTCTTCAAAGAAGATTACCCAAAAAATTAATAGAGGGCTAGGCACCTAACTTTAGAGGGAACTCCTGTTAACTGCGTTGCTAAACTGTGCATGGCCTTTTGCGTACAGCAGTTAAACATACTTAGTGAGGGTTTAAGGAAGTTGTGGGAGTGCAGAAGAAGCCATGTACCACTAATTATTCAGTGCAGCTGTGAATAAGGGATGAAAAGCCCACAAGCAGTATTTGCTGAATACAACTGAGCAAGGTTAGAGCTAAGAACAAAAACGTGGAGTACAGTTGGCTTGGTGGAACTTGTCATTTTTACGAAGCTGGAGCTATGTCTTTCAGGGAGCACAGTTTCTAGTTTCCAAGGTAGTATAGACCAAGGAAGGAAGGTGCGTGACCAGAATGGGAGCAGTCATTGAAACGGTCTATGAGCAGTTCTTGACTGGAAGTTTCAAAGACAGATGAGCAGAAGGGGAGAATTGGAAGCTTTGTGAAGTTTAAAGAGGTATAATGACACATGATGGTATTAACATCTAGCAGGATTTGCTGAGAAATTCAGGGGATTGGTTTTGTTATTTGATGTATGCTGTGGGATGTTTGACCACAGATTATTATCCATATTTTCCACATGTTAGTTTTGGATGTTAGAAATATGTAAATTGTAAATTATGCTCTGTAATATTGTCCTACCATTGATTAATGATGTTTATTGTTGCTTGATTAAAAACGTGTAACTCTCTTAGTAAGTCCCCTCTAGCTTATAAGTTGTCAACTAGTTTAAGAAAAACTACTGGTCCTTAGCCAAACTGTAATATAATTTGGTAGTTCTGGTCTAGGATTGTAACATGCTTTAAAAAAAATTCTACAGTGTCTATGGAGCTAATCTCTAATTAGATTTTCATTTGCCTCATCTAAAGTCCCCAATGCTTATGTATATCTTTGTAACCATCCCTGAACCTATAGACTGTCCTTCCAAGCTGTCCTTTTAACAGCTTGCTGAATATTGAAAGGCAACTCCTGTTGGAGAATCCCTGAGAATGCTTTTATTCACCTTAATATTTTGGTAGGATATTGTAGAATGTCAACATAATGAACAAAAGATATTTTTAATTTTGAAATGGTCTGACTACTGACTATTTCCTGGTCTTCCAATACAATCAATGGTCAATTGATGGATTAGTCACTGGGAAAGGGAACTTTGCTTGAGATACCACTTCATTACCCTCCAACCCCACACTCCTCCATGATCTCCATTCTCAAAACCTCACCATCACTTACATCAGGCTCGGAATATTCTGTAATCCTGCCCCTCCATTACTAGCGAGCTCCTGTTTTTGAACTTCTATAGTAACGTAACACTAGATATGTTTTTTGGACTGGAATGACACTCCTTTTAAATGGTAAAGAACAAGTGACTGAAAGAAACAGTAACATGTATCTTTACAGTAGTTCTAGATTGTCAAAGATTGAGATTAATTGGAGTTTGCACAGATGAAGTGATTTTCAATTTTTAACCATCCATGTTACACTGCAGCTACGATTTAAAGAGGGTGATTCATATATGCTAGTCCTTAGCATAGGAAAATGACTGCTGCAGGGAATAGATTAAGCACTGATATAAATTGGATGTTTGGAGAACAATATTCATCAAAAGAAGATTTTCCTTCTGCCTTTCCTGAACACCTACTTGTAAATAAATGATGTGCTAGCTGAGAGGAAATGGTGAATAGACAATGATGTGTTTCAATAAATCGGAAACCACGTGCTGATTAAGAAAAAAAATTTTAAAAAAAGACTCAGTAACCTCAGGGAACCTTACTGGGTGGCACAGTGGCTAGCACTGCTGCCTCACAGCACCAGGGACCTGTGTTCAATTCCCACCTCGGGCAACTGTCTGTGTGGAGTTTGCACATTCTCCCCGTGTCCGCGTGGGTTTCCTCCGGGTTCTCTGGTTTCCTCCCACAGTCCAAAGAAGTGCAGGTTAGGTGAATTGGCCATGCTAAATGGCCCATAGTGTTAGGCGCATTAGTCAGGGGTGAATGTAGGGGAATGGGTCTGGGTGGGTTGTTCTTCGAAGGGTCGGTGTGGACTTGTTGGGCCGAAGGGCCTGTTTCCACACTGTAGGGAGTCTAATCTAATCATAACCTGGTTTTGTCTGATATCGAGTAGACAGACAAATTATAAATTTGTTTCTGACCATTCACCACTCCCCCACCCAGTCTAACATTATCCCAAATTCCATGAGCTCTCCTCTTACATGCAGCACCTGACCAAATACCTGTTGGAAATCTAAGAATATCACATCTTTTAGCTGGCTTTGTCTAATCTATTAGTTCCACCTCGAATATTCCTAATAACCTGGTCAAACATGATTTACCTTTTGTAAAATCATGCTGACTTTATCTGGTCATGAGGTGACTTTTTAAACATATTGTTAAGATGTCCTTAATATATTTTAGCTTTTTCCAACAACTGCTGTCAGGCTAACTGGTTAGTAATTCTCTACTTATTCCTCTCTCTCTCTCTCTCTCTCTCTCTCTCTCTCCCTCTGTCTGTCTCTCCTTTCTTGAATAGTGGTGTTAAATTTGCTAACTTCCAACATAGTGTAGTTATTCTTGGACCTTGAAAATTTTGGAAAATCAGAAGCAGGACATGTATGATATCCGCAGCCTCTTTTAGAAACCTACATATGCTGTTGGAATAATGGCTTCATGTCCCAATATGCCAAGCAATGACTGGTCTTAACGATTGACAAAATAACAAATTTCATCCCAATCTTCACTGCCAGTTCTTATAAGATAACATTCCTGTTCTGTCTCATTTCCCATATGGGCACCTCATCTTGATATCCTTAAAATTCTATTGTATTGCTGATGTGCTGAAAACTGACTTCTGTCTCGGATAAGAATGTCATTTTTTTGCCAAATTGCAAAAAGCGTTTTGTAGGTCACCTTTTAAAAACATAATAAACAGTGGCCAGGTAGTTTCTATATCCCTTCAAGCCTGTTCTAACACAGTACGATAATGGCGATCTCTTACTTTCATTCTAACTTTTGGTAAAATCCCCATATCCCTTAATTCTGGGTCATCAAAAATCCAGTGGACTCTGTACTGAATATGTCCAACAACTGAGCATCCACAACAGTGAGGGAGAGAATTCCAAAGATGCAAACATTTTTTGAGCATAGAAATTTCTCCTCATCTGAGACCTTTGTGAACAAACCTTTATTTTGAAACAGAAACAGAAATTGCTGGCAAATCTCAGCAGGTCTACAACATCTGTGGAGAGAAATCAGAATTAATGTTTTGGGTCCATTGACCATACCTCAGAATAGATTTAGAGTCATTGACTCATAGAGATGTACAGCACGGAAACAGACCCTTCTGTCCAACTCGTCCATGCCGACCAGATACCCTAATCTAATCTAGTCCCATTTGCCAGCACTTGGCTCATATCCCTCTAAACCCTTCCTATTCATATACCCATCCAGATGCCTTTTAAATGTTGCAATTGTACCAACTTCCACCACTTTCTCTGGCAGTTCATTCCATACATGCACCACCCACTATGTGAAAAAGTTGCCCCTTAGGTCCCTTTAAAATCTTTCCCCTGTCACCCTAAACCTATGCTCTCTAGTTCTGGACTCCCACACCTCAGGGAAAAGACCTGGTCTATTTATCCTATACATTTCCCTCATGATTTTATAAACTTCTATAAGGTCATCCCTCAACCTTTGATGCTCCAAAGAAAACAGCAGCAGCCTATTCAACCTCTACCTATAGCTCAAATCCTCCAACTCTGGCAACATCCTTTTTTTGAACTCTTTCAAATTTCACAACAACTTTCTGATAGGAAGGAGACCAGAATAGCATGCAATATTCCAAACGTGGCCTAACCAACGTCCTTCCAGCCACAACATGAACTTCCAACACCTGTACTCAATGCACTGCCCAATAAAGGGAAGCATACCAAACGCCTTCTTCACTATCCTATCTACCTGTGATTCCACCTTCAAGGAACTATGAACTTGCACTCCAAGGTGTCTTTGTTCAGCAACACTCCCAAGGACCTTCCTATTAAGTGCATAAGTCCTGCAAAGATTTGCTTTCCCAAATACAGTACATCACATTTATCTAAATTAAACTCCATCTGTTACTCCTCAGCCCATTGGCCCATCCGATCAAGTTCCCATTGTAATCTGAGGTAAACTTCTTCACTGTCCACTACACTTCTAATTTCTCTCCACAGATGCTACCAGACCTACTCAGAATTTTCAGCAATCTGTGTTTGTTTCAGATTTCCAAACCTGTGGTGCTTTCTGTTTTTTGTCTTTATTTTTAAACCGTGACCGCATTTCTAAGATTCCCCTGCCAGGGGAAAGGTCCATTTAGCTTGAACCTATCCAAACTATTTAATGTAAAATGCACTTAGCAGTAACAAGATTGAAAGGCCAACAATGGGTTTTTCCAGCATGGTCTTGATCAGGTTGGAGGCACTCCTGTGATAAGTTCCTCACCTTCCATTATCCTGCACAGCTAAATGCCCTCACCATTCAAATCCTGTCAATATGAAAGAGTACAAAATCCAGCCCAATGTCAGCAGTAGTTGTGAGACCCCAGTGCTGTTAACAATTGTTTGTTCAATTCATAACATAATAAGATATAAAACATTTGTTGGTCTCAAAAGACTGTAACAATTTAACAGGACCCTCAATTCTTGACAGTCATGTGAAAATGCATAATTTTATGACATATGACATATTATGAGTAAAAGGTCAGTTTGGAGTGATAACAAAGAGCATCCAAAATATGCAGCAGATAGACTGGAAGTGAGGGATGTATGATGAAGAAAAGATGAGTGATTCAGTTAGAGAGAAGGAAAGAAAGGAGACAAAACTTAAGATCAATATAAAAAAGAACTATGAAGCAGAAAAGTAGCTAGGCATTTTCAAGGTCAGTTATATATAATGTATTATTGAGCATGAAAAATCAAATATATGATGGTGCATTTTTGCTTACGTTGTTTAATGCTGGCTGGGATTAATAATAATTCCATGTGCTCATTCATTGTTCAGCAGTAGTCTTGACAATGGGTTCAGCAGTAGTCTTGATAAATAAAAACCATATGGAAAGGTATTCAATGTTTTTGGTGAAATCAGATTGGATACTATAATGGAATGATCACAACAGTGGGGATCTTGAAAACTGGAAGCAATTAAACACAACTTGCTGACCAGAAGATTGTCCAAAAAGTTTCTTTTCTAAATTCAAAACTTTAAACTATGAAGAGATAAAAAGAATATTCTCTTTAATTACTTAAAATGCTAATTGCCATGCAAGTCTTCCACTTGAATTTTAAACTCAAAGGAAAAATATACTTGAAAGCTAAAATCTATGATTTATCACTAACTGTTTGAACTAGATCCTGTGGATGAATGTGTTGTAATACTAATTAAAGAAATGAATTAGGGTAAGGATTACATTTTAGTTGCTGTCTAAGTGAGTTGAAAGAGTAAACTAAAATTAACAAAATGTGTTATGCTACAAGGTGCACTCTGAGATAAACTCAAGTGGCTTTTTATGATACTGAACTAGCAGCATGGAGGCCATTAAATTCAATAAAGAGAGCAGGAAGGCATGCTCTAAGCAGTAAGCAGTAACAGGCATATTGAAAAATGAGGTGGTGAGTCAACTTAGCAGCAACTGCATGCCAAACAGTGGAAGTAGTTCAAGCTGATGATTTCACAACCATCAATCAGATCGAAGCTTTCCAGACCTGTCACATCTTTCGTGAACGATGGTGGACAATCAAGCAACACAGTGGGGAATGATCCTTCTCCATTATCCTCATGCACAAGATGGGACAAGCCCAGTAAATCTGTGCAGAAGATAAGGCTGAAGCATGCACAACAACTTTCAGCCAGAAATATCAAGTGGATGATCCATCTCTGCTTTCTCCAGAGGTTCACAGCATCACAAATGTTAGTTTCTAGCCAATTCATTTCATTCCAAACGATATCAAAAAAATGGCTTAAGGCACTGGATACTGCAAATGCTGTGGGCCATGACATCAATAGTAGTGATGACTACAATAGTAGTAGATGTTACCTAGTAGGGTGATGAAACATCTAGAAATGAACCTTCCAGCTCAACGAGCAAACCTACATCCAGAACCTCAACCTGAGCTACAAATCTCAAAATTCGCACAGAGTAAGATCTAGTTGTCTGAAGAGGAAAGGTTGGACAGTCCAAGCTTCTATCTACTGGTGTTGAAAAGTGAGATGTGAAATGATTAAAATATATAAAATTCTGAAGGGTGAATGTGGAAAGAATTGTGGGAAATCTGGAGTTAAGCACGCACTGTTTAAAAATAAGGTGCTTCCCTTTTAAGACAGAAATAGGGAGAAATTTATTCTACAGAGGGAATGAAGATTTGGAATTCTCTTGCCCAAAATACAGTGGCAACAGAATCTTTGAAACAAAGACAGAAATTGCTAGAAAAACTCAGCAAAAATGGCAGCATCTGTGGAGAGAAATTAGAGTTAATATTTCGGGTCAAGTGACTCTTCCTCAGAGCTGATGGTAGCTAGGAAACTGTCTGTTTATATGCAAAAGATAAGAGTAAATGATAAGTGGGGGATAGAGCACAAGGAGAGAGAATAACTGTTGGACAGACAAAGGAGTGGATAACAGTCTGACTAGGAAGGTGAATAGCTATTAATGGAGACTGTTAGTGGCTAACAATGGCTTGTGTATGATCACAGACTGCGCGATAAGAAGGCCTGGTGTGTGGGGGTTGGGGTAAGGACATGGAAGAGCTGAAACCCTAAGGTCAGTGAACTTGATATTAAGTCCAGTAGGTTGCAAGGTTCCTAAATGGACAATGAGGTGCTGTTCTTCCAGCTTGCGCTGAGCTTCACTGGAGCACTGCACTAAGCCTGAGACTGAGATGTTAGCCAAAATCTTTGAATTTTTTTACAGCAGAAGTGTGTGCAGATTTTTGATAAGCAAAAGATGGAACATTGTGACGATATATGGGAATGTGGAGTACTCAGAACAGTGATAATTTTATTAAATGGGCTAACTGCCCTACTTCTCCCAATGCCCTTTGAAATTGACTAGTCATTCATTGTTGGAAAAGGAATTGCTAAACTTTAGACTTTATCAAGGCATCATATCAGCAGCCTTTTGGTTTGGTCCATATGCAAAGGCATTTCATTTTTTTTTAACTGAGAAATTCAGAAGAATAACTTTGTTTAAAAAAACCTCCACCTGTAATGAACAACTATAATTGCACTTTGTGGATGTTTACATAATCAGAGTTAGTGATACCCAAAAGCAATTGTTGGATGAAGTAAGTGATTTGAAACATTTACCAATTTGGCAAGGCTGCCTGAAATGCAAGGTTATTATTATGTCATGCAAAAGCTGCTCCTTAATACTAAAGCCGATTTCTAAAAGGTGGCATTAAATTCTCAAATCTTCTCATAAATATTTTGAGACTAATGTTACTCTGCTGGTCACCAGGCCTTGAAGACTTGGAAACTCTGAATAGTCTGCCCAAGCTGAAGGAAGCTGTGTGAATTTCTCATATTGAGAATTGTTGCTAAATTGAGATTGGCAAATTCATAAGGGAAAATAGTTGGCATAGGGATTGAAAATGTCCAAAGAACGAGTGTTATCAACGGCCAAGACTTCTTGTCAATCTTCACATTCCAATAGCTCTTTCAGGCATTCAACTTTTCTCCTTGGCATGACCTCTTCCAGTATTGAAATATGAGAGTGAAACCTTTATTGCTTAAGATCTTCACAACCCTGGCAAATCTTTAGCCATCCATTTTATTTCTCCCTCAGCAAAATGAAATCTACCCAATCTGAAAGCACTGTGACTCTGCCAGTCAACTTTTATCCTTCATCTCTTGTTGTGCTCTTTGAAGCTATTCTTTCAGTTCCATTGGTATTTTGCTATAAGACAAATCTTGGTTCCTTTGCTGGATCAGTAGTGATGTGCTGTTTAAAACTTTACAATTTGGAAGCCAGTGTTGGACTGGGTTGGACAAAGTCAAAAGTCACAACCTCATCAAAATATTCCAGATAAATATGTACCAAACCTTCCTTCCTTCTGCTCAAATAGTATTCATTGGTTATGCTATTTTCAACCCTTAGTATCACACCCTCAACTCATGGTTGACTGAGATTAGCCTCAGCTCTTTGCAACTGATCAATCCAAAGGGAACAGGACCATCTGTTTCAGTGACATGAAACATACAGTGAACATCTTTTCTTTGTGTGTCCTTCTGATTTGCGTCTTTCCAACCTGTTGAATTTCAATTTATCCCAACAGCTGTTACCATGACATTGCTTGGTTCCAAAGCATCTTTCCTTGGATACATTTTCTTTCAACTTTTCAGGGAAGATTTTCCAGTGGCCTGATTGGGATGTCGTTACTCTGTGTTCTGATACAAATCTGCGTTTTACATTTGCGATTGTGGGCTTGTTTCACAACTTCTAAATCTGAATAGTCGTGTGAATATCTTTCTCTGGAAATTGTCACAACCAGACAACTTATGCAGTTCTATGATTCCAATGTTTGTTTTGTCCTCAATCTTACCATCAGTGTTATGGTTTCTTTTCCCATTCATTCCCCCTATTGGCTTAAAGTCTACTACCTTGTACATGAATTTCCAGTGAACTGGCTTTCAACAAGCTCTGCATGTTTCCTTCTGTCTATGAACTCATGTGAGCATCCATCTTTCTTGTGCATCTCTCTCTCTGTCTGCTTTTATTGGTGTTCACTGCATCAACTCAGCTGCCTTTCTTGTGACTTAATTGAAAGTTAACCATTTATGTAATTAGTGTCTTCTTATCCCTCAGAGTTTGCAGAACTCCCAAATAAACTGAACAAGCAGCTTTCACTCAATATCTTTGGCTTTACATTTCCCAGTTGCATTTTGCTATTTTAGTGCAAAGTTGTCAATGAGTTCGCCTGCTCTGCCTGAGGCTTTGGAATTTATGTTTGTGGATCGAATCGTTTGAGGGTGGTATGGTGGCTCAGTGGTTAGCACTGCTGCCTCACAGTGCCAGGGATATGTGTTTGATTGCAGACTTCGGTGACTGCCTGTGTGCAGTTTGCATGTTCTCCCCATGTCTGTGTGGGTTTCCTTCAGGTGCTCTGGTTTCCTCCCACAATACAAAGATGTGCAAGTTAGCTGAATTGGCCATGCTAAATTGCCCATAGTGTTCAGGGAAATGTAGGTTAGGGGTAAATGTAGAGTAATAGGGGAATGGGTCTGGGTGGGTTACTCTTTGGAGACTCGGCATGGACTTGCTGGGTTGAAGGGCCTGTTGCCACACTGTAGGGATTCTATGATTTTAGCTCAGAGATGTGTGCTGAACTTTTAGATTAGATTTGATTCCCTACAGTGTGGAAACAGGCCCTTTGGCCCAACAAGTCCACACCTACTCTCCCAGACCCATTTCCCTCTGACTAATGTCCCTAACACTATGGGCAATTTAGCATGGCCAATTCACCTGCCCTGCACATCTTTCGATTGTGGGACGAAACTCACACAGACATGGGGAGAATGTGCAAACTCCACACAGGCAGTCGCTTGAGGCTAGAATTGAACCTGGCACCCTGGTGCTGTAAGGCAGTTGTGCTAACTACTGAGGCACTGTACTGTTGTTTGTGTTCTGGGTGGCATCAGCTCTCATCTCCCAGGCAGTAAAGAAATTTAACGCCTTCTTTTCCAATCCAACCGTGGTGATTCATTAGGTAGCACTGCATCTGTGTCAGAAAAAAATTGACTTTGAGGCTGGCTGGGTCCGCCTATTTTCAGCAGATCGCTTGTATGGGAAAGCTGGATGGGCAGATGTATCACCACCTTGAGAGACAGATGATAAATCCTGGATAGCAATATTCATACCAGAAATTATAACTCAAACCTACAGCTTCATCAAAACATTTTGCAGTCAGACCCTAATGCAGTCCCTTGATTTCAGAGTAAGAAAGTACATCGCTGTGTAGCTCTGATCTGAATATTTGTGGACTGTTGCTACATGATCATAGATTGTAAGCATTCAAAGGGCTCTGAAGTTGAACAAATGCAGCAACACAGGAACAATGGGCTAGGAGGAAATATATATTTAAGCTGTATATGTGAAAATAAATCTATGTCAATTCTGGAAATCCAGGCTAAAAGTGAACATGTGATGAAAATAGTCAGCAGATCATTTGGGCTTTTCAGAAATAGAGAAATAGACAAGCGACCTTTCATTGAGTTTGTCCATCTTCTACCTTCTAACCTGAGTTCTGATGAAGAATCACTGGACTCGAAATGTTAACTCTGATTTATCCCCACATATGCTGCCAGACCAGCTGAGTTTCACCAGCAACTTCTGTTTTTGTTTCAGATCTCCAGGGTCCGCAGTTCTTTGTTTTATTTCAGTGAACAATCACCTTGATTACGGAGTCTGAATTCCCTCCTTTTTTTTACTTTAAACACGAAGACATAATCATGGAAGTGATGGTAGAGCTCTGTAAATTACTGTCAGTGTGTTCCTCATGCAGACACTTCCTCAGGTAGATCACTACGCAGGCAAGATTTCACACTGAATATGTTAAGGATTTAAATGCAGAAAATCCGGAAAAAACACAGCCATGCGATGATGCAAGTTGTGGAAACATTTGCATTGTGTTGTTTTCATCAAATCTGCATGTTTTAAGGAAATTTTAGGCTCTTATTGTTTCCTTAAATCAATGAGAATATTTACTTAACCATGTCAATGGGTAGTGTGGAAGATAATAATTACTCATATTTTTGTGTTGAATTTTGACTTTTTTTTTCAAATAAAATCACCTTACTAATTTGGATGGAGAGCAAGAGAAATAGTTCTATACTGAGGAACATCAGGCTACCAGGGTTCTGACAAAAAAAAGGGAACTAGTTAGTTTAAGGCAGGAACGTGAAGAGAAAAATAAAACAGAGTGGCAGATGACCATCTCATGTGAAGGATAAGCACTAATATTGAAGAGTTGTGTCACAAGCATGTTTTAATGTTGTAGTTTCTTTCAGGTAAATTATATGTTTCTTTTTGGCTAGGTCCAAGTTGTGTCAAGTTTTGTGGAGTGATTCTCACCACAAGATTGAGTGAGCGATAGTGCCATATCTTTCCAAACTCACCTGATTAATTGGCATTGCAGCCTCTATAAGAGTATCACATCTGATTTCGGGCCCCTCTTGGCACACGCTGTTTGAGAACAACTTGCCACTTACTGGATATCTCAGAATTCACCAGCATCCCTGGCGTAGGTGCCAGCTTTAAAAGAATTTTGTGTACCTGGACAAGCATCATTAGTCCAGAACTACCTGGTCAGTTTGTAATATATTCCCCAGATGTGGTGGACAGGAAGATATTGGAGTCCTGCATGTCCTGTTGGGTGCCTGGACTTCCTCTTCCCTCAGAACCAGCAGTGGAGGCTGTGATGCCAGCCCATGCCAGCTTGTTCCCAGGTTGCCTCCCAGGTTAAAGCAATCTCAGCCATCTGGAGAAATGCACAGCACTGACAGAAGAAGGTTAAGGTCTTACATTTCATCACCTTAAGTGCCATCATAATCTCTCCAATACCTCTCACTCAATCTATCCCTGCAACTGTACCCACATCCCTCCACGGTTCATGCTCTACTATTCGCACCATTGCTTGCAGACATCATCCCCCTCACCCTCACTCATCCCAACACTTGATATCACGAAGTCTACATCCCCTCTCTGCTGCCTACTCACTTGTATTTCCCTACCTGCACCATCAGCAACAGCTGTGCCATCCACTGTCACCTTTTGTCATACTTGCTTCTCTCATTCCAGAGAAGAAAAGCCCATAAAAGGTCAGAAAGAGTCAACATGTGTTGTGGGCTGCCCACTGTTTCACTCCTCACTCCTTATGAGGACAGGATTCCGACTGTGACTGATGGTGTGGCTGACTAGCCATTTCCAAACTCCTAGATTTTACTGTGCTGCAGTCCCTGAATGAAGTCTATGACCCTTGACTTGACTGAGGACTATTGACAATCATGACAAGTATCCTGGCTCGGTGTCTGTGCTAAAAGGCATGAAAAGATATTAATGAAATCAACGTGGTATCTTTGGCTGAGAGGGAAAAGCACAAAAAGACAAGGCCAGTCAGGGATGCAGTGTGTATCCAAGTAGATTCAGAGTGAGTGGATGCTATGACAGTGAGTGCAGAACCTAGCGATGCAACCTGCTCCCTATAGGAGCTGAGTGCATGTCACTGAGTGCACAGTGTCCTTGCTGCAACATTACAATGGTAATTGGTGGTGTAGCCCAAGTTGCAAAACTGAAATGCAGAAGCATCCTAACATGGATCAGAGATGTGCCATAAAGGTTCTTAGAGCCTGTCTTTCATGTTGAATGGCAGGGTCTGTGGACAAGGAGCGCATGTAGCAGGTGACCATTGAGTATGGTCTGAGATGTTGTTGCCTGTTTCCAACATGGAAGTAATTTAGTGTAAGCAGTGAGCTGTGTCAGCAATGTGTGGTTATTTGGGCTGTTATTAAGCTATTTAACAGGCAATAATGAGCATCAATTGGGAACTCGTCACTGCTGAGTGAGGAAAGTGTGTAAGATGCAGCAAGATAAACTTGGCATTGAGTTGGCCATCACTGACATCTTGCCTGATTCTGCCACGCATCTCGCCATAACCCATGTCACTCAGACTCTGATAAGAGTCCACCCTTTGCGCTCGTTTTGTACTATTAGCTTCACCGAGCAGGCAGATTCCTTACTCTTAAATTTGCCAAATTATCACAATTGACCTGGAGTGACCCCTGCTTCAAGCCTCTTCTTCACAGCAGAGGAAATCTTCTGCTCAAATCTATATTCACCTGTGATGTGTCACTCTATAAATGGTAATGTACACTCTGCCAGTTGCGTTCTTGATTTGCAGTTCATATCTAATATCCATACTGTTAGGTTTTTACTCCATTCCCATTATCTGCATGTTAACTGTGGCTCAGTGATGCTACATCTTTGTCTGAGGCAGAAAAACTGACCCTGCGGTCTAATGTCAAGTGAGAATTAAAAATAAAATTCAGTTGGGATCTACAATAGTAGATTAATTTCATCCTCACTGGTTTAAGAAACTTTGAGAAGTGCTGAATTTTTGAAACAAATGCAAGTACTTCCTACTTTTCCTTTCTCATTCTTTTCTGCCAAGGCAAAGTCTCCCTATGAAGAGCTGAAACACACGACAATTTTGGAATGCATGGCGATGCAGACTTTGGGTAATTGAGGTAGGTTATTTTGGAAATTAAACTTAGTCTACATTAACATATCAAGTACATGAGAACAGGAGCAAGTCATTCAGGCTCTCACATTCAATCATATCATAGCTAGTCTGTGTCTAATACCAGCTACCAACTTTGGCTCTTTATCCATGATTTTTTTGTTTTTGCTTAGCAAGATAATATTGATCTTATTTGATTAATTAAGCCACTCTACTGTTCTTTATGTAAGAAAATTCCATACTTGCCACACATTTCCTAATTTCTCTCCCAAATACTTGACTCTGATTTGACAGTTATGTCCCATTCCCTGCTAACGTAAGTAATTCAATCTATACAATCAATTCTTTTCAAAATCGTAAATCTGCAATCATATAACTATTTAACCTTTTATGTTCAATGAAATTCAAGCTTAATGTATGCAGTCTCTCCTCATAATCTAACCTTTGCAGCCCTGTAACATGCTAGTAACTTTGTTCTACACTCTTTCCAAGAGATCTGTGCACAATACTCAGCTGTGGTTTCACCAGAAAGTGGTGGTAACCCTCTTCTGCTTCTTATCTTTCTCCTCTAATTATGAAGGTGAACATTCCATTCACCTTTTTGTTTTTTCTTTTGTACAAGAACTGCTAACTCTGTTTGAACATCCACTGTTTCTAACTTTTCACAATTTGAATAATACTCAGATTCTTCCTTTCTTTGCTTCAAAATGGATGACCTGCTGCTACACTGAAATTGAAACACAGTTGCCTACCCATTTATCAATATTTATTTGATTTTAAGCTCCTGACAGCACGACTTACAACTTTATCAATCTCAATATCATTGCCAAACGTCCTTGTTGTGTTATTTTAAGTTATTGAAAAGCAATGTGAATAGTTGAAGCTCAAGATTCTTCTGGGACACTAGTAGTCACTTTCTTCCAATTTCAGCACACATCTATTACCCCTACCACTAACTTCTAGTACTTAATCAATCTCCCAACCATGTCAGCATTTATTTTCAATTCCAAGAGCTTTAGTATGAAGTAACGAGTTCTTGTGTGATATGTGATTTAGTGTCTTCTGGAATTTTATATATACTATGTTTGTGGAAATGCTATTGTATGCTGCTTTAGTTATTTCTGCATCAAAAATCTATTAGGTTTATTTGAAGTGACCTACTTCACAAATCCATATCAGCTTTCTCTAATCACCTAAAATTTTTCTAAATGCTTGGTCACTAAACTGTAGGCACAAAATTGACTTATTTTAATTCACTTGCCCTATTTCATTACTGCATGCACCAGTAGGACCTGCACTGAAAAATTTTTATTTTGCCAAATCAAATGTATTAAAATGAAAAACTTCCACAGTAATATTTTTTCAAAGTCTGTTGTGCCAAGTGTAATTAAATGGTAAATCATCAGACTTTCCTTTTCATACATAAAGAAGGAATTGACGAAAGTCATCAGCTCTCAATTTGGTTATGGTAATTTCTGCTAGATTCACACTTCTTTCACTCCCTTGCATACTAATAGTATTCTCAGGAATTTTCTAAACAATTGCCAACAATGTAAACTTTGCAGGAAATTCCAGTCCAATGCATCACTTATTTTTAAAGGTTAAATTAAACAAACTAAATTATCATTAGGAGCTCATACTTTGAAGTCATAAAAGGAATTCAGCATGCCCCTCAGTGGAATAAAGAAAGGCTTGCACTTGTGACCTGGATTACTCAACCCCCTCATCACCATGTTTTTGAGAACAATGAGGCAGATGGTGTTTTTCTCCTGTTGGTGGTATTTTTAACTTTTCACCTGCTAATCTTTTTTTCTCTCAGAAACCCGTGTCCCTAAGTTTCCAGTTTCCTCCCGTCCCTAAACAATGGTAGAATGATACTGCCACCAGGTTGCAGATTGAGGTCAGAGCAATCAACAATGTCAAACAGCTTTGGCGAGCAAGTGATGTTAAACTATTCTTTCTGGCTTTGCAGTCAATGGTTGAAATGGTCAGGCTGCTTATGCCCTGTTCTATGTGACAATGCAGACATTGGCTACTCCCTGAGCCAATGCAGACTTGATCTCCTGCTGTCCTTGGATGTAGAAGCAAAGAATGAAATGTCCTTTTTAAGGCAATATGCGGTACAATGTAATTATTGACAACACTATTGAGTGTTCAGGGATGGGAATGTGGTTAACAAATTCCACGTAAATCAAATGGCATTTGAGGGAAAAGCCTGTCTCTACTGCTTGTTAAGTACTTCCAGTGTCAGAGTTACCCAACATTATGTGTTCAAATTTTCAGTGCTCCTTCCATTTTACAGCAAACTAGAGATGACAAATTGATCTCATGTTAAAATTGGGATGCAATTTCAAGTTTGCATCTGAAGTGATTTTATGCCTCTCAAAACTTTCAAGACCCTTCACATCACCCCTTTGACACTTAAAATTAAAGGAATAAACCAGATACAGTTTCAAAAATTCCATCCATGTATCCCTTTACAAAATGATTCACTTGCACATCAAAGTTGTGTCAACTTCTTGCTTCCAAACAACAAAGGGACATATTGCTTTGTACATTTTTGCAGTGAACATTGGAGCATTTTTAATTAAATATTGACCGCCCTTCAGTTCAAAGCTCTATATTTTATGTTAAGCATTCCATTTTCATTGTCACCTTCACATATTTATTTGATTCCCTTGTTGCCTGTCTCCTTGCACTGATGGCGTGTTTGATCTAATTAATGGAAGGATCATCTCTGCCATTGCACCTCTATGTTTGATTCTTAATACTGCTTCAGCCTGTAAGTTAATTTAGCTTGCATGCCAAGTTGTTATTCATTTTTTTTAACAACTCTGTCCAGCAAATATTATTGAAACCAATACTGAAACTGGCATAAAGGGCCTGAATTTTACCAGAAGTGTCAAATCTGTTGTGTTTCAGGGATTTTTTTTCTCTATGAGTCCTGGTGAATGTTTTGTCACACTATTCTTTACAGCTGACCTCATTGGCTATGCACCATGCCTCTACTGTGCCCTGCTTCTGCTATCTCCTGTTCAGCACTGACAGAAAAACCAACATTATTTTTAAAGCCTAGCCAAGTACCAGGTCAGTTTGCCAACCAGGAGATACCTTTCAAGTAGTGGGAGGAGAACAAAAATGAAATGTTTCTGATGGTATCTAGTTGGCACAGCTGAAACATCATTACAAACATGAGTGCCCTTTTGTCAATGGATTTTAAATCAGCAACTATTAATGAACCAAGCTGCAAAGGTTACTCACGCTGAGCACCATTTCACCTTTGAACCCTTTCCGAAAGCATACTACCTTTTCTCTAACAGCCAAAGTAATCCAAGATCTTCTCATTGTTCACTACTGCAGTGTCATATACTGCAAAGTCTTCAAATGGTTTCATTCACTTTTTTATTCACCAACAGCAAACACAAATAAAACTCAAAGAAAAAAACTGTATTTGCTTCTGGGAGCAGACAAGACCCAGCCTCTGCAAGTATGGCTGATGACTCCATTCTGCAGATCCTTGACTGAGTTTCCTTTTGAGCAGCAAATTTATAGTCAAGGAGTGATTCACTACATTAGGTCTCACTGGGTGTTAATTAAGTCCTATCTAGTTTGTTGTACTTGACAGTCTTATACTCTAACATTCAGAAAGTACTATTCAATGTTCTCATCTTCCTCATTGTAAGACTGTCCCTACTCTCTCAGTCACTCAGAGTTCAATGCATCCATCTTTAGCTGCTCCAATTGTGTAGGGTACAGCATATTAGGATTAGGTGGTATGCTCTGTAAAGCTACCCATGATTGATCCAAACAACAGAATCTCATCTACAGCTGGCCTATTGTCTACAACATAAGGGCTGCATTTTATCCATATTTGTCCTCAGTCAAGGATTTGCAGAATGGAGTCAAGAGTCATACTTGCAGCGGGTAAGCCTTGTCACTGAGTGTAAGGCATCCGGCCCTTGAAACAAAGCAATAGCATGAGAACTCTTAAGGATAGAGATATCATGGCAGTAACATCGCTTAGTATTGGGAAGCCTGTGAACTAGAGATCAGGAAGGAGTTTCATTTTAAAGCATTTCTGATGATTATTAAAGTATTTATTATCCAACTACTGTTTCAAACATAAGAAAGCTAAACTGCCAGTTGTGGCAAAATTATGACTAAGGACAGTTACCAAGAAGTAAGTGCAGCTTGATATATCAGTCCATTGCTTGTTTCTGGATTATAGTGTATTTTTTCTTTGGCTTGTCCCACAAGTGGTCGTTAATGATTGCCATGTTTCAGAAGTAGAATCTTGTCAAAGTAGAAATTTATAGGTGGATCCAAATTGATAAATTCTACTGTTCTTTTCCATTTTTGCTGGAGAGTTCAAGAATCCCAGATGGAAAACCAAAAAAAAAGGATAGAGAGGAGATGCATCCATAAGAAAGAAATAAGTGAGTCATTTCAAACTTGGTTTCATAAGCTTAAAACTATAGTGAGGTAGATTACGCTCCAATAGGATAGCTGTCTCAGAAAACTTGGAATCCCTACAGCATAGAACCAGGCCTTTCAGCTTATCAAGACCGCAATGACCCTCTGAAGAGGAGCCCACCCAGACCTACCACCCTACCTTATCCCTGTAATCCTGCATTTCCCATGGCTAATCCACCTAGCCTGCACATCCTGGACAATATGGACAACTTAGCATGGCCATTCCACCTAACCTGCACATCTTTAGCTTGTGGGAGGAATCTGGAGCATCTGGCAGTAACCCATGCAGTCACTGGAAGAATGTTGAAACTTTATTGCTGGAACAGCACAGCAGGTCAGGCAGCATCCAGGGAACAGGAGATTCGACGTTTCGGGCACAGGCCCTTCTTTCAACCTACTGGAAGAATGTGCAAACTCCACACAGACAGCTGCCCAAGGCTGGAATCAAATCTGGCTCCCTGGCACTGTGAGGCAGCAGTGCTGACCACTGAGCCGCCATGTCGCTATGATGGAGAGGAAGAGGATTTTCTTTTCTCAGATAGTTGTGAGGGTGTCAGTTATGATGGCACCTTCCAAACCCATTACTACTTGTCATCAGCAATCATACGCTAATGAGTGCGATTGACCACCTAGGAAATGACGTGTCATGAGTAATGATCCTAGAACCACATCTCCAACCACACTTTTGGAAAGTGTTTCTAGAAGGTGGAAGTGGCCCTTCGCCTTGAGAATGTTGGCCTTCCTTTCTCTGTTTCCTTCTCCATACTTTCTCCTGCTAGTATGTGCTCTCATGTCCTTTCATGTAGGAGATTCTTCCAAGTCAGTTTCTTCTGAACAAGGGCCTCCCACATGTTTACATTTGTGTTGCATTTCTTGAGGAAAGTCTTCAGGGAGTCTTTGAAATGCTTTCTTTGTCCCCCTCTCATTCAAATACCTTCTTTGAGCAGGATGAAGAAGGTTTGTTTTGGCAGTAGGAACTCAGGTATTTAAGCTCATGGCTAGCACAATGGAATTAAGTCCTACCTATATTGTTGCACTTGAAAGTGTTATACTCTACCATTCAGAAAGTGATGTTCCTCTTGTTCAATGTTCTCATCCTCCCCATTGGAAGAGTCTCCCCATTCATGGATGATCATGACCTTGATGACGGTGCTATTAGCTGCTTCAAGGACACTGATGTAAGTACATTTGTGTACCCAAGTGATGTGATGAATCTATCTCAAACAGTGTTGATGGTATTTCTCAAGGGCTTTTAGGTGGTCCTTGTTTCAGAGCCATGTACAATAGTCAGAAAGATGACTGCCTTATATACATAAGGATCTTGCTATCAACATGGATGTCACAGTCATTTAAGACTCTGGTCCTTAGATTAGATTAGATTAGATTTGCTACAGTGTGGAAACAGGCCCTTCAGCCCAACAAGTCCACACCGACCCTCCGAAGAGTGACCCACCCAGACCCATTTCCCCTCTGACTAATGCAATTAACACTATGGGCAATTTAGTACAGCCAATTCACCTGACCTGCACATCTTTGGACTGTGGGAGGAAATCCACGCAGACACAAGGAGAATGTGCAAACTCCACACAGACAGTCGCCTGAGGCTGGAATCGAACCTGGGACCCTGGTGCTGTGAGGCAGCAGTGCTAACCACTGAGCCACCGTGCCACCCCAGAAGTTGGCATCAGAAGTTGGCGCTCACAGATAAGATGTGGTGTTCAATCTCTGCATCAATGTTGGGGGGGGGTGAAAGAGGACTGAGAGATAAATAGGGGAGTGGGGTGGGGCTATGGGGAAGGTAAATTGGAAGGCATCAAGGTCAATTTCACCAGTTTCCTCATCTCCTCTCCCCCCACCACATCCCAGATCCAACCCTCCAATCCTTCACTTCAGCACGGCCTTCTTGAACTGTCCTACCTGTCCATCTTCCATCCTACTACCTTTTCAACCCTCCGCTCCGACTTATCATCATCACCCCCCCCCACCTGCATCTACCTATCATTTTCCCAGCTACCTTGCCCCCTGCCAAACCTCATCCCTGCATTTATGTCTCAGCCACCTTCCCACTATCATCCGCCCCCCCACCCCCCACAACATTACTGATAAAGGCCTTATGCCCGAAATGTCGATTCTCCTGCTCCTGGGATGCTGCCTGACCTGCTGTGCTTTTCCAGCGCCGCACTTTTCGACTTTGATCTCCAGCATCTGCAGTCCTCACTTTCTCCTGCATACTGAAGTTCCACAAACGAGGTCAGTACTGTTTTCTTCATAGACTTCAACTTCCTGCAACTTCCCCTCATAGCTACTCACCTGCCAAACTATAAAGTGTATCCCCATTCTTTCAATGTTGTCAGGTCAAAATCCTTGGACTCTCTCCAGCGACACTGTGCAAATGTTCTCTGGCGATTCAAGAAGGCAGGTCACTACCAGCTTCTCAAGGGTATTAGGGATGGACAATAAATGCTAGCCTAGCCAGAAACACCCACATCCCCTGAATTATTTTTTTAAAAACTTACTCAAGAGTTAATGTTTTAATCTGTCCCACATTTCCTGGATAATTACCCAGGTATTCTCCCAAATCTCTGATTCTACCTCAAATTCAGAGATATGCATACAAAATCCCAAGTAGCTAAGGAAGTGCCAAACATCATTTTGTGATTTGCAGATACCACATGAGCATCTCCGATCTATTTTGTTATACTTGGAGCCTCAGCATAAAATATAAACATACCTGCCATCTGGTGGCCTTGAGGGAGAAAGGCATCTCATTTCTGAGCACTTCTGATAAACTGGTCGAGAGGTTTTTGTGGGATGATGGTTACACTTGTATAATCCTTTGTAATCTCATTAGATTGATGGAATCAGACCATGTGGTATAAGGTAATTCATATTATTTGTTCTCAGGATGCGGACACCCTTGGACAGGCTAACACTTATCATCTACCTCAAGATACCTTGAGAAAGTGCTTATGTTGCTTTTTCTTGAATCAATGTCTTCTGTCTGGTGAAAGTGTTGGTTTTGCTTTTGTTTCCCATGTAAAAGGGTTTTATATATTTGAGTGGCTTGCTGCGTCGCTTCAATGTGCAGTAAAGCACCACTCAGGTTCTGAAGGGGTTGAAATGCTATTTAGGCCAAACTGGGTGAGGGCGGTGAGATTATTTTTCCTGTGGGACATTAATGAACCAGATGGGCTTTCATAGCACTTTCTTGAGGCCATCTTTTTAACTTCAAATTCAATTCTGATTTCGCAAATTTTAATGATGGGATTTGAACTTTGGATTACTCAACCCGGCCTCAGAGTTACCAACAAGCTAACACAATCACATTTATCTTCTTGAGTTCTTTGCCTGAAAACAGGGCTGACCCACCCTGCTGTGGTCTCCAACACAGCTAGGGTGAGAAGGCAGATTCTGAATTCACCTAGCCAAAACAGAACAAAACGTGTTACCAATCTGTTGACATCAGGCAAGACCATGCTGTGATGAATTTTTATAAGAATGTATTTTTTATATTGTTGGAGCCAGCACTCTGTGAACATGGAAATTCAAAGGACAGGCAGTTTCAAAGAGTAGTTACATGCAATTTCCAGTGTTGATTGCTACATTTGACTATTGTGAAATAATCAAATGAAATTTTGCCTGGGAGCAATGATATGACCTTGTGCAAGATTTTCAACACATTACTGAAAGCTGTTTCGGGGTATCTGAAGTTCACAGTTCAGGGTGCACAGTTAGTGAGAAGAAGAAGACAGACAAAGAGAGAATAAACACCACTGAGTCCATGTAGTTGGGAGCTCAGTGAGAAGTTAACAGCATTTAGCTTAATTGGCTGATCAGGTGATTTGCAGTACAGTGTGACACCAACAGTGTGGGTTCAATTCGCATCACTAACTGAGGTTTCAATGAAGGTGTCTCCTTCTCCCTATCACCCCTCACCTGGGGTATGATGGCCCTCAGGTTAAATCACTACCAGTCATCTCTCTCTAATGAGAGAGAGCAGCCCTAAGGTCTGGAAAACTATGGCGGCACAACATTTGCTGTTAGAACTCAGGGAAATGTTTTAGAAATTAGTTGGTAGCTAAGTATTGGAGTTAGTGTTCAGGAAAATTCCTGGGATCAGTAGGAGGTCAGAAGAAACTGTATGCCTTTAATTGTTTGGGGGAGCTGTGAGCAAATGTGAAGGAAACCCACACACACTATGTACAATTAAGCCAGGTTAAAGCTCAGGAAACAAACTACAAAACTACAGGTTTGCTGTTTGTAAAAAGTCTGGTGCGGTGCCTATCAGTAAGTGCTGTAGTGCAGTTTCTAAGACTTCAGGAAAGCAAGGTGTCAGGAAGGATAGGTGAACCACGAGAACATCAGCTGTCCATGACAGAATGGCTGTTGAGGGCATTTCAAAGTCAAGTTATCAAAAGTGAAAAATCAGAATCCTTTGTAAAGTTTTAATGAAATTTGATGACCACAGTGTTATTGATGTTTGGTGGGGAGGGGTTGCTGAGAAGTGGAATCTGCTTGGATCACATTAGCTATTTGATGTGTCCTGTTTGTCCACCATTTCTCTGTTACCCAAGTTTGTTTCATGCAAAATAAAAACAGAAAATACTGGAGGAACTCAGCAGATCTGGCAGCATCTATGCAAAGAGAAACAGGTTAAATGTTTCAAGGCTAACATGACTCATCTTCAGAACTCTATGCTGAGTTTCGTTTTCTTTGTTTATTTTGAATTTCCAATGTCCTCAGTATTTTAGTTTTATTTGTTTCATGCTAGGCCTGTACTGTTAGAATGTAAATCATTTCTATTTTTGCACAGTAGAAACATTTTTTGCCAATAATGCCTCATGTTTTACTTCTTTGCAAAAGAGAACAGGCTAGCTTTGATTTATAAATCAGATCTGGTCTGAGATCTATGTAATTGGGCACATCACCACACTGATTAAATTTAATATTTGTTGCAACCATGTAAAGTGGAACTAGAAAGAAATCAATGTAGACCTCCAACCTTGTTGGTAACAGGCTATTCAGCCAACTGAGCTGACTGATCCCCAATAAGTCTGAGTTGTTGTGACACTATGCACTATACAATGCAAATTGTGGCCGGGAGCTATAGATAATGATAGTAGAGGCTCCAATTTCATTTCATTTCGTTGCTGACCGATAATCTCTCCTGCTATTTCTGTCTACCATTGGCATTTGTTGAATGTATTGTACAAATTAATACACAACGTATCTGACCATGTTATAAACACACTTTCTTTAACCATCAAGTGGGAGTTAAACCGAAAGTTTCCAGAGTTTTACCAAGAGTTTCTGACTTAGAGACAGAACTTATCCACTGTCCTACACGATGTCCTCAGAATCATGTTAGCATCTCCCTTTATTTGTGATCTAGTGTGACAAACATCGGTAGCTAGGTGAAATATTGATGTACATTTTTTCCTCTCCAAATGTCACAAAATAAATGTTGGCATATAAAATTTGGAATTTGAGCTATTTTGAGCTTCCTCAAATGGTATACTCTGTTTGGAAATTAGCAATATGTCTAATGTGTGTGTCAATCATCGGATGGCAACTGATAGATACATAAAACAAACAGCCCAAACCAGAAGACTTTTGGGTTTCATGATAGGCTTTTAATTAATCTGTCCAATTAAGATGTTTGAAGTTTTATATAAATGTATTAGTTTATAGTAGATTAGAAACTACCTATAATTTGATCAATGATTAGAACAGACATATTAAGCTATCTTTATAGACAGTTCATTGACACATCTTACAAACAGCTCTGGCTATAAGTAATGATCATCTGACACAAAGGATTTAATGAAACTTTGGCAAGTTTTTAAAAAATATTGGAAAGTTTCTGAGGAGAATGAAATCCTTTGGGGAAAACAGCCTTGGATGAGGTAAGGAGACGATGATACCAGAGGGACATGTGAAGGCTGAAGAAACTAATCTCAGCTAAATGATGTTAAAGATTGGCTTTTCAACACAAGGTTTTGAAAAAAGACTCCACTTTTTACAAAGTATCGCATAATAAGGCAACACTTTCTAAGGTGAAAACTAGTAAACTATTCAGGTCCATCCTGAAAATGCTTATAAAGTAAATGACTCTGGGAGACCTCAATGCTGCAAGCGTTGAAAATAAATTCCCAAAAGTAGATTCACAACTGAATAAACTGAGTGGTTGCTTTCAATGCCATTTGCCCAATTCCATGCTGGATCTTTTTGAATCCACTCCATCACTTTAACTTCATGGTTATCGTGAAAATCATGTCAGTGATATAGGTATTAGATAAAGATGAGCAAGTTACACATTGATTGTGAATTGATGGTTAATAAGCCAAAGCATGTGATGAGAGTCTCTGCATTGATTCGGGTTACCTTTGGGAGATATTTTAGATTTGTGTGCATTTTCTTGCACATAAAATGAATAGAACAAGGAAAAGTATGGAGACTGTAGAGTTTGGACATTTTGGATAAAACAACAATATTTTTTACAAAAAAAATACAGGCTGAGTCATGCTTTTTTTGCCAAATTGTCAATTTTGTCAAGTTTCAAGAAGGGTTTTTCTCTCTCTGTGAAACTTAGTGAGGTTTTTTGCAACATATTTCCGACTTGCCTAATGACTACCCTCACTGATGAGAGCCCTCAGGTCTGAGCCCTACTCTACCAATCGCCACACCAGGAAGAACTCATCACTGCCAAGATATTCCCAAACTGAACTGGCATCCATGGAGCTGCTGCCATCTTTAAATGAACGTTATACACCTGGACATGACTGTTGGCATGGAACTGCTCTGCATGGTTCCTGACATTTGTCCTGGCCATTTCAGACAAGGAAAAAATCAGCTCACAGTTTTGCTGGCAAAAAAACTAGAGATCCTGGTGGACAGGGTGATGCAGAGTATGGATGTCTCCTTCCTGCAGGAATGGAAATGAAGACCACGGTACCAGACCAAGTCAATAATGTCCTGCAGTTGCTGAGATAATTAATTTAAAATAAAGTTCTTTTTCATCTCAATTAAATATACAAATGAGGTTCAGAGCATGTTCAACTGATCGGACCTTTGGAAAGTTGAGCTGCAGAAGACCACCAGTAAAGGGTGAATGCATTAGATTGTAAGGAAAGTATTCTCCAGGTTTGTTTGCAGCTCAATATGATTCAGGACAAAGCAGCCACTTGACTGGCGCCCTTCCACCAACTTCAACATTACCTGTCACCAACACCAGTACACAGAGACAACTACAAGATACACAGCAGCAACTCGCAAGGGTTCCTATACATTTCAAATCCATGACCTCTACAGTGGAAGAAGACAAGTACAGTAGGTGTTGCAATCCTTGAAGTTCCCCTCCCCCATCATCTACCATCGTGAACTATAATGCTGTTCCTCCATTATCACTGGTCAAATGCCTATAACTCCCATCCTAAAACTGTATGAAGTGCAGTGGATCACAAAGGTTGATTATTGCCAGCTTCTCAATGGAAATTAGGGATAGGAAATAAAGAGTGGCATTATCAGTGTTACTCACATCCCATTAATTAATTTTTAAAAACACCATGAAAGGAAGAGGGTTTACAGAACTTTAAATTAACTAAGAGAATGAGTTCAAATGACTGATATGCATGGAAGAATCAGTTTCCTGGACTATGCCATCTTTTCTTTTAATTTCCATTCTTTTATCACAATATTACACTTGGCATGTGAGCGTGTAGTGATTGGAACCAGGGCCAGGTCGATCTCATTGACTATGGGATCCCTGATTGGTATTATTAACCTCGGCCATTCAGGGAGCCCTGGCTGACAGATATACAATGGGGTATCAGAGTCTCCTGATTCTAGGGGCTGGTTCAGAGCTGGCAGGTTAGAGCCTCACATATATACCACATGTACATAAAGGGTGGTTTGGTGACGGGACACTGCTATCTGTGCAGTTATTTCAGAATGCAATATGATTTTGTGGCCATAATGTAAGTGGAATCCATATTTCACAGTAGAGATTGAAAAGGAACTTAGTTATTCCAATATCTTAGTCTTTCCATCCAGAGACAGATGGTTGCCCACTTGCAGTTGATCATCTTCTGACAATATTCAAATGTGGTCAAGCAACATCTGCAAACCTAGTCAGTGTTGCTATAAGATCATTGCTGAGGGCAGTGAATTAAAATGACTTTTTGACTGCAGTTGACCACATCATGATTGTGATAAAGAAGTTGACTAAATGAGGAAGTATGACTTGATGGCGATAGCTGTTTCCCTTGGTACCATAGCAAAATGTTCTTAGGTAATTTTTTGCCCACATCTGCTATACACCTTACCTGTTCATCAAAATGTGTAGTTGTCCATCCAATGTACAAAGCTACTCTGACCCACACTATACTGGGTTAGGGGGTGGTGAAGAGTAGGTGGTCAAGGGCATATTGCTCAATGCTTTTATGCAATATTTATTGTCATATATAAGGCCTGATCATTATAATCAGTGGTCAGGAGATCTACACAAAGTAGATAAATAACTAAACTAAATAAGGATTTTAAAAGCCAGTGATAGTATTGATATTTTTATGGTTTAATAATTTTATATATCTAAACAAAATATAGATGTCACAGAAAAATCTCTTAAGTGAATGCATTGCAAATACTACTTCGCTTCTCCTACATTACTGCATGATCCATTTACTGATTGAAGTTCTTTCCTGAGGACGTTCAGTTGAATATAATATTGGCAATGAAGCACTAAAGGCTATGAATAGATGTGGATATAATGGGAAAGCATCACTTCCATTCTCTATTGGAAGATAGCTGCTAAAATTATCCTCAGAGTACTACACAGTTTGTGTCAGCATACACTGCTGCTACATCAGGCATGTAGAGGGGGAGTCTTTCTGTCACATAATGTAATCATCACAAGTGGTCTCTTCTGCTCAAAAGGACAGGGCATATTAGCCCAGATGCTCTTTTCTTTACTATTTTCTTTCATAATCAATTTAGGCATTCAGTAATCTTTCCATTGTTATACAATAACTTGAGGTTATCTGTTGCATTATCAATGTGGTAATGCCCGGCAATGTCGTAAGAAGGTAAATTACATTGTGTGTTCTGCAAAAGTAAATGCCATCACCTTCTCTTTGCTACTTCACACTGCACAGATTTTTCACCAAGGCTAATGGTCTACCACTCTGTTGCCTCGTTGCAGAAGGAAATGTCCCATAGTAGATCAGAAAAAGCAAAGATAGTGGCAGTGTCATCATCCCATTCGTCTCCTCACCCCGGACATGGAGAAGGTTCTTGAATTAACTATTCAGGATAAAGATTGCTCTTGGAGAGATTCTGAGACCTGCGTATGGTGGCAAATAATTACATTTCAGTGTGATATGTGGCATTCGGCTGTCCAAATACCACAGCTGTGAATGTACTCGTAACATACCCAAACTTCAACTCCTAATTTGCAACTATTCTCTCTTGTCTTGTGCAGATACCAGCAGCTCTCACACAACCTCTGCAAGGAAGAAACCAATCCTTCTCACCATTAGCCCCTCCAGCCATCAGCACCTCTTCCACCTCTGAGGAAAAGGCCACAGATTTATTTGAGGAAGCACCAAGGCTTTTTCCTTGCGTCCTCACTAGCTCAGAAACTTTCACCTCAGTGGGTTCTTTTTCTAGATAAAGACGGAAGGGGAGCCCATTGTATTAGCCATTAATAACTTCATGCAAATGCAGAGACAAGTGCAGAAACAGCAGTTAGGTTATCAACAAAACTCAGTAAGCTCGCTTAGAGGTTGGATGAGTCCACCAAAGTTATCAGTATTGCCAGACTTCTGGCTGTGTGTGTCGAAATCTGATGACTTGGCTAATAATGCATGCAAATAGGGTGTTGGCTGCTCGCTGGAGAGATTTTCAACTAAATATTGAAACTTTAAGGGGAAATCAAATTTTTCTTTTCTTGACATTGAAAATCTCATTTTTCCATTCTTGTCATGTTATCCCAAGTTTCCTGCCATTGCCTATGCCACTGAAGGGCTTGGGAAATTCTTGTTGGGAATGAATGACTTGGACTTTTACAGAAGGGAAAAAATTTCGGAACCCTTGTTGGAGCTGGATACAAAAGTTTCACTTGGATTTGCAATAAATCTAATTTTCGCCAGTAGGTAAAGATAGGTGGGCAATTTCATATGGAAGGAATCCCAAAATCAGAAGGATTATTTGAACTCAGGGATGAGTTTGACAGAGCTGAAAATGTGTTGCTGGAAAAGCGCAGCAGGTCAGGCAGCATCCAAGGAACAGGATCGATTCTCCTGTTCCTTGGATGCTGCCTGACCTGCTGCACTTTTCCAGCAACACATTTTCAGCTCTGATCTCCAGCATCTGCAGACCTCACTTTCTCCTCATGAGTTTGACAGACCTAACTTTGGATGGTCCATGGGCCTCAACCACAGTTTGTGAGTCACAAATCGATGGAGTAGTCATAAACACACTTGATAACTTTCATGATCTGGGTTTTTAAACAGTATTTTCTCTTTAAACTGACAAGCTGCGGGTATCAGTGACAGTATAAAACACTTTACTAGACTTTACCTTTGAATGACAGGTGTAGCATTTAGTTTCAATAGAATTATTTGTTGATGTTTCTTCATAGGCTAAAATTTAATCAGTATGACTACTTGGCTGAGTTTGAAACTTTACAATAATTTCTGGGGTTTCTAAATTCATCGACTGATATCCTAAAGAGGGCATTTAGAGATATATTTTGTATGGAATCTGAATTAGAATTTGTTTGTTTGAAATGAGATTAACCATTTTCGATTTGGAAGTTTTGAATGGATTTTATGAATAGGCTTTTTCAAATCAAATCTGTGGGAGTGAGTTTTCTATTAAATTCTTAGCTTTTTAAAAGAATCTCCATGTCGCTCCATTTAGCCAGAGTAGATACTAGGTGATTGGCTTTGGAGGTGAGAAAGGGTATGAAGTAAAGTGTGCAGCTCTTAAAAAAAAATCAATAGATGCTTACACAGTTAATAATGTTAAGTCTGAGATTGACAGGATTTTTTTTTCATTATTAAATGGGACTTGAGTATTGCTGACTAGGCCCGGATTTGTTTTCCCATTCCTGATCGCCCTTGAGAGGCTCATGATGAGCTGCCTTCTTGAATGATCTCATTTAGTAGTTTAAGGGATATACAGCCGAGTTAGGCAAACTGAGTAAAGATCTGGATGAGAAATAAATATTCTTGAGTGACAGGTATAACAGGCTGAAGAGGTAGAGTGGCCTGTTCCTTTTCGAGGATACAGCAGGTGAGCATTCAGATGGCAATCTCAGTAATTGTGGTTTAGGAGATAAACTGACAAATATGTAACTGAGTATTAAAATGATCATTGATGGATGTTACTGAAATACATCAAATTTTTGTGATCACAGGCAATAATTTGTAAATTCACATCACTCAAATATATACAAATATATACAAATTTTATACAAATAGCCATTTAAAAATGCATTTGTTGATTTATAAACTTAATCAGCATTTGCTGAAGAAAGTGCTTTGTTTAGAGGTGCCTGTGATAAATATGTCTTGGTAATCTCAATCTTTTGAACTTTTCTTGATGTACCTATTTTCTTTCTACCACTTTATTATTTTATTTAATCCAATCATTCCTTCCAACTCTTTGTTTCCCTTTCAGCATTTAAAGGTAACATCGCTACTGGACTAATACTCCAGAGGAGAGCCAGCAACTAGTCAGTGAAGAGAAATTGTCCTTTTGTACATGACTTCCACATTATAAGAATAAAAAAAACTGCTGCCAGAGGAAGTGGTGGAGGCTGGTACAATTGCATCATTTAAAAGACATTTGGATGGGTATATGAATAGAAAGGGTTTGGAGGGATATGGGCCGGTTGCTGGCAGGTGGGACTAGATTTGGGCGGCACGGTGGCACAGTGGTTAGCACTGCTGCCTCACAGCGCCTGAGACACGGGTTCAATTCCCGCCTCAGGCGACTGACTGTGTGGAGTTTGCACGTTCTCCCCGTGTCTGCGTGGGTTTCCTCCGGGTGCTCCGGTTTCCTCCCACAGTCCAAAAGATGTGCAGGGTCAGGTGAATTGGCCATGCTAAATTGCCCGTAGTGTTAGGTAAGGGGTAAATGTAGGGGTATGGGTGGGCTTCGCTTCGGCGGGTCGGTGTGGACTTGTTGGGCCGAAGGGCCTGTTTCCACACTGTAATGTAATGTAATCTAATCTAATCTAATCTAATTAGGTTGGGATACCTGGTCAGCATGGACGGGTTGGACCAAAGGGTCTGTTTCCAGGCTGTACATCTCTATGACTCTATGACTCTAAGAGCAGCAATATATCACTTAGCCCTTTGTGAATGCTTCACCAATCAAGATGATCAAGGCTAATCTTGGAGATCAGTTCCATTTTTCCACACATTCCAATATTACTTAGATTCCCTGAGAGACCAAGCATCTGGCTATCCCAGGCTTAACTGTATTAAATAATGCTGACTCACAACCCTTTGAGAATTCTGAATATCCATAGCTCTTTGAGTGAAGAACTTTCTCCTCATATTGGTCCTAAATGATCAGACTCTAATTGTGAAACTCTGTGCTTATGTTTTTAAGTCAATGACTGGTGAAAACAACCTCAGCATTTGCCCTGCTAAGTCCCTTCAGCATCATAAGAATTAACTCAAAAAAAAAGTCAGCAATTCCCTTTTCTTCTCTGTTTCTTTCCCTCAATTTTTAAATCTAACTGTTCAAGGGGATATCATGTTGAACTTGCCATTTCCTAAGATCATGGGTACACCCTTGAACTTGTTACCAGCTTGCATTCCCATTCCATTATTTTCAAGTGGTCCCATGCAGCAAGAAGTCTTATCGAACAATGTCTGTCATGAAATGCTTGGCTTCAGCAATGGGGCCCCTTGTTACAAGTCAAATCCAAAATGCTACTGTCCAAGGTGCTGCAACATGTAATTATTCCCATACTGATATGATTATCATTCTAAATTCTTCCTATAAAAAGAAATTCTCTTAAAGATATGATGTCAATTCACTATCATTTTACAACTGTTCAAAAAAATCCGTGTTTTGCATTTCAGATAAAATTCTGTTCAATTCTTGACTCTTGTAACTTCAAGGAGAAATTCAGCAAAATACCCACATAATCGCAATTCACAAATTAGCTCATGCACATGAGAAACATAACAAGCATTTTTTCATCTACGAATCTTTTCTCCAAAGTCACTAAATTAGTCTTTTGAATGATTTGAAAAAGAAATATTGATGTGTCTTTGAGGTGGGAGGTTGCATTTGGGAGAATATTGTATTGGAAAGGATAACTAAGGATGGACAATGGAGGATTCTGGGTAATCCAAGATGGCGGACAGGAAAAATTTCTGGCTGTAAGAGCTGCTCCTTTCTTTGAGGTATTTTGGGTGCTGAAGGTGATTTCCTTGAATTGCAGGAGCAGCAATTACTGTTTTATATGCTGTTGCATTGTTTTGGAACTTTGGAAAAAAAAAGTCAAAACAACAGCAGCTTTAACAGGGAGAAGAACAGATAAAGGAAGCACATGTTGAGGACAGTGCAGGAGAGAGAGAGAGAACAAACAAACGAATGAACCAACGAACGAACCAACCAACCAACCAACCAACCTGCACAGTTACTGCCTTTGCTGTTTTTGAATTCATATGTCACTGGACATCGGAGTGCACCTGGGAAAATTAACAAACAGTGAATTTCACAATTAATCTTGGAGGAACCGGTTTGGGCAAAGTTCACAGCACAGAATCAGATAAATTAATTGTTGTTTTAAGTCTGTCCAAGAGAAAGGCTGCAGTAGTGAGTACAGTGGGTTCTTTCTTGATTA
>NC_057712.1:25802188-25803194 GCF_004010195.1 Chiloscyllium plagiosum | reverse complement strand
ATGAGGAATTTGCAACAGCAACAGTATGTGATGGATGACAATTATAGGAAGGGGGGAAAGTCTCAGATACAGTCACATAAATGGGTTAACTCCAAGAAGGGTAAGAGGTACCCAGGGCAGGAGTCTTTTGTGGATATACCCATTTTAAACAGTATGCTGTTTTGGAAAATGTAGGGGGTGATGGATTCTCAGGGAAAAGTAGCATGAACAGCCAAGTTTCTGGTATTGAGACTGGCTCTAATGTAACAAGGGGAACATCGGCTTCCAAAAGATCAATTGTTTTCAGGGATTCTGTAGTCTGAGGTACAGACAGACATTTCTGCGGCCAGCAGACAAAAAGCAGAATGGTGTGTTGTTTCCCTGTGGCAGGATCAACGATGTCTTCAGAGGGTGCAGAATGTTCTCATGGGGAGAGGGGCCAGCAAGAGGTCATTGTCCACATTGGAATCAACGATACAGGAAGGGAAAAGGTTGAGATTCTGAAGGGAAATTGCAGAGACTTTGGCAGAAATTTAAAAAGGAGGTCCTCAAGGGTAGTAATATCTGGATTACACCCAGTGCTAGGAGCTAGAGAGGGCAGGAATAGGAGGACAGAGCAGATAAATGCATGGCTGAGGAGCTGGTGTATGGGAGAAAGATTCACATTTTTGGATCACTGGAATCTCTTTTGGGGTAGAAGTGACCTGCACAAGAAGGACGGATTGCACCTAAACTGGAAGGGGACTAACACTGGCAGGGAAATTTGCTAGAACTGCTTGGGAGGACTTAAACTAGTAAGGTGGGGAGGTGGGACCCAAGGAGATAGTGAGAAAAGAGATCAATCTGAGACTGGTACTGTTGAGAACAGAAGTGAGTCAACAGTCAGGGCAGGCAGGGACAAGGTAGGACTAATCAATTAAAATACATTTATTTCAATGCAAGGGGCCTAACAGGGAAGGCAGATGAATCCAGGGCATGGTTAGGAACATGGGACTGGGATATCATAGCAATTACGGAAACATGGCTC
>NC_057712.1:25778065-25800444 GCF_004010195.1 Chiloscyllium plagiosum | reverse complement strand
AGATGGGCCAATGGGCTGAGAAGTGGCAGATGGAGTTTAACTCAGATAAATGCGAGGTGCTGCATTTTGGGAAAGCAAATCTTAGCAGGGCTTATATACTTAATGGTAAGGTCCTAGGGAGTATTGCTGAACAAAGAGACCTTGGAGTGCAGATTCATACCTCCTTGAAAGTGGAATTGCAGGTAGATAGGATAGTGAAGAAGGCGTTTGGTCTGCTTTCTTTTATTGGTCAGAGTATTGAGTCCAGGTGTTGGGAGGTCATGTTGAGGCTGTACAGGACATTGGTTAGGCCACTGTTGGAATATTGTGTACAATTCTGGTCTCCTTCCTATCGGAAAGATGTTGTAAAACTTGAAAGGGTTCAGAAAAGATTTACAAGCATGTCACCAGGGTTGGAGGATTTGAGCTACAGGGAGAGGCTGAACAAACTGGGGCTGTTTTCCCTGGAGCGTCGGAAGCTGAGGGGTGACCTTATAGAGGTTTACAAAATTATGACGGGTATGGATAGGATAAATAGGATAAATTAGGATAAATGTGCTCACCCTATGAATTTGTCATTGGTGCAACAACACTAACACACTAGTACCTCCCCTGTTCCATTATTAATGTACCCAGATTTGGTTGTTTGAAAACCAGCTGTGTGGTCATTCAAAATACAAAATATCATGGATTTTTCAGAAGGACAATGGCAGCAGATACATAGGAACAAAAAGACATGATAGTTCCCCTCCAAGGAACTCACCATCTAGCCTTGGAAATATATGAATGTTCCTACAGTATCGTTGGATCAGAATCCTATAATTCCCTTCCTAATGAAATTATGGGTCTACCTACACCAAATGAACTGCAGCAGTTCAAGAAAGCAGCTCACCACCACCGTCTCAAGAATAAGTTGAAACTTTTAATAAATACTGCCGCAGCCAGCAGAGCCCAAATCCCACGAATAAATTAGGAATAATATTGGATTTGAAGATCAAATGGAACTGGGGCCACAGTCAAATCAAATGTGATCTTGTTAAATAGCAAAACATGCATGAGAAGGCTCATTTCTGCTTCCAATTAGTATGCTTGTATATTAAGAACTATTACATAACCAAAATGATCTAGTTTTATTAATGATGTTATGCAATTTCTAAGTCAATTGTGAGGATTGCAGCCAGCTCACTGGGATGCAGAAGAGAAAACATCACTTGAAGATGGATACTGTAAGGGTGTGAGCTATTATAACCCAGAGGAGCACAGGATCCATCAAGAAGTAGGTCATCAATAATCGCCATTACCTTGGTTTTGATGGGAGGGAATATGAATCATGACTTTAGGCATTACTAACCATTAAGTCTGTGGCTCAGGGAGTGGTTTGGAAAGCTGAATAGTCAAATAAAATGGTTGGGTGAGAACACATGGAGACTTAAAATTGCTGGAATTGACAGGGATTGCAATAGAGAAAGGGACATGAGGTTGAGGAGCCACCTAGAATAACAGCCTGGGTTTGCCATTCTGTCTCTGGATCACAGTCCAGAAAGTCGTTTGTTACCATTTGCATTTCGGTTATTTATTTTCAGTTCATGTCATCTGGTAGTTGCAGCTAAAACTGCAATTAATAAGACAGCTGATGACTTTGAGTGCCAATATTTTTACAATATTCTATGTGAAATGAAGTGTCACTAGTGTTACCTATGTGACCTTTTCCTTGCCTTTCCATTACATCGTGGTAAGGGCCCTGGGATGACAGCAAGGGTATTGGTGGCTAGATACCCAGAGGTGTTGAGAGATGTCTTACTCAGTTGCAGGGTCACCTTTCTCAGCTTGAATTAGGTGTGGAGTTCACAGGCATCGTGGAAGTGGAGAGGATAGAGTCCAAGGACAGGCACGGGATACTGAATTTGTACTGGAAGCTAGTTTAGCTTCAGCTGGAGAATTATATCCAGTTCTCGATATTGCACTTTAACAACGACATCAAAGCAATGGAAGTAGTGCAGAAAAATCTCTCAGGAATGATTTTAGTGATGAGGAATGTCAGTTATGAAGTTATTTCCTTGGTCATGCCCTGATATCTTACTTGAGTAACCATTCCTCATTTATAAGTTCCAGTAACGTATTGCTGCAAGAGTATCACAAGTCATGGCATCTTTCCACACTTGCCTTATTCGGTAGCTGTATGGTTGAAATCCTAGCTAATTTTGTCTGAACTAATCTGGACTATTGTAAACCAACTAACACTTGTCCAGTTGGAAGTCACCACATTAACAAAACACTGCTCCCCTGGATCACACTGGGGCATCAGATTACGATTAGTGTTATGTTTTTCTATAAAATGTTCTCCACAATTTTGTGCATGTAAAATGGACTCTGATATCAGAGTTAAAGACAAAATAATTAAAATCCAAGGAAGTGAGCTCACCTTCCTTGTTTTACTGGCTTTGTCATGTCAGAGAAATTAGGAATTACCACTAACATAACTTCATCACAAATCCAACAGGTTTATTAAAATTAAACTTGAAAACAATTCAGTGTGATTAATATTGTATAGCTACTCCAGTTATCACACTCTGCTGACTGAATGCCTGATCTGATTAGAACTAATTCATCTCCAGAAGGATTTCTCCTGTTGTTGGTTATATTCCTGATCGTGCCAATGCGATGAGGGCTTAGCTGAATTTTATACCCTGGCTGCAAGGCAACTGCTGTCATGCTCAACCCCTTTAAGCCATTCAGTTGGCAGTTTCTTAAATGCGGGAGAACATGTTCCAAGAATGGTCAGCTGATTTCTGCAGTAAATTTAAACAAATCTTATATCATTTTCTGCATCGTACAGAAGAATGGTCCTCGATAGTGCATGCCATTTTCTGTGCTTTACTTTCAGAAAGCTCACACATGGTAGTTTTGCTTCAGGAAAATTATATCCAAGTTTCCCCCTATGCAAGAAAAATGCACTTATTGAATTAACTCATGCTGCCTAAGCATAATGTGTTAACATGACAAATTGTGTTTTTTTTTAATTGAGGGAGCATCAAGCTTTATATTAAACTTTCCGATGCAAAGTTTCATCGGAATAACACTGAGCTCTTTTTATAGACATATTGAACTTCATAATAATGCTCAATTACAGTTGTCAATTAATCCATTCTTAAACCTTTAATCACTCACTTTTGAAACTTGACCAAAAAACAAGTCATTATGACATTTGTTCTAATATTCAATTGTATATGCATTTCATATGTTTAGAATTGGAGAAGTCTGCTTGCATACGTTTTGAGTTAGAAGGATATGTTTATTTATTGTGCTCAGAGAGACTTGCTGTTGGAGAATGACAGGCTGATTTGTTCATCAAACCTGTTCAACAAATCTCTTAATTTGAAGAGATTGCCCGAGAGAGTTTGAAATATTTATCTTTTGACTGATTCCTTAACATCTTTTGACTGCCTACACTGCTATTATCATGAGAGGTTGTAGTTACAAATGTAGTATTGTAGTTACAAATGTAGTTACAAATGGAGCTTGCTTAAATTAACAGTGATGGGTCTTCAAACGTGCATAAATACCTGGTTGAAGGTTTGCGCCAATAGAAAACATACTTTACAGACAGTTGTATTATACTGGGAGGTATGATTGTCTCATAAATATTGCAGTATTTTCATGAAGTTTGGTCCAATCTCCTGCTACTTTCAAAGAGTGACATGACATTATGTTGTCTTCGAAGAAATATACAGTGAAGATAGGCCAGTTTGTGTTCTGCCACGAACCTTCAGCTCCTGACATCATTGCAGTTTTGGTTAAAACATAGACAAAGCGCCTGAATTCTGAGGCAAGATGAAAATGACTGCTCTTGACATCAAGATCACATTTGACGAAGTTCAGAACACCTACCCAAACTGGAGTCAATGGGAATCATACCTGACACAAAGGACGATGGTTGTGGCTTTTGGAGATCAATCTTCTCAGCTTCAGGATATCTCTACAGGCATTCCTCAGTTTGGTGTCATAGGCCTAAACATTTTCAGTTGCTTTATCCATGTCCTACACTCCATGTTGTAAGGAGGGAATATTCACTGATGATTGCACAATGTTGAGCACCATTCACAACTCCTCAGATACTGAAACAAGCCATGTTCAAAAGTAGCAAGATTTGGAAAATATCCAGACTTGGCTGACAAGTGGCAAGTAACATAAGTGCTAGGCAATAACCATCTCCAATGAGAGAATCTAATCATCACCCCTTGATGTCTAATGTTACTATCATAGAGTGCCCTACTATCACCATTAGGAGTTACCATCGAACTGGACTTGCCATATAAATACAGTGGTCACAAGAGAAGTCAGAGGCTAGGAATCTTCTACTGAGTAACTCACATCCTGACTCCCCTAAGCCTGTCTACCATCTAAATGGCAAAATTCAGGAATTTGATGGAATGCTCCCCACTTTCCTGGATGAATGTAGCTCCAACAACATTCAAGAAGCTTGACATCATCTAGGACAAAGCAACCTGCTTGATTAGCACTGCATCCACAAACTTTCATACACTCCACCACCAATGCACAGAGGCAGCAGTATATACCATATACAAGGGGCACTGCAGAAATTCACAAAGGCTCCTTAATAGCACTTTCCAAATCCATGGCCACTACCATCTAGAAAAACAATGGCAGCAAATACTTGGAAACATCACCACCTGTAAGTTCGACTCTAAGCTACTCACCATTCTGATTTGGAAATAATGTTGATGTTTCTTCAGTGTTGCTGGGTCAAATTCCTGGAGCTCCCTCTATAGTGGCCTTATGGGTCATCCTGCAGCACATAGACCGCAGCAGTTCAACAAGGCAGTTTACTAACACTTTCTCAAGGGTAACTAGGAAAGAGCAATAACTGTTGTTCTACTAGCAATGCCCACATCTCATAAAGGAATAAAAATAAACATCCATTTAGGAAAACTGCATTCAATGATACCATGTGGATTGTAGAATCCATTGTTTTACAGGGACTTGTGTTGACTTTGTTGTTGCTGGCTTTAGCTAGTTTATGCTGAATCATTTTAGTTCTTTGAATGAAAAACAGAAAGGAAGGCTAGTATCTAAATGGTGACATATTTGGGAATGTGGGTACACAAAGGGGTCTGGGTGTCTTTGTATATCAGACAATGAAAGTAGACAGGCAGGCGCAGCAAGTAATCGAGAAGGCAAATGGCATATTCACATGTGTTAAAAAATAATTTGAGTTCAAAAGCTGGGATACCTTGTTGCAGTTAGCTAGTGCCATGGCAAGATCACACTTGGAGTATTGCATGCAATTTTGTGCTATATAAGAAAGTATATATTTTCCATAGTTTCTCTAGGCTAATACTGGGGATGTCAGGACTGTCCTATAATTCAAAGTTTGTGCAAAGATTTGTAGCTTGGGTGCTCGTTGTTGTGGTTCTGTTCACTGAGATGGGAATTTGTGTTGCAGATGTTTCATCCCCTGTCTAGGTGACATCCTCAGTGCTTGGGAGCCTCCTGTGAAGTGCTTCTGTGATTTATTTCTCCGGCATTTATAGTGGTTTCAATCTATCGCTTCCGGTTGTCAGTTCCAGCTGTCCGCTGCAGTGGCCGGTATATTGGGTCCAGGTCGATGTGCTTATTGATTGAATCTGTAGATGAGTGCGATGCCTCTAGGAATTCTCTGGCTGTTCTCTATTTGGCTTGTCCTATAATAGTAGTGTTGTCCCAGTCCTCGGACTCATAACAGCACACAAATCAACAGCCACTCTCAGGCAACAACTCACCAGGACAAAGGACCCGATACCCAGCATGAGCAAAACCAATGTAATGTACAAAATCCCATGCAAGGACTGCACAAAACACTACATAGGACAAACAGGAAGACAGTTAACGATCCGCATCCATGAACACCAACTAGCTATGAAACGACACGACCAGCTATCCTTAGTAGCCACACACGCAGATGACAAGCAACATGAGTTTGACTGGAGGATGTCACCTAGACAGGGGATGCAACGTCTGCAACACAAATTCCCAGCTCGGCGAACACAACCACAACAACTGTCCTATAGTGAGAGATTGGTTTGTTGGGGCCGGTATTCACTAGAGCTGAGAAAGATAAATACAACTGAAATTTATAAAATTGTAATAGGTTGGATTAAACTAGATGTGAGAAGGATGTTCTTTTTCCCTGGTGGGAGTCTTGAACCAGGAGCTATTGTCTCAGGATACATGATAAATGATTTAAGTCTGAGATGAGGTAGTAACTTCAAAGGGTAGTAACCTGTGGAACTCTCCACCGCAGAATACTGTGAAAGCCAAGGTAGTGAATATATTCAGGAAAGAGTTGGATTTTAGATTTTAAAGGCATCAAGGGGTTTGGAGAGGAAGTGGGAGTATGGCATTGAGAGAGAAGATCAAACGTGGTCATATTAAATAGTGTTAGACCAGCAGGAGGCTGGGATTCTAGCATCTGCAGTTTTTTTTGTCTCTAACTTTAAATAATGAAGCAGGTTTGGAGGGATGTATGGCCTAATCATGGTTCGAGTTTCTAAGTCTGAACAATCTGAAGGCCAAAAAAAAGATTTAGTCCTGTATTGCTCTCTATTTAGGACCTAAATTGTAAAATCGGTGATTTGCACGATTGCAGTTGAACCTGACCTGCAGTACTATGTTCAGGTTACAGTTCTACGGTGGAACATCCACTCTGGGTTATACATGAGTCAAATAACTTCTATGCCTTCTGTACCTACGGACAAACTGTTCTGCTTTGTACTGTTACAGTAAAAGAGCTTGTACATTTGGATTAAAATCTCCCTGTACTTTTCATCTTGTGAAATGCTGTCCATAATATATCTGATTTTCAGTTTGGGATTTCAATCTTCACTCCATGCTTGCATCCAAACTACCTTTCCTCTTTTTCCCTGCATGGCACATAACGGTTGTTGTACAACTGCACAGCTGTGCAGTACGGAAGGAGCATTTCCATCTGTTTTTACTTTTGGGAAAAATGAGTCAAAACTAAAGGCCAACAATCCCTGTGATTCATTTAAATTTTTATTATTATGTTCATGAATCCAGTTATGTTGCCAACAGCGAGGTCATGATAATATTGTTTTATTTGAAAGGGACGTGGCATTGTGGAGATGGAAAATGACAGGACTAATTAACTAGTTTGTGGCTATTTTGTTGTCCCCAGTGATTGACTTTTACCTAATCTCTTGTGTCCATTTGTTTAAGTAGTTCACAAGTGGTCTGCTCTGCTCTAAGCTACATTGTATGTATTTAGGGGAAATTAAATCACTAATTTGTGATTGATGCAGCCTTCCTTAAGCTCAATTCACTTTTACTCAGGGTACATATATTGCATTTATTCAAACCTGGCTAGACTGATCCACAGCTGACTGAAGGGTGAATTGATTGATTTAATTCAGGTTGACTACATTTATCTATTTCGTTTGTGGATGTCATATTTCTCTTCAATGCCTCACATATTGCAGGCAGATGAGATTAGCTTCAATATCAACTGACATTCTCCCAAAGTCAATTTGAATTTATTTAGACTAAACTATTCACTCAATTCCTAACTTCATGCTCCTATTTGTGCAGTAAACCTAGCTGTCTGCAAAGTTAAGTCCCATTACTCATGTATGTAATTTTGAAGATATCAGCAAATACAAATGACTCATGTGGCTGAGGTGGTTGTGAAAGTAGTTGGAGCATGCATTCAAAGCAAAATAGCAGTAGCACCTATGTGTTTCACGATGTGTTGTTCCATAATTTTGGTAGGATGTTTCATAAGCAGGCATTAACTAAAATTAATTCAAACCATCTTTGGGCATTAGTAACTACCATAAGATTATATAAAACTGTCCAACACAGGAGGCAAATGAAGTGTGAGTCACTAATATACAGCTTGTGTAACATTAGAAACTATTGCATAAAATAATAGGTTTATCGCCATCATTAAAAGCAAAGGAATTTTACACAAAGCCACTACACATAATGTTATTAAGAACTGGATAGCATAGGAAGAATTTATATTCTCCCACTGGCACATTTGCAGGCAGGAGAGCCCTTAAAATTCCTCGGATGACGTTCCCACTTTTGTGCCATCCATTTTGACCTTGCTGCAGTTTTACGTTGGGATGGGAAGTGGGAAAGGAAGCCTGCATCAATGACATTCTTTCAACATCAAGCTCTCCACCAATCAGTAACATAGTTGCTCCCTCTCTTTGTGGTTTGACCACCAAGAAGCCCAAACTGAGTAATCACAGATTCCTGAGCATCACATATCTCCTCTCCATCCTGATAGCCCTAAAGCCATTTGGTCCTGGACACTAGGTCTTAAGCTCTAGGGACCTTTTGTATTCCCCAACCTCCCCACTCCCATCCTCCTATTTATCTCTCAGCCCCCTTCTCCTGATCCCATATTCTTGATGAAGGACTTATGGCCGAAACATCAATTCTCCTGCTCCTCAGATGCTGCCTGACTTGCTGTGCTTTGCCAGTGCTACACATTTTGAATTTGATCTCCAGCATCTGCAGTCATCACTTTCTCCTTCTTGTATTCCAAGCTTTTCTTAGTGCTGCTTATTGGAGCATTAAATGTATTGACAGCAATGTATATTTGAATGACTTTATTGATGTTGGGCTGGGCAGCTATGCCAGTTGAGAAATAGAGACCGATGATTTCAGTGCAGTACAATCATATTTCCATCCTTCAGTCATGCACATCCGAAATTGATTGTCATCCTGCTGATCCATTTTATTTAGTGAATATTGCAAAGTAGCACATGTTCAACAATAAAAAAAATCAGCAGACTATATCGCAGCGTCCTCCGCCAAGAAATCCATTTGAATTGTTGTGTATTATTAATCAAATATTCTTTTCAGAGCTATTTATTTTGATGATTGCACATCGAACTGTTTTTTATGTGACAGAAAAGAGTGGTGTTCAGGAAACCTTATTTTAAAAAAATGTATGTTTTTAATTAATGTTCACACAGTTATTCATATTAAAATATCCCCATTCTCTAACAGCTGGAGAAACCGATATCCCTTCATCTGTGAAAGCTGGCGTGTAAAGCTTCAATAACTTTGCATGTGACCAGAATTCCCGAGTGTTCCTCAATTAAAAATGTTTTGTGTGTGTGAAAAAGCTGGTGATGTGTGAGGGGCTACAGTTATAAATAGAATGTTGTGAGGATCCAAGACATTGAAAGATTTACTGAAGATAACTGGAAGATTATTAATTGATCTAATTGAAACTTTCGAGATTGCAAAGGTGTGTGACAAGGTAAAGGAGGCACAGTTTAAGGTAAAGGGAGAATCATTTGGGATGGACGTAACAAGAAACCTCTGCGCTCAGAGAGCTGTGCATCTTTGGAATTCTGTATTTCAGAAGATTGTGAATGTGCCACAATTGAATATAGTTAAGGCTGATTCTGAATTTAAAAAAAAAGTTCAAAGCAAATGCTGATGCAGGGCGAGCCTTGTATCCACGGAATCGTTTTCTACGGTTTCGGTTATCCATGGATTACCACGGATTACCACGGATTACAGGGAACCAGGGACCAGGAGGCTGTCAGGAAGGTACATTTCCCATTGAAATGAATGGGTTCGCTCCTATCTGTGGTTTCGGGCTTCCGTGATAGGTCCCGGAACATATCCCACGCGGGTACGGGGGTTGGGGGGGTGGGAGGAGAGCAACTGTATTGTAAACATTTCCATTAAGTATAAGTTACAGTTTTGAATTCTCCACCCTCTTCATTCTCACACCACAGTCTAACTGACCCAGCATGTGAAAGCAGTATAAACCCTGAAGGGTCATGGGCCAAACGCTGGCAAATGGGACTAGATTATTATCGGATATCTGGTCAGAATGAACCAGTTGGATTGAAGGGTCTGTTTCCATGCTCCATGACTCTAAACAATGCCACTGACATACATTCTGGCTCTATGCAACCAATGCCAGTGGGAATAAAGAAGGCTAATCACTAATATGCTTTAGAAAAATTGTAGGGATCTGTTAGAGATGCGTAAGACTATGAGAGGCATAGATTAGATGGAAAGGAAGGAACTTTTTACAGGAGTAGAGTGATCAATAGAGGAGCCATAGATTAGGTTAGAGCGTCTATAATCTGAAACAGATACTTCAGCCCAACAGATCTACACCAACCATCCAAAGAATAACCCACCCAGATTCATTTCCCGACATTTTACCCCTGACTACTGCACCTAACACTATGGGCAAGTTAGCATGGCCAATTCACCTAACTTGCACATCCTTTTGGATTGTGGACCCGGAGGAAACCCATGCAGACACTGGGAGGATATGCAAAATCCACACAGACAGTGACCCAAGGCTGGAATCAAACCCAGGACCCTGGTGCTGTGAGGCAGCAGGGCTAATCACTGAGCCACCATGCCACCCTGCTTTAAGATAAGAGCTAGAATACTGAGAGGCCAGTTGACAAATGTTTTCATCCAGAGGGTGATGGGAGTCTGGAACTCACTGCCTGAAAGAGTGATTGTGTTAGAAATTCTTATATTATTTAGGCAGTATTTTGATTTTCATTCGTGTTGCCATAATCTCCAGGGCTATAGACAAGAACTGCAAAATAAGATTTGTGTACTTAGATATTTGTTGACTGGTGTGGATATGATGAACTGAATGGCTCCTTTTTGACCTATAAATGTCTGAGTTTAAAGGCCAAGAGAAGTTGGGCAATATGTTTAAACGGTGTACAAGAAGTAATAGAAACTAGCAAACAATTTTCTTGCACCATTAATGAAACTGAAAACAGCAAAATATTCACCCCAACAGCTATCTTTCATGTGGAGCATTATGATTAGCAATTAGGAACTTACCTCCTTTTGAAATGAAAATACTAACTTGTGTGTACTAATTAGTGTGTAACGCATAACTCAATTCTGATTTCCCCAGTTCAGAACAATGCTAGACAATGCAGGTGAATCACATAGTGTTTAGACACACCAAGATTATTGCTGTTAGATTAGATTATAGTGCATACCTATGTGTACAATAAACAACACATGCTCACACTCATTGTAACCACTGGAGCAATACTGAAACGTTTTATCACTTTTTATAAAATTGATGAGAGAAGTCAGGGACAGCATAAAAGCAAAAGAAAAGCATACAACGTGTTTAAGATTAATAGGAAGCCAAAGGATTGGGAAGCCTTTAGAAAACAGTAGAGAACAACTAAAATCTTAATAAATAGAGAGAAGATGGAATATGAGGGTAAGCTAGCTTGTATTATAAAAGCGAATGTTGGAGATTTTTATGTAGACAAAAGGTGAGAAAGAGGAAAGAATGGACATGCTGAAAAATGAGACTGGAGAAGTAGGGTTGGGAACAAAGAAATGGTGGACGAACTGAATAAGTACTTTGCATTAGTCTTCACAGGGGAAGACACCAACAATATATCAGAGCTTCATGACAGTCAGGAGCAGAGGGAAGGAGGTAGAAGACAAAAAATACACAGACTGGTTATCCTGACCTCATTCATTGACTAGTTTTTTGAGTCCATTATTAAGGATAAGATTGCAAACTATTTGGAAGTGCATAACAAAGTGGAGCTGAGTCAGCATGGCTTGATCAAGAGTATGTCATGCCTGACAAGTCTGTTAGAAATCTTTGAGGAAGTAACAGGCAAGTTAGACAAAGGAGAGCCAGTGGATATGATCTAATTGGGTTCCTAAAAGGCTTTTGACAAGGTGTTGCTCAGGAGGCTGCTAAATCTTATAAAAGCCCACAATGTTAGTGACAAAGTATTGCCACAGATAGAGGATTGGCTGAGTGGCAGAAAGCAGAGGAGGTTTACACGATTGTCCGGGAATAGAGGAGCAGTTGAGGACTCTTGGTCTATATTCAGAGTTTAGAAGGATGAGGGGAAACTTATAGAAAACTGAGAAGCCTGGATAGACATGGAGAAGATGTTTCCACTAGAAGGAGAAACTAGTGCACAAGGGCACAACTTTAGAGTGAAGGGGCAACCCTTGAGAACTGAGATGAGGAGAAATTGTTTCAGTCATAGGGTGGTGAATCTGTGAAACTCATTGCCTCAAAATGCTGTGAAGGTGAAGTGGCCGAGTGTCTTTAGTTCAGAGATACTTGATTAGTAAGGTTACAGGAAGGAGGCAGGTGAATTGGATTGAGAAACAGATCAGCCACGAACAAATAGTGAAGCAAATTTGATAGGCTGAATGGCCCAATTCCGCTCCTATATCTTATGGTCTTGTGATGTAATATTGCAACAGCAAGTTTCAATGAATTTATTGTATACTCAACCATCAAATGAACTGGGAGAAAGTGAGGACTGCAGATGCTGGAGATCAGAGTCAAAATGTGTGGCACTGGAAAAGCACAGCGGTCAGGCAGCATCCGAGAAGCAGGAGAATCGATAGTTCGAGCATATGCCCTTCAACCACATTCCTCATCGATTCTACTACTCCTCGAATGCTGTCTGACCTGCTGTGCGTTTCCAGCGCCACATTTTTTGATTCATCAAATGAACAGTGATAAGAAGCATTTATTCAAAACCCAAGTTGACATCTAGCATTATAAACTTCCAATGACCCTTTGCAATGTCTCATTATGCATGACACTAGCAGCAGCGCAGAGAGGTGAGATTTTAAAGTAGTCCTAGTCCTGAGTTCCAACACCTATAATCCTGATAAGTACAGCAAACCTTTCATTAACCAGTACCTGTAGGACCAGGAGTATGCTGGTTGATCAAATATTCTGGATAATCAAGAGGTCCACATCATCCACATAAAATCACATACTCAGTAATAGAAACATAATGCAGGGGTATACACATCCCTGTTATACTTTATTTACAGCAAAAATCACTGAAATAATAATGCAACTTTGCCTTAAATAAAACTTACTGGCAGAAAGCCTTCTCATCCGCACCCTGAACTGACATAGAAGCATAGAAGATAGGAGCAGGAAGAGGCCATTTGGCCCTTCGAGCCTGCTCTGCCATTCATCATGATCATGGCTGATCATCCAACTCAATAGTCTAATCCTGCTTTCTCCCCATAACCTTTGATCCCATTTGCCCCAAGTGCTATATCTAGCCACCTCTTGAATACATTCAATGTTTTGGCATCAGCTACTTGCTGTGGTAATGAATTCCACAGGCTCACACTCTTTGCGTGAAGAAATATCTCCTCATCTGGTCCACCCTGATTTCTCAGACTGTGATCCCTGGTTCTGTACACACCCACCAATGAGAACATCCTGACTATTCAGACATAACAGTAGATTATGGTTTTTGAGGAGAAATCAACTCAAAATTGAATCGACTGTTGATATTTCATATGGCCATTTGATTAAACAACAAGGATATTTACATTGAAATGAATAAATTTTAAAGAAATTATAATAATCGGACAGAAATAAATTAAAAACCTATAATAATTAGACAGAACAATACAGTAACCTTTCGTATTTAAGATATGTAATTTTCGACAATTTATTGCAAGTGCTGCTTTTTAAGTTGCTGGTTAAAACAAATTTTGCTGGCGTTCAATATAGTCATTTAATTTCAATCAATGCATCAGGAGGGAAAACACCTGCTAGTAATCTAAAGTTTAAATTCTACACACGTAAAAAGACATGTCCCATATAATGAAGCTGTGGCCAGATTGAATTAATCCCCTAATTGATGCCTTTCATGACTGTATTCTTCTATTGAGTTTAACATGGACCACATGTTACAAACTAATATAAATTTGATTGAAATCCAGTCAAGGTGCTTTTGTGGTTCAATCACAGGATTCCCATGGCCTGGGTTCAATTCCTACTTGTTCCAGAGGAATCATAGCGTTGACGTATATTTTGTTTCACAAATCCAGATGACACAAGTTTCAGTAGAATGGTCAATGATTTATTTTTGGACAGCCGGCGAGCGATTTTCAATGTCCCCAAAAGTTGTCATGCATCTACTTGTGGTGTCTCTTCTCCACAAATCTCTGCTCGACACATAAAGGCAGCACTTTTGTAAGAATAATACAAAAGGTGTATAAGTCACATGGTTGATTGTCATTACATTGTTTAAGATGGGCAATTATAATTTTACAATCCCCGGTGATTGTCAATATCCAGTAATAACTAGTGAATGGATTACAGGGACTGGTTATTGTATTCTTCATAATCATGAGTTGATTGGAACAGATTTAAACAGAAGGACTTTGTTTGTTCTCAACGTGAGATTCACATACCTATGTTAATAGGAAGGGGAAGCATGATAATGGGAGCAGGAGGCAGTTAATAGGGTTATGGCCAAGGCTATCAGTCTTGTTCAGGGAGGACAAATACCTTTGTCTGAGGCTGCAAGTGGAATCCACATGTATGACTCCAGAGAAATCAGTTCTCTGAGAGTCAGCCAGCCTCTCCCACTGCTGAGATTTCCTGTCTCATTCTGTAAGATGACAGGCATGCAATTTATACTGCAGAGACTCCTTTTAGCAGCGGACTGTTTAACTCTTGAGACCCAGTAAGCAAGTGAAAAATGGAACTGATCCCTTTGTGGCTTTCTAACTTTCTCAATAGCACATCATACTAGGTTGATTAGAAATGTCTCAAAACTATTAACTCTCCCTTGACTCAAGGTCAATATTTACTGAGGGTCAAGAGTTTCTGTGACTGAACGAGCTGATTACCAACACATGGACCTTTGAGTACATCGGACACATGAGATAGTGAGATCCAGAGTGCAGGTTTCATTCCCTGCTGCTTCTCTGCCTCATCATTGGTGCATCGCCTTCAAATCATGATGCAACTTGATGGCCAATTGTCAGCAACTTGAACAATTGGTAACAAACCATTCACAAACACTGATGTCAATGATACTGTTCTTCAGGTAAAGGCTCAACATGTGTTTGAGGTATTTCCAATGGACACTGGGATTTCCAAAGGATACAATCCATTCTTCCTACACAACAGTAGCCAGTATTTTCTAAATCACTGGAGTACCTACCTTCCTTTCACTTTCTCCTATAGACCAAAAGATTATGAAGAATAGGCCCTTACGTTCCTTTTAATTGTCCAATTAAAGGCCTCATAAGGCCAATATATGGTTGTGCTTCTTAGTATCTTAGCACACCCTACCCTCCCGCTTCACCCTGGATAATGTGGAGGGAGAGGTCAGATGGGAGCAGGGTGTTCACAGACTGGCCAACCACATTACTTTAGGTGCTCACCCACCTTCAGTAATCTAGTGGGAGGCCATTAAACTCACTGTTTCAAAAAAGTGTATCTTGCAGAAATAATTTTTCCATCTGGTGAAAACCAGGCATGGAGATAAATAATTTGTTTTCAACATCAGGCATAAAATTAATCAGTTTCCCACTTCTTAAATCAGTTTACTGACTTGATTTTATACATTCCAGCATCAAAATGCAACAGTTAAACAATAAAACAGACATTCATTACACAATAGAAATAGTAAATACAATGAAACAAAACCAAGTTATTGAAACATCACATATTTTCAAAGATTTTAAAGTACACATCAAAACGAAACACCATCCATTCCATAACAACATCACTTTACATCGATCAAAATCCAGAGAATTTTTCCTTCCCTGCCAAATCTGTTCATTTCTGCTTATTTTCAGTTTTAGTCTTGAGAGTGGTGAAGCTTTTTCACTTCACCTCCCATGCAACTGAAATCATAGACTTCCTCAATCTTTTAGTAATCTTCAGCATTCTAACCAAACACTTCTGGTCTGGTCTGAAATTTTTCACAAACTATAATACTTACACTGAGGTAACTCAGTTCTGTAATTGCATTTAACATCTCATTTTTTTTAGGAGAGACAATATTTTCTTCTGACCCCAAGCAGGTTTCCTTTGGACTAATCCCAAATGCTTTTTAGTTAATTGCTTTTTAAAAGATTCTTGCTCATCTATTGATGCTCAGCAATCTTATGTTAGTACTGCAGCCAGAAGTTACATACATGCTAGATTGTAATGTACTGGAAAAAAGAGAGAAATGTTGCTGTAAAATTGCTGTTGAATTTAAACAGATTAGGTCAAGATTGCAAGGATAGCAAATTTCAAAGGGAACAACAAGACAGACTGCATGAAAGGAGAGGCTGATTGGCAAGTGACCTCTGATTGGTCAAGGTGTTGTCGCGCAGAATCAACATGCAAGTTCTTTCCAAAAAAAAGACTTATAGATGCTGGAAATCTGAAAAAAATACAGAAATTGTTGGAGAAACTCAAATGATCTGGCAGCATCTGTAGAGAGAAAACAGAGGCAACATTTTGGGTCCAGTGAAGAAGAGTTAATGGATCTGAAGTGTTGACTCTGCGTTCTCTCCACAAATGCTGCCAGACCTGGTGAGTTTCTCTAGCAATTTCTGAATTTGTTTTAAATTATTTCCAAGCTTTTGTTTAAAAACAAACTGGATAAGTTAATTTGGATTGATTAAAGTGTTGCCAAGAGAAATATCTTGGAAAATATTGTCTTCCAAGATTTTAATAATTTGAACAATTTCGCAATGTGTATGCGTATTATTTTTGTTTACAGAAGTTTAAAAAGAGATGTGGGCTGTAATACTGTAAGTTAAGCTATTAAGACACTAGGCTCCAGTGTAGATGATGATCTTGGTGGCAGACTGGACAAGATTGCGATTTTACTGTGAGAGAACATTTACCATAGGTATTTCATTTCTGCAACGTTCAATCGGAACTAAAAATTGTTATAGAGGGACAGATTAGACAACTTCCTCTCCAAGTGAAGATATACCTCCATCTAACCATCACGTAATCTCATCAAAATGGCTCAAAATGCCAGAGTTCAAACAGTTACGGCATCATTCAAAGTGGCACCAGCTTTGGTGAGACTGTTTCATAGTCACAACCAACATAATGCAACCACCTTCTTCCAAATATGCCTTTGCCGAGAAAAGTTGGCCTACATATATGTTTCTCCCAGTGAGAAAGCCCTTAAATGAAGAAGGTGAGAATGTAGTCTGAGCAAAGTTGAAACTGCATACTTGTTGTCAATTTACTATTTACAGTGGTACAGAAACATGACTGCTGCACTTGCTTCTTTAAGAAAAATAATTTCAAAATGACAATTAATTTACAGGTGAACTAGCATGATATTTAAAATATAATTGATGTGTGGTGAGCTCAGATAAGATGCACTGTCAAAGGACATTAGGAACTTAATTGAAAATGTTATTATTAGTAGCTGATGTACCCCCTTGGCTGTACGCTGCCTTCATCTGTTTCTTTCCTTTCCTCTTTGTCCTATTATAGTACTGAGCTGTCTGAGTCGTCTCTTCTATCATATTTCTGGTTATTCATTCAGTAATAAAATTGTCCACCATTCAGCAAATGATGATTATAGAAATATTTAGTTTTGAAAACAAACTAATCTTATTTTCCAAAGTTCATTTATAGTGTTTAATACAAGTACTCTACAAAATGTATTTTTAAAAAATTTCAAAAGCTATAAAACATTGAAAGAGCAATTGCCTCATTAAGTTATTTTGATGTTTCACATTGCTAAATAGGAATAGTCTTAGAATTTCATTGTTTTTTGACTAAATTTATAAACTTGTTAGATTAATTGATATAGCATATTTGGCATATTGAGATGTCTTGAACCCCTGTTAGCCTCTTTATAGTTTACCTATTTTAATAGTATCACATGCAAGCATGCATTGAAGTGAATAAAAAAAGGACATGGATATGTTAGACATCCTGGAAAGATAAGGGTTAATCATCAGATTCCTGGTAACTTGTAATAACAGCCATTCTATAATAAATAGGACAGCTTTGGGATGTCACAGGAGCAAGTATAGTTTAGCTTTTGGCTTAATTGTCCGAGTACTTTTAGAAATCCTTCTGAAAAGAAATAAGTGACAAGGAACACATCAAGCATGGTCATGAAAGTAAAACATTAATGGATAGTATAATAAACAGAGAAAAAAGGATCTATTAACTACAATGTAGAGAGATAAATTGCTACTAAAGCTATTGCTCAAAAGATTTGGGCAGGGAACTTTGTTTGAGAGAAGAACTGCTGAAGTAAACACTATGAGTATTTATGTAAATAGACTATTTTCAAAGGAATCGGGAGCAGATACATCATGTGATCTTATCTATAATCTGTATTTTTGATGCAGGCAAAATAAATTGTGTAAATGAGCTGGATTTTTGGCAATTCTTTAGAGGCACTGATTAATTGTAGATTAGACTAAAAGAGTTTAGACATCTGTTCCAGAGTCTTTGGATTCAATGTGTGGGCTCTCTTTCTCCACAGGTATGCCAGATCTATTGAATCTCTCCAGTACTTTCTGCTTTTACTTTACATTGAAGACAATGTGAATAGTAGTTTGTTCAATATTTTCCATCATCACATGACTTGTGGGTACTCAAAACACATCATTATGAACCATACTAGTAGTCTAACAGCCAATATGTAATGTAGACTTGGGAAACACATTTGTAGAATTGACTTTGTGAGGTGGGAATCAACAATGAAAACGCTGATGATGCACTGCCTTTGGGGCAGTGAATAAACACTAGAAAAAAGAAACAATTTTGTTTAGAGATAACTTATCCATTCCACAATTTTGATTTGAGAAATAACGACCAGTTTTTGACCCCATCAGTTAGCTCAATTTTAAGTAAAAGTTAAGGAAAAGCTGTTCAGTGGTGAGTGAAAGCTTTTCGTATTTTCCCTGAATGCAATTGCTGCTTTGAATAATTTAAACATTACTTTCACAATCAGTATTGATAGTTTGTTGCAATATTCTCAAGCGCTAAAGCATTTCCTCTAAAAAACCCATTGGGAGGTGACTACAATTATTTCCAGGACAGCAAAAGGTCAAAGCAATCATAGAACCCTGATGAGTTCTTCTTTTTAAAAAAGCAACACAGGGCAGCAGCAATAATGGACCAACAACTTGGATTTTTTTCATGACTAGTATGTTAATCTCATTAGCAAGTATATTAGCTTCCATCAATGACCAAAAGGCACAGCAGACTGAAGACTTGATAGCTAGAATGTAAAACGAGTAAAGCGAAGAGCATAAATACAGCCTCAACAGGTTTTCTATTGAATACCAATCCAGAATTGCTTTTTGGTAGATCTGCCAAGCAAAATTAAATGCAGAAAAATTGGCCTTAAACAAACCCAACTGAGCTAGTTTTAATGAACAATGCAATGGTAAGGAATGACTGCAAATAATGATCATAAATTGATTGTTTTTAATCCAACTTAAGAAGAGTGAGTCACAAGCCAAGGTTCCAAATTGAGGTAAGGATAATTTTGGAGGGATAAGGCAGAAACAACCCATTATAATTGGACAGAACCATTAGTGGCCTTGTAACAAGAAACCTTCCAAAATAAAATCAACAAAACTGACAGATAGCATGGAAATGTCAGATCCACTCAATTTTATTCTAAAGTAAATTAATTTTTAAAAATTAAAAATAAGTTAAAAACAATCATAAAAACAATATTTCCTTAAATATTTAAATAAATTGGGCAATTGTGTGCTGACAGGAACATATGTCCCTCAGAGCTACTGAGTGGATGTAACAAGACAATTAATTTCATAATGTCCTACAGCGACTGAAGCTGCCGACACAATCTGGTCTGTAGCAGACACACTATTCCACATGACAGTGACACACACTGAGGTTAATCCTTTTTTTGGCAAAGTTTTAGTTTTATTGAGTTTTTTGGTGGGGTTCTCTCCTCGAGGCCTCATGAAATTTCACACCGTATCGTATCAAATGTGCCTCATTAACTATCTACCATGCCTTTATTACACCCCTCTTACTTAATGCTAAATCTATTTTACCGCTCACCCTTCCAGGAACAACACACCACTCACTGTATATATGCCAAAACACCTGCATCCTGGCACCTGCACCATACTTAAAAGGCAGCTGAGTACCTGGATGAGTAATGCCATGCCAATGCTGCCCTGTTGCTGATGAACATTCATTCACAAAGAGTGAGGGATGGGGAAAATGGCAACGTAATCCTTTGACAGGTCAAAGGGATGGAGCAGAGGAGGGGCTGTCCTTTTCCTGGATGACTGGCAGAGGAGGCCATGACACCAGACCGTGGCAGCCTGGTGTAAGAAGCCACCAGGGTCAGTGCCATGACCATGCTCCAGAGGAACAGCCAGCAGTGTAGTAAGAAGGTCAATATTTGTCTCTATTTTGCCAGGGTAAGTGCCACACTCTGTGAGCTCACACTCACTCTATGCTGCTACACTCATCTCCCACCATCGCTCATCATCTGCAACTCTCATGATTGCTTTCAGCATTTTTGCTTACTCACTTTTGTTTGACTTCAACATCCCACATTCCTAAACTTGCAAGGCCTCTGCACTGCCTACTCATTCACTGGGGAAAACTCCCCCCCCTCAACCACAGCAGTATTAAACAGCGGCGCCTACCATTTTCTTTTTACTCAATCTCTCCCTTTCTCTCATTTCAGGAGGAGGTGGCCAGCAGTCAAACAGCAATGGCCAGTTGGACAAGGGATGCTTAACATTAATGAGTATAAGCAGAAAACCGGCTTGTGATGACATCAACAGCTTCTTTGAACAAGTTCTTTCTTCCAACAAATTAGATGAACTTGCATTATTGGTGGCCATTAAAGTAGCAGCCATTGGTTGGATACCATCAGGGATTTCCCTCTTTAATGGTTTTGGGTCAATCCATAGCACCTGGACTGCAGTGATTCTGGAAAACAGCCCACCACCACCTTCTCAAGGGCGATTAGGGACAGGCAATAAATGCTAACCAGCTGGCTACTCCAGAGTCCCACAAGTGAATTAAAAGATCATCACCTACCTTCTATGGCACGAGCTGTACTATAATCTACTCTTCAAATTAAAAAAAGGAAGAGTTGTTATTCTGGAATCTCTTTCACTTAACACCATTTACATTTGACTGCTCCTGTCTTTTTAAAAAGGAATAACAGTGCCATTCTTATCTCCTTGAAAGCTTTGACTCTTTGTACATAAAATGACATATGGTGCTGTTGCTTGAATTGTTTCAGTTGTTTAATGCTGAAAGCTGAGGTGAAAGTTTAACTTACCATCTCTTTTTCCAGGGCCTTTCGGGAGGGGTTATAAATGCTGGCTTAGCCAGCAACACCCACATTCTACAAATGAATAAAAATAATGCTTTTAGAATGAACTTCTCTTCAATAAAAACAATCTTTTCTCTGAAATGTGTATTCTATTCTGTCTGTCTCAATCAGCTTTAACAATCACATATTCCAACATATAATTGCTTTTTAGTCAAATAAATGTTAATAGTATCTTGTGTTCTTGCTAGCCAAAACCACAAGTATGTCTGATAATCACTGACTCTCAATGTATCTAATTTTGCTACCAATTAAATAACATCCTGTGGCCAACTCCTTACAACTCTTTAGTTTTAATGTCTCTGGCTGTCTGAATTTCTTACATTCCTGGCTATATGATACAGAAATGCATCAAAGCAATGTAACTATTTTTTTGGACATTCATTGCAATGACATTTGGGAATCACATCTCAGTTTCTGGGCATGAATAGTTTGGATCTTTCACATCCAAATTGAATATATGGGTGATGTTGCAAACAGCAGTATAAAAGAAAAATCTCAATGCTAATACACAAGCAAATACTGACTACTTTACCGGCTACCAAGAAAGATTTCTAATACAAATGATGAACCATTGTCTATAAGTTCAGCGAATGGTACATGACAGTGATGATCATCAGTGTCTATAATCTTTTATGCTCAGCAATTTGTTTGGTAATCCAAGTATAATGAAAAAAATGAAAGAACTACTGAAATTTGTCAGTTCGGGGAGGTGTCAGTGGGGGAGCACTTTGGGGCCAACGATGATAAATCTATTATGTTTTAAAATAGTGATAAAAAAGGATAGACTAGATCTAACAATTGAAATTCTAAATTGAAGGAAGGCTACTTTTGACGGTATTAGGCAAAAACTTTCAAAAGCTGATTGGGTGCAGATGTTCACAGGTAAAGAGATGACTGGAAAATTGGAAGCCTTCAGAAATGAGATAACAAGAGTCCAGAGACAGTATATTCCTGTTAGGGTGAAAGGAAAGGCTGATAGGTATAGGGAATGCTGGATGACTGGAAAAATTGAGGGTTGGTTAAGAAAAAGAAGGAAGCATATGTCAGGTATAGACAGGATAGATCGAATGAATCCTTAGAAGAGTATAAAAGCAGTAGGACTATACTTCAGAGGGAAATCAGAAGGGCAAAAAGGGGACATGAGATCACTTTGGCAAATAGGATTAAGGAGAATCCAAAGAGTTTTTACAAATACATGAAGGACAAAAGGGTAACTAGGGAGAGAAT
>NC_057712.1:25770196-25776478 GCF_004010195.1 Chiloscyllium plagiosum | reverse complement strand
AGACCTAAGGGGCAACTTTATTTACACAGAGGATGGTGTGTGTATGAAATGAGCTGCCAGAAGGAGTGGTGGAGGCTGGTACAATTGAAACATTTAAAAGGCATCTGGATGGGTATATTAATAGGAAGGGTTCAGAGGGATATGGGCTAAGTGCTGGCAAATGGGACTAGATTGGACGGGGATATCTGGTCGGCATGGATGAGTTGGACCGAAGGTTCTGTTTCCGTGCTGTACATCTCTATGACACTATGACTCTAAATATCTAGATGCTGACACATTTACCTTCTATGAGTATGCAATCTACTGTTTATTTATGACTTGTTCTAAAACAGACCTGATAATTTAGCAAGAATCTATCAATACAGCACCTAAATCACCATATACTTTGACAAATAAAATGTTCGATGTTGGCCTGATTAAACTTTCCCTTAAGTACTTTTCATGATCTCCTGTCTTGCCCACAAATTCTTCACCTAGCTGGCTCTTTCAAGGAAAGAAGTTCTCATTTTCAGGTGCCAAGGATGATAAGCAGCAATTCTTGTAACCAATAGTCCTCTCGACATGTCTTGCTCTTCTCTTTCTTCTGACCACATCATTCTTTTCATTCTCATTCCTTGCCATGTTTTCTTTATGCTTTCTGAACTTGGTAGATCAGTCCTCAATGAAGGCCTCAGCTTCATTCCCTAATCAACCATCCCCAGCCTTAACTACTTTGATTGGCACAACATTGAGCTTTTTCTTCTGTTGCCTTCACTACCATGTCCAATGCTTTGGTTGGAATCTTCCGCCGTAATTTCCAATTCAAGGAACATATTGTCATCAGGCCTGCTGAAAATGGCAGCACAGTTGCTTGGTGAAGAGATCCTCAATTTGTGAGGGTGAAAGCCATGCTTTGATTCTTCAGTTAGCTGAAGCACTCAGGTAATGATGTGATAAATATTGGAAAATATGTTTTAGCATTATTTGCATCATCAATGATCAGAGGCCAATTCTGTCCCAAACATTCAACCAAATTCCAGAATGTATGCTCTGTAATGTTTTTCTCTCTCCTGCTGAAGAAAGGGCTAGTGACATTGGGCCCTGAAGAACCAATTTTTTGCATCTTACAATGCCCTTTCAACAAATGGTGTCTTCGGTCCACTGCATACCATAAACTTTGAGGGGTTAATGCAAGCTGGTGGCATGCAGAGCAGATGGATCAATGCTCATTTGTTGCCAGTTTTCCAATTTAGAGCTCCACAACCCAGCCTATACTCTCTCTTAACCTTGCACTGTGAACCTTACATTAGGCAGCATGATACAATTTCTCTTTCTTGCCTCATTTCCCAATCTGTGGTATTTATAAGAACAATCAATTGTTGATAGATCAGTTTTATTTATTTTTGATTTACTTCTTCTGGCTGTGGGAATTTGTGAGTTTTTTATTGTTTAATAAATTTTGATAATGTATTGGAAGTGGTGTTGCATTTCTTTATTTTCTTGCATATTTTCTACACATATTAGTTCCTACAACATGTAAGTAGTTACTAGGCCTTCCAAACTGTTGCTGGAGATATTGACAACATCTCTCAGTTAAGGTTTATATATCAACCTTTACAGAGACATTACCTCACACCGCTTGCAAGTTGGACTTGAACCTAGGTTGAATCAGAGATAGAGACACTACCACTGTGCCACAAGAGCTTTTCAATTCATTACTTCAGCACATGTGTGATGACGCTGCTCCTTTAACAAGGTCATGGTGTCCTTGGCTTTTTTTTTCAGAGAGGTTTTCAGAGACATACTCCAAAAAGTCTGGGCTTGGAAGGGTTTGAGGGCCACTTGATTAAAGCTAACAGATACTGCCTCAGGCAAAGAGCTTCTAAGTAAGAAAAAACACTTGTATAGTGAAAAAGGTGTGGTCAGTTCTCCTATACACTGAAAGTAGTCAGGCAGTTGAAAAAGCTGCTGGATGCAAAGAAGCAGGTCCATACTGACCCTCCCTCTCTCTGACATCTCTCCTGTAAGACCCTGTGTTTGATTTTGCCTTTTGTGCCAAGGGATGTTTATGGGGATTGTTGCAAGTATTGGGAACTGCATCATTAAGTTGGGATAAGCTATTGGGTTTTCGGATAGGTTAAGTTACTCAGTATTCTCTTCTTTTTGTTTATGTTTAATTTGGTAATCTTGTAAATAAATTCTGTTTTGTTTAAAACTAAGAGGTTTGATCAGCTGCATCTCTCTTGGAATACCTGCGTTACACCTGGCTAAAACACTGAGCATAGTTAAGGTCCGGGCTACTTTCTTGAAATGTTTTGAGGGGTCTGGCCTGGTCCATAACAGATGGCTGCATAAGGCACTGAGGCTAACTATTGAAAGAGAGATATCCTCATTTCATTTTCTTTTGCTAAGTAAGCAGGAGCAGGTGGAGTAAGCACAAGTATTCGCGAGAATTGCAGATTTCTCATGTTACAGGAAGCCATTGATTACTTTCACATTACTGTGTGTGACCTTCATGTCAACACTGCCCAATACCAGAAGCAAAAGGAATTATGCATACAACCAGAGTGGAATCATAGGCAGCAAATCATGCAGATTAATGCCAGTATCCTTGCAGCTGTCACAACATGTTTACTGTGAACAAGTCCATTATGCCAGCTATATTTAAATCACAATGAAAAACATATGGATGGCAATGTGATGACATGGCTCGTGATTCCAGCATGCAACCCCATGGCTTTACCATTTTCTTACTTCTACTAATGTAAGATATGGGCTTTGCTAGCCACATCAGCATTTACTACCCATCCTTAATTACCCATGCTTAAGGTAGTGACGAGGTACCTTCCTGAACCACTGTCATGCACGTGATGTGGGTACCCACACATTGCTACTGGAGAGGAATACAATGCTATATAGGCCAGGAATTCCCAAAGTGGGGGTCAGGACCACCCAGTACGATTTGTAGGAATTCTATGCACATTTTCTTTTTTTTTTACATGTTAAATGTATGAGACAACTTTCATTCCCCAAAAAATAGGACAGTAGAAAGACTAAAACTACATTGGAAAATCACCACCATCTTACTTCCAAACTAATTTTGGCATTGACCACAGCATATGATTAAAATTCCCATGCTCAAGCTACTGGAGTAGTAATAGAAGCAGGTTGTATTTGTCATTTCTACAGTATACAATTGATACAATGAAAAACAAGACAGCATTCCTCCAGGACCGAGCGTGCTACATGGACAGCACAAACTACACACTCGTACATGGCATAAAGTGTATGCAAAGTGCAAAACACAGTATCATAGAAGAATGATAAAGAATAGACATTTTTCTAGCAGCAATTCAAAGTCGTGAAAAGAATTTCAGATGGGAAAAGTCCAATCATACTGTGTTAAGGAGCCTGATGGCTTGGGAGAAGAAACTGTACTATAACTATAACTGTATACAACAAAACCTTGATCATCCGGCATTCGGTTATCTGAATATCGGATTATCCGGCAAAATCACAAGGTCCCGATGCTTGGCTAAGCTATGTTATCCGGCATTTGATTATCGGGCATTCGATTAATTGAAGGAAATACTCCCCGCCCGTGCCCTTCAGATAATCGAGTTTCCTCTGTATCACCTCATCTCAACATTGCACAACCCACAGTTTCTGGTCTCACTTGTACTTCCTCTAAACCATAGTGCCTTACCTATACCTCAATTATCTCTGCCTTTCTAACTCTTCCAGGCAATGCTACCTACTTACAATAAATGTCAGGTAACTTGCTTTTTAAAACCAGTGCAACAATCCTTCAATAATCCTTTGGTAATTTTTTTAAACAGATTTTCTCATTTCAGTCCACAATCAAAATTACAGAAAAAGTAAAATAAAAAGTATGGTCATTGCAATAGTTCCTCCTGTGCTGCTAAGAAAAAGATCCAGCCTTCTTACTCATCTTCTGTCATCTGATTAACCTGGCTTTTACCATTAAGTTAATCTGATGATTAAGTGGTTGGATATTCCACCTTTTACCTTTCAGAGTTAAAAAGATATGGGCTATTCCCTGTCAAATACAAGGAAGGTCTAGCCATCAACTTGGTCCAAAGAGAGAGATATTTTGTCTATTGGTCTACCAACTTAATCTAAACATCAAAGTCACCATCAGTGGATATTGTAAAGCAGTTTCCAATGTTGCTATAAGTATGAGTCACTAAGACAATTGCAACTTTAGTTTCCCTTTGGGAAGAAAATCATTCTCAGGGGAACAGAAGTTACAAGGAATTTCAGCATGCTTGTGGATAGAGCATTATTAATTACTTATGTTCTTCACTTCATCTGATTGCCATGATGAAAGAAATTATATATCTGTGTGGATCCTAGTCTTTTGACATTATTATTATTAGAGAGCTAGATATTTTCTAATTAATTTGTTCAGAGATGCTATAACACACATCTGGAGCAGTAGGACATGAACCTGGACCTTACTGGTTTCAGAGGTAGGAATACTACCACTGTGCCACAAGCGACCCTTTTTTGATAGGTGTATATCACTGAGCTATTGGGAACACCTGAGTGCCAGAGCTTTGTGATCTTGCGTGCTAGAAATAATTTACTTGAAGTTCCGATCTAGACTAAACACCTGTTGTACAATATGGTTATCTAGCAGCTTTTGGCAGTTTAGTCATTATGGATCAAGTTGAAAATGGATAGTTGTAGCTTTTTAGTAATTTTATCCTTTCATTTAACTCCAAGAGGATGTCAAAACATTTGGGAAGGCCTTGTAATGTCAAAAATTGGATCTGCTGTGCTGAAGACACAAATTATATCAGATTATGTACAGCACAATTTGAAATGAAGCAACATGTTATTCCAGAATTCCTGTCTATATTTTTCTGTTGAAAACAATTACTTACATATAGAATGTCATTAGTGTAATGTGGCCACCACATTTGCCTTCACTATAAGAATAATTCATTGCAGTACGACATGTGAAATGCTTGTCCATACTGTCTCTGTGCTGGAGTGTGCCATGAGCTGGAATGGTGAAATTCGATTGTGAAATGGGCAAAAGCAAATCAGTCATCAGTTTTAAATGTGAGCAATCTGAAAGAGAGAAATCAGATGGAGTGGAAACTGGATATTCAGCTCACTATTCTCTGTTTAGCACTATTTTTTCTTTCACCCCACTATTTTACCTTTTCTCAGGCATCAGTGAACTGCTCCCATAAACTTTGTAGACCCATGTGTTGCAAACAGAGGAAAACTCAAGCCCACTTGAGAAATTCAATTTTTCCACTGATTTCCAATGAAGATCAACTACATTTAAACTCCAATTATGATTTCATAGCCAAGTGGCTGAACAATTATAATTGAAGAGTTTGCAAGCATTAAGAATGTAGATAAGTGAGAAAGTGTAGCTGGCCTTTCTTGTCAGAATTATTGATTTTTCTGTATCAACAGCTAAGACAATGTATCATTTATCTGCCCACTGTCCAACTTAAATGTATATCCATCTGCAGTGATTTAGACACTGCTTGGCTTCATATGGAGAGTCAACTCCTTGAATACTGATTCAGCTCCAGTTCTGGATATATCTTCTGAACCTTGAATTTTGGCATTTCTAACCCATTAACAAATTATGTGCATGTGTCAGCAAAAGATGCATCATTGGGAGTTGGTTTTCACTCACCATCTATTGAATTAGATTACATAAAGGTTACCACATATCAACCGAGCAGAATGTTCATACATAACGAAACTGAACGGAGAATATAAATCACAAAATACAATAAGACTATTATTTTTCATAGATCAAGAAATGAAATTGAATATCAGTTATTTAGGGTAAGGATGTTCTTTTTAATAAAGGGCATAATTATTTGCAAAAGGACCGGAAGTGAATATTTGTGAGCTAAATTATCTCTGGACCAAGACAATGTAGCCAGAGTGAAGCTCTATAATGTGAGCAGCCTGACGATTCCTGTCAGTCCTCAATAACCACTGATTGAAGACATTGGTCCATCAGAAAAGGCTTCCTTCTGTTCTCTTCTATGCTCACAAATTCAGCAAGATTCCTGTATACTAGAAGGAACAATGTGTTCATTTGAATACCTGAGCTTAACAAAGTGTTTACAGTGAGGAAATAAGAGAATAAAAGATAGCTGCTCCGTCAGCGAATAGAAGGTAGAGCAAAATTACAGTTTTTTTTAGATTAGATTACTTACAGTGTGGAAACAGGCCCTTCAGCCCAACAAGTCCACACCGACCTGCCGAAGCGCAACCCACCCAGACCCATTCCCCTCACCT
>NC_057712.1:25735270-25768882 GCF_004010195.1 Chiloscyllium plagiosum | reverse complement strand
GAGTCCAGAACTAGAGGGCATATGTTCAGGGTGAGAGGGGAAAGATATAAAGGAGACCTAAGGGGCAACTTTTTCACGCAGAGGGTGGTATGTGTATGGAATGAGCTGCCAGAGGAAGTAGTAAAAGCTGGCACAATTGCAACATTTAAGAAGCATTTGGATGGGTATATGAATAGGAAGGGTTTGGAGGGATATAGGCCGGGTGCTGGCAGGTGGGACTAGATTGGGTTGGTATATCTGGTCGGCATGGACAGGTTGGACTGAAGGGTCTGTTTCCATGCTGTACATCTCTATGACTTTAGTCTTTGTTTAGAAAATATCTCAATGACTTTGTGGGAATGGTTAAGAAAACAAATGGGAATAGGTAGGTAGTAAATGTTGAGATGCAGCTATGTGCAGGATAAAATCAATAAAAGCTTGAAAAAAAGTGATATTTAGAAGTTTTCCAATAATGCAGAAAGAAGTTAGGTTGAGGATTTTGGGAAAAGATTTTGGACACCCTGGTCAGATATTTTTTAATTCTTCACGGGATGTAATCAATGTTGGCTGGTCCAGCATTTATTGCCTGTTCCTGGTTGCCTATCCCTAATTGCCCTTGAGAATGTGGTGATGAGCTGTAGCTTAAACTGCTGCAGTCTATGTGCTGTAGCTAGACTGACAATGTCCTGAAGGAGGGAATTCCAGGATGTTGATCCACCTATACTGAAGGAACGGCAATATATTTCTAAGTCATGATGTTGAGTGTCTTGGAGAGGAGTTTGAAGGTGGTGTTGTTCCCAAATTTCTGCTGGCTTTTTCCTTCCAGCTGGTAGTGGCTGTGGGTTTGGAAGGTACTATCTAAGGTTCTCTGGTGAATTTCTGTAGTGCAACTTGGAGAAGGTGCACACTGCTGCTACTGAGCGTTGGTGATGGACTGACTGAATATTTGTGTATGTGGCACAAAACAAGCATGCTGCTTTGACTTGGATGATATAAAGCTTACTGAGTGTTGTTGGAGCTGCACTCAACCAGGCAAGTGGAATATTCCATCTCACTCCTGACTTGCAATTTGTTGTTGGTGGACAGACTTTGGTGAGTCAGAAGAGGCATTTTTCACTGCAGTATTCCAAGCCTCTGACATGCTCTTGTAGACACTGTAAGCCCAGTTCAGTTTCTGGTCAATGGTTTCCCCTTGGTGTTAATAGTAGGGGATTCAGTGATGGCAAAGCCATTGAATGTCAATGGGCAATGCTTAGATTGTCTCATATAGGAGATAGTCATTGTCTGGCATTTGTGCAGCATAAATGTTACTTGCAATTTTTCATCAGAAGTCTGGATATTGTCCAGATCTAGTTGCATTATGACATGGAGTGAGTCAGTATTTGAGGAGCTGTGAAAGATACTGAACATTGTGCAATAATAGGCAAACACTTCCCACTTCTGACCTTATGATAATGGGAAGGTCATTGATGAAGCAGCTGAAGATGGTTGGCATTAGACATTATCCTGAGGAACTCCTACAGAAAAAAAATGCTGGAGTAGAGATGACTGATCTTCAAAACAACCACCTTCTTATGTGCCAGATATAACTCCAACTATTGGAGACATGCCCCCCCACTCCATTTACCCCTAGCTCCCAGAGGCCCATAGATTCCAGTTTTGCCAATGCACCTTGATGCTAAATTCAGTCAAATGCAGTATCGATGTCAAGGGCAGTCATTCTCACTGTACCTCTCGAATTTAGCTTTTACCCACATTTAAACCAAGGTGTAATGAGATTAGGATGTGAGTGGCCCTGGTGGAACCCAAACTACACACCAGCGAGCAGATTATTCTGAGTAGATGCGGCTTAATGTTGATGACATCATCCATCACCTCTACTGATGATTGAGATAAACTAAAAGAGTGATAATTTTCCAGGTTAGTTTTCTCCTGCTTTCTGTATGCAGGAGATACCTGGGAGATAGTCCACATTGTTGGGTAGACGTCTATAATTATAACTGTACTGGAACAGCTTGGCTAAGGATGGGGCAAGTTCTGGAGTACAAGTCCTTAGTACTATTGCCAGAATATTGTCAGGGCGCACAGCCTTTATAGTATCCAATGCCTCCAACAGTTTCTTGATATCATGTGGAATGAATTGAATTGGCTGATGACTGGGATCTCTGTAAAATTTTATTTTCGACTAATTGTGGAAGCAGAGAAGTAAGTACATGGAACTTCCACTGAGGCCTGCATTGGGTTTTGTTGTGTGATTATGTTCTTTTTGTTCTTTATAGCAGTTACATTTTAGAACAAATGGTCTTGCATGGACATTCGTTGATACTCATAAGTATTAGCCATTTATGCACAAAGGTTTTCCCATGATAATTCTCATTTCTTAAGTGTCAAAAATTAAGGTACTCTAATTTTCATTGATTGCAATTAAATTTGTTCACTTGGCACGCCTTCTCTCAGAAGACTTGTTGATGACACTGTAAACGATGGTTTCCCTTTTCATGTACTGCTAGTTCATTCATAGAAGTACCCTGAGTCTTGTGTCTCTGATTGTGTTGTTGTTGCTCTTCCTTTCTTCTCTTCCTCCTTCTGTTCTCATTCTTAATGAAGCCATACAGCTTGTAGATTAAGTAGATCAAACATCTGGCATAGAAGTGCTGATCTGTGAAGAAGCCTCAGGATTGAGTTGTATGTTTTCCATTTTAGACCTTGGCACAGTCGTGCACCCTTTGTGCACCTTGCCAGGCTGCTTGCAACTTGGTTTGAAAGCCTGCTTGGAAGCCACTCAGACATGGAGAAATGTAACCCCCAACAGCCCCCTCATAATTGGTCTTCCCCTTCCTGATGCTGCAGTGAGTAAAATATTTGATGACTTAATCTTTATACTATTTTCTATGCAATCCAGCTCTGTTGCCCTCCTGTAACCCCTTTGGTCCAGACCTACAACCTTGGAATGCAGAACCTGCATGACTTTTATGCTCATATCATTAACTTGCCTATGCATGGCAAGTGAATGATTAAACTGAATAACACCCCAGCACCATTAGTACTTATCAAGGGGCAATGCATAATATGATGTGTTGGGAAAGTGACTGTCCACGATTTTATTCTCTTTTGCTCTGCAGTGACTATTTCCCTATATTGCAAAGGTCTCAGCTGAGTACTTGAGCATTTGTATTTATTCCAGGGTCTGTTTGACTCTCTGCGCGTGTTGTGCAAGAATATGTGAAAACAGGTCAGGGGTCCTTCCCATTTGTACTGCTCATTGTCAGAGAATCCATCTGAATCTGTGGCATTTAAATTCTCATTCAACTCTTTTACACGCTATACAACCCCTTTAGAGTAAACCTGTGCCTTACAACTGTTGATGGCCTTCTTGGTTTCACAGTCATTCCCTTTTGTCATTCTTCAACCTTCCTCTGTGATAATCTCCTTGATAATCCTGCTCTTCCACCTGATACCCTTCAGAAATTCTGTTCAACCCCACATGTATTTCCTCACTCTTATTAAATCAGACACTCTCGCTCCCTCCACAGCAAATCTAATTGTGGATTCCACACTTGACATGCGGCTCCCATGCTTCCTTCTCCCCATTGCCCCATTAAGGTCAATCTGCCCTGAGCAGCTCAGTTTGCTCCCTTGATTTCACAAGATCCTCCCAGTATCCAGGATAACCAAGTCCTTAAGCTCCATTCAGTATATTTTCTTTCTACCCAGCGCACTTTTCTATCTGCCTTGTTTAGTAAATCCCCTTCTAGATTGATCTCTGTTTTAAATTGAGCTCCATGTGGCTGCCTAGATGAGATTTGCTGAAATTAACATGTGTGCCTCAGCAGTGTGCCCAGTCAGCCTTCAGCCAAAAACGTAAAAGTTTAACTTTAAGAAGGAAGACGTCATATGACTAGGATTTTCATCATGCTGGTCGATCTGATCAGGCTTTATCCCAGACAATGCACAAAGAAACAGCTTGTCAATAAAGGGAGTACAGGTTCATAGTTCATTGAAAGTGCAGTCACAGGTTGACAGGGAAGTGAAGAAAGTATTTAGTACATTTGCCTTTCTTGGTCAGTGCACTGAGTATAAGAGTTGGGAGGTCATGTTGTGGCTGTACAGGACACTGGTTCGACTACTTTTAGAATACTGCATTCAAATCTGGTCTCCCTGCTATAGGAAAGATGTTGTGCAACTTGAAAGCATTCAGAAAAGATTTACAAGGATGTTGCCAGGATTGGAGGGTTCGAGCTACAGGGAGAGGCTGAATAGGTTGGGGTTACTTTCCCTGGATCGTTGGAGGCTGTATATAAACCTCAGAGAGTTTTATAAAATCATGAGGAGTATGGAGAGGGTGAATAGGCAAAGTCTTTTCCCCAGGCTACGGGAGTCCAAAACCAGAGGATATAGGTTTAAAGTGAGAAGGGAAAGAGTTACAAGAGACCTAATGAGCAACATTTTCATTCAAGAGGGTGGTGTGTGTATGGAATGATTTGCCAGAGAAGGTGATTGAAGCTGGTAAATTAGCAACACTTAAAAAGCAACTGGATAGGTATATGAATAGAAAGGATTTAGAGAGATATGGGCCAAGTGCTGGCAAATGGGACTAGATAATTTAGGATATCTGGTAGGCATGGATGAATTGAATCAAATGTTTTGTTTCCATGCTTTATAACCCTATGAGTCAGGTGAGTGAAAGAGTTTTTACTCACTGGAGCTTGGAAGAAATCATCTGCCCCATCAGATACATGCCTCATTCATTTAACTGCATTTGCAAACACATGTTTCCCATTCTTGCCAAGGTTTTGCATTCATGAATGAAATTCCAGAGGGTTGGTGTGTTGATGAGTATCTATGACATGCTAATTAAGGCAAAATTGATTGCCAACAATGAAGCTAAGGCAACCAATTCTACCTGGGAGTTTCTAAGAATTTAATCACAAAACATTAACCCGCTATTGGGAAACTAAACTTTTTCCTCCCACCCAAGTAAGATCTCCTGCTCAGCTTTTCACAGGCCCAGAAAATTCTGCTCATTGACAAATTTCACTTTAAACTCTGTTGCCACTGAATGTGTAAAGAGAGAGAGAGAGACAGACAGACAGAGAGCAAGTGCAAAAAATGGTAATCTGCATTTGAACCCCTTAATTATCCATGAGCAATGTCTGCAGGGATCTGTTAAAAGTGTTAATAAAATATAGCACTCTCTTAAATCACAAACCATTCCAGCCTGTTCTTGGGTCCCTTGAGAAATTTATTAATATTAGCTATAACCACAACAAACAGGCTGACTGATGTTCATCTATAACATGTCATCTTTAATCAACAACTTAGTATGTTAACATAATTAACACCACTAGACTGTAAAACTATTCAGTGTGTTACGATACACTGCAGAGAGGAAATACATAACAAATAACTTTGATACTTTCATCATGTGTGGCTTCTTATGTATTTTGAATGCATTGTCACAGTTAAAGTAAAATAATGTTAATGTACATTCTATTGGAATCATTTTTCTACTATTTATGATAATGCATTAAGATGGATAAAACAATTGATTGCATTCTATAGTACAGAAAATATTTGGGATCTGCACATGTTGCCTCATAAAAGGAAGAAGTCACTGTTTCCTGACACAAACTATGGTTTTGATCCCAGCTGTTGTTAATACTAGACAGGTCAGATCTCTGAATGAAACCTGGCCTGCTCGATCATGTGTTAAATGCTTTTGCATTTGGTTACTGTGTGTGTCAGCGTGGAATCTGATTCACATGAGGCTACAGATTTTCTTTTTATTAACAGCAGAGCATAAGTTTCTTGCACAAAAGAACAAACACCAAATGCTGGCAAATGGGACTGGATTAATTTAGCATATTTGGTCGGCATGGACCAAAGGGTCTGTTTCATGCTGTGCAGTTCTATGACTCGATGTAGAAGAGAGCTAGAATGAAGACTCAATCTGGGAGAAATATCGCTCCAGTTTTAATATTTGAAAATCTTTAATAATTGATGCTTTTCAGTTGCCATTTTGCAATATCAATGACCAAAAATTCTAAGTCATATAAACAAGTTATATTATACAGTTATATCATATAATTAAATAAACACAAGTTGTTGCCAAGACTCGTTGCCTTATTCTTTATCCAATGGTAACTGGCTCCACCACTCCGGTTGCAAAAGACCCTGCTCCCTACAGGAAAATGCCAATCAGTTCTTCTACTCTGTACTCTTCCCCCACTATTGCTTAACTGTTGTCAGAGACTCCAAGAAAGCGTCACTCGATCCAAAATGCTAACTCTGATTTCTCAGCAGAAATGCTGCCAGACCTGCTGAGCTTTTCCAGCAATTTCTGCTTTACAGCATTAGCAGTTCTTTTACATTTTATTCTGCTAAACTAACCATTGTTAAAAAGAGAAAAGATGTCAAAGCACTTCATCTTGCACCCATCAGAACTGGAAAGAAATACTAAAAAAATGGAACAATTTATACAACTATGAGAGGGGTTGTGAAGTAATGGTAATGTTGCTGGATATTCAGTGGATATGAATTCATGGCAGATGGTGAAAGCTGATCTGAAACTAAAAGCTAGCCCATTGTCAACCATGTAAGCACTGCACAAAAAATCTGTTTCTCTATTGGGAAGGGACTCTGATATCTTTACCTGGTCTACAGTTGACTCCAGACCCATAGCAATGTAGTTGACTCTTATCTGCCCTCTGGATTAGTGATTGTCCTCCATTCTATAAATGAATTTGAAAGCATAAAGAGAAGAGGGTGCCATTTGGACTTTGACATAGAGATGCAGCAGGAACTGCAAATTGTCTTAACTGATTGATTTCAACTCTGATTGGTCAGGACATTGTCATGGCCATACTGATTCCAGGGCTCAATTACCCATTTATTCAGTGAGAAAAGGTGTATTGTATGGATTTGTTTAAGAGAAGGGGCAGGCAGTCAAGAGGGGATGTGAGGAAAAACCTCTTCACGCAGAGGGTGATGGGAATCTGGAACTCACTGTCCATAAGTGTGGTAGGTACAGAAGCCTTCATAACATTTAAGCAGTATTTAGATATACACTTTCCATACCAAGGCATACTAAGTGCCGGGAAATGGGATTAGAATAGTTATAGAGTCGTAGAGTCATGGAGATGTACAGCACAAAAACAGACCCTTGGGTCCAACTCGCCCATGCCAACCAATTATCCTAACCTAATCTCGTCCCATTTGCCAGCACTTGGCCCATATCCCTCTAAACCTTTCCTATTCATATACCCATCCAGATGCCTTTTAAATGCCTCCAGCACTTCCTCTGGCAGCTCATTCCATACATGCACCATACTCTGTATGAAAACATTGCCCCTTTGGTCCCTTTTATATCTTTCCCCTCTCACCCTAAACCTATGCACTCTAGTTCAAGACTCCCCACCCCAAGGAAGAGACTTTATCTATTTGTCCTAACTATGCCCCTCATGATTTTAAAAATCTCTAAGGTCATCCCTCAGCCACTGAAACCCCAGGGAAAATAGTCCCAGCCTGTACAGTCTCTCCCTATAGCTCAAATCTTTCAACCCTGGCAACATCCTTGTAAACCTTTTCTGAATCATTTCGAGCTTTATAACAACCTTCCGACAGGAAGGAGACCAGAATTGCAAGCTATATTCCAAAAGTGGCCTAACTAATATCCTGCAACTAACAGCTGCAACATGACCTCCCAACTCCTATACTCAATGCTCTGACCAATAAAGTAAATTGACCTGCATGGATATGATGGATCATGAGGCCTTTTTCTGTGTTGTAAACCTCTATGATCCATTTGTGAATAAATATAATTTGTCAACCACACAAAAGAATCATGCTGCAAGCTCAATTGATAATTTTAATTTTGTTTTTGATTTAATGCTTAACAAATGTAATTCTTAATTATTTAAATACTTTTAAACTTGTATTCTAATTCTATCAGGGCCCCTTTGGGACTGTTCCTTCCCAATTTTTGCAGAATTGTACTAATTGAGTTGAAAATGCCATTTTCTTTTCCAATTTGAATGAGAAATAATTTCCAAAATAATATGTAGAATGTAGAATAGGCATTAAGTTGCCTCCTCTGGACTAAGAAAGTGAAGAGTTAAATCCCCATTCTAGGTCATTCTGACAAGTGTAAGATAGAATTTAACATTGAAATATTAGGTCAGTATCGGGATATTTGCTGATGATTATGCAATAATTAGCACCGTCCCTGACTCTTCAGATTCTGATGCAATCTATGCTAATAAGCAACAAAGACTGGATAATGTTCAGACTTAGTCTGCTTAGTGGCAAGTAACATTTGTGCCACACAAGTGCCAGGCAATGCCCATTTCCAACAAGCAGCAAACTAACCATTTTCTCTTGACATCCAATAGCATTACAGTCACAGAAATCCTCCACTATCAACATCCTGAGAGTTGTCTTGACCAAAAACCAAACTGGATGTGAAGTCTGTAACAGGTGATTCACCTCCTCTTCAGCATCATCATGGTACAAGTCAGGAGTGTGACGTAATACTCCCCACTTGTCTGGATGTATTGTTTCAATAACCCGCAGAATCTCAGTTGTTTATGTGACAAAGAAGTCCACTTGATTGGCACCTCAACCACTAAGTTAACCTTTTATTCTCTCCACCACCACATAGAGTGGCAGCAGTTCCCCAAGGCCCCTTCAAAAGCACAGTCCAAATCTACGATCACTACCACCTAGAAGGACCTTCTGCAAACCTGCAATGTTCCCCTCCAGGCCACACAGCATTGGAGATAGATTTCACTGCCTTCATGGTGCTGGAATGCTCTTACTGCAGCACCATGAGGGTACTTGTACAAGATGGTGTGCACTAGTTTAAGAAGAGTTGCACCACCATTTTCTCAATTGCAATTCAGGATAAGCAACAAATGCTGCCATTGGCAGTGATGCCCAAATCCAACATAAAAAATCCAGCAAAGTTTCCTCATCTGATTGAAATGATCACTGGCTCAGTGGGATTGTTTCCATCTGTGGGTCAGAACAGCAAGTTTCAGTCTCTACTCTGGCCATTAGCCAGCAGAGACTAAATGCTAGCTTTGAATACCAGATTGACACTCATTACAGCTATATGTTTCAGATTTAAAGCTGTGGTAGATCACCTTTGTTAAATGAATAGTTTTTATTAATATTGTTTGGTGTCCATCTGAAACAAACTGCGCTGAAGATAAAAAAAACTGAGGAAAAACACAAGGAGATCACCTTACCTCAGTAAGCAGAAAAGAACAGAGACTTGTGTGGACTAACTCACTGCTGTTGGTGATATTAAGGTGAGAGATGGCAACAGGCAGAAAGGAATAATGATTTTAATTTAAACCTGGTGATAACATCAATAAGACAACAAAATTAATTCCTTCGTGTATTGCCTTTCAATTCTATTGAAGTAAGATGCCATTCTTCCAAATTAATCTCAATTTCAGGACTGAATCCCACACAGATACTGTAGATCAAAACAACAAATGCAGTTTTTTTAAAACAACCTTGCCACATCAAGTTGGAATGTAGCAATTAAATATAATTCAAACAGGGAGAAAGAGGAGGCTTGACTGTAATGCCACTTTCTGTCAGTGTACCCTATCTTAACGTTTACATACACGATTTGTTCTTTCAGACTGCCAAGAGTTGAAAAGTTATTTTGTATTAACTGCCATTGAACTGCAAGCATATGTTAACTTAGTTGACATGAGAATAGCCATTTATTGGAGTATCAATATAAGACTCCAATATGTATGTAGATATATGCTGCACTTTTCCAGAGAAAATTTGGTGCCATCTGTCAATTGTTGCTGACCTGTAATTTCTTAATCTGACTGCAACAAAATGGATTTGACACAGGCACACATTAATGAAACAAAACCTGAATTTGTGGTCCATCATTCATTGCTCCTCAACAGCTTGTCCCCAGCGTCAGTGAAGTTAATTGATACAGTTATATCTTTCCCTCATTATTTTTGTTTATGCTTGGATGGGTGTGACAATGTTGTGGTTTTAAGAGGTTATTTTGTCCTGGCTTTTTTGAAGAGAGATTTTAAAGCAGAGCTGATGAGAAGTCCACCAGAGCCACTAAATTAAACAGCTTGTGAGTCCTTGGTTTCTTTTTAAATTTGGAACAATAGAAGCATCTTGAAAGGGTGTCTTCAATCTCCCACAGAACCAGGATCTTTAGCTTAGCTTTCTGTAGTTGCTTGGGGTCTGGAAGAAATGAAAACTAGTTTTTCCCTCTGTTCATTGGAGTCAAAAGCTGGGGGTTCTTTTCCTGCTATGGCAGTTGCATGTGAGACGATTTATTTTCTAAATTTGCCTTTTGCCAAGGATATGTTTGTGGTATATTACTATACTGGAACAGTTAATTAGTAATAGTTACTGTAAGTATTCTTCTGTTACATTTTCCAATAGAGTTAGGTTATTCCAATGCTTTCTTTCTTTTGTTTTATTTTAGCCATAGTGGATGAATAAAGCGTGTTTTGCTTTAAATTCGGTAGTTTGATCAATCACATTGCATCTAGAATGCAATACCTCACATTTACTTAAAAATAAAACAACGTTAGAGTATTGACTATCTGCTGAATATTTTGGGGTGTTTTGGTTTGGTCTATAACAAAGGTATATAAAGCATCTCTGGCAAGATTGACATTTGTTATCTATCTCTAGTTGATCTTGACCTAATTGCAATTCTAAGGCATTTCAGAAGGCAGTTAAGAGTCAATCACATTGCTGTTAGTCTGAAATCATATGTAAGCCAAACCAAGTAAGGGTTCCAAATTCCCTTCCATACAGGACGTTGGCGAACCCGATGAGTTTTTATAATACTGATTGCATAATCACATTTGATTAGCATTTTAATTCCAGATTTGACAGAATTCTGATTGAACATACACTATATATTCTACATCAGTTTCTAGGAACCTCTATGTCTGTAAAGAAAGAAAATCTGTAATTAAATTTTGAGCCAAATATTGCTTATAAATTTTCACCTAAAAGCTTTCATTACAATGCAATACAACTCTGACTGAACTCTTCACGTATTTGTTTGACTGAAAGCATTCTGAGGTCTTGAAAGGTCCTAGTTTCACTTGAGTGGCGACATGATGTATTGTTAAGGTCATGATACTAATGTATCAAAACTTAAAAAAAAACATTCAGTTAACAGTAAAAAAATATTACAGGAGCTTCAAGCTTTTACTCCAGTTATTATACTTCAGAAGCATATTTTGTTCCAGATGCCCCAGACTGGCAAATCACTGTAAACTGTACCTATTTTAAAACTGCTGAGATATGTAAATTAGTATTTGTCAATGGATGTGAATTTTGAGACACTGGTCAACAATTAGCCTGCTGCCTTATTTAAAAAATAAAAATTCATTTGTTGCCATATGTGGTGCTTGATGTGTTATGTAAAGATAGGTTTTAATGAATATATAGATGAGCTTCTGAGATGTGCTATGATGTAACTGTGATCTTGGTCATCGACTGCTCAAAGGTTGGAACTTGAGCAGATGGAACCAGAAAGGTCTGCAGCCACATCATCCTGTACCTATTACTAAGAAACATTTTTAAAATAAAATTTCAGAAATAGCCTGAATGTATATAAAGAAGAGGAGAACGCATGCTAAAACATAAACAGGTATAGGTGGAGAAAGTCAGCAGGTCTGTGGAAGAAAGCAGAGTTAATGCTTTGAGTGCAATGAACCTTTTTCAGAACTGAAGAATGGCCACAGCTCTCAAAATGTCCACACTGCTTTCTGTTCACAGATGCTGCCAGACCTGCTGAGTTTCTCTAGCTTTTTCTGTTTTTGTTTCAGGTCTTCAGCATCCGCAATTCTTTGTTTTATTTTAACATATTAAAACATGTAACACTTAAAGCATGCTATGTGGTACAACATGGCAAATTTTTGCATTTAGATTCATCTTTAGTAAAACTGCTTATAAATATCATTGTGTTTTTCAGAGGTAACTAGTTGTATAGATGAGAGTGGTGCAGTTGATGTAGTTCATATGGCTTTAGCAAGGTTGTTAACAAGGTGTCAAATGGAAGACTGGTCAAACAGCAAGTACCTGTGGGATCCAGGGCAAGTTGTCAAATTGGGTCCAAAATTTGGTTTAATGGCAACAGGCTGAGGATTATGGTCAAAGGTTGGTTTGTGACTGGAAGTATTTTTCCATTCAAGTGGGTCCTTTTCTCTTTGTCATGTATATAATGACTTAGACAAGAACGCAAAAGGTTTGATCAATAAATTTGCAGATGACATAGAAGATGGTCGTGTGATAAATAGCCTTTGTTAGAGGAGGTATTGCATAAAAAGGAAGAGAGGCTATGATGAAACAGTACGAGACTAGGTTACAGCTAGAATACTGTGTGCATTTCTGGTCACGAAACTAGGAGAAGATGTAATTGCACAAGAGATGGTGCAAAGGAGATTCACCAAGACATTGCTTAGACCGGAATATTTCAATTATGAAGAGAGACTGGATAGGGTGAGATCATTTTCCTTGGAGTAGAGAAGGGTGAGAGGTGGCCTACTAGAGCCACACAAATTTCTGAGTGATGTAGATAAGGTAGATTAGAAGAAACTTATCCCTTGAGGAGACAGGTCAATAACCATATGCATAGATCTTAAGTAAGAGGCAGAAGAGTTGGAGGGGATTTAAGGAAGATTTATTTTCACCCAAAGGGTGGTGGGTATCTGGAACTCACTACTCAAAAGGGTAGTAGAAATGGGAACCTTCACACCATTTAAGAAATATTTAGATGGACACATGAAATGTCATAGAATGCAAGGTTTAGTGCTGGAAACTGAGACCAAAGTAGATAGGTGTCTGATAACTTGCATGGGCATATTGGCCAGTGGACCATTTTCTAAGCAGTAAATCCCTATAACTGACCTAAGCACATTTTTGATAGTGTAGCTCAAAACACTTGGATATTGCATGTTTTTTATGTATAGATGCATGATACCATTTAGTACACATTGTGTTATCCCACTGCTCAGTGGACCTTAATACTTCTGCAGGTCAGAAATCTAAACTTGGTTTAAGAATGGTAGATTGTAGTAATTAGATTTCAGTTAGGGTTTGCAAGGAGATTTTTATATTCAGCTTCTGGATCAATGACTGACTTTTTTTATCAAGTTGCGTTGTGTCTGTAACAAGAGGTGTAACCTCTAGTGTAAGAGAAATTGAAAAACATTTTTTCCAGGAGACAATCAGCTTGCTTGATGTTACGTGGGGAACATAGTCATTTAAAATAATAGTTTGTACAGAAAACTTTGTTTTAACTGGCACCTTACCAACTGGCACTCTTGATAAACCATCAAAAATTATACATCTCAAATTCTATGATCTATCGCAATGTCTGAATATTTATGCTGGAAATAAAGTATAATAGTGATGTGTGTATTCCCTGTCTTACGTGTCTATGACTTACTGTGAGTTGTTCCATTGATTTTAGGAGGTGTGTTGATGTTTTTACATAGATTTTTTGAGGGATGTTGACACTTTGAAGCTTTGCTTGGTCAGGGTTCACTGTGGTTATGTGTATCTCTTGATTATCCGGAATGTTTGATCAACTGACACAGACTTGGTCCCACAGGTACAAGTTAATAAAAACAACTGCTGTCTTTATATAATACCTTTACTATTATCAGATGTCCCAAAGCACATCACATAGAGAAATTATCACGTAAAATATGTCAACAAGCCACAAAATTATGTCTCCCTGATGCTGTCTATAAATCCAGCAAAGCATTTCGAGTGTTCTATTCAAATCCTCTTATAAGAAAGGTCGACATACCACTTCCCTTCATTGCTTGCTGTACATGAACAAGAGAACTCAACTGCTTTTAAACCTCTCACCACTTGAGAAATATTCTCTATTTATGTTTTTTTTCAGACCAAAGTGGAAAATCTCACTGATATTCCACTTGTTTCCAAATGTTTGCTCATGCACTGGGCATGTCAAAATCCCCGTGAAGCACCTTTGCATCTCCCCTAAAGCTCAGACTCTCACGAGTTTTGGATTAGGGGTGCTTCCAGTGGGATTGGGTCAAGTTAGGCTGGGTAAGGGTATCAGATCATTGTGGGGGTGTTGGGTTCAGCAGAGATGGGTCAGTAGTGGGATTTTGGTTCTGATGGGGTCAGTGAGGTGCAGGGTGGTGGGGGCCAGGGGGATTCTGGGAATTTGAGGGCAATGGTTTTGGGGGAGAGGTGCTATATCCATATGAGCTGGATTTGGGTTGGTGTTGAGTTGCCAGTCCAGGGTCCGTGTCTGGTCCGAAATTGTCAGGTCAGGTCGAGGGCGTCGGTTTGGGCAAGGTGGACATGGAATGGAAGGTCGTTGTGTTTCAGGGTGATCACCATATTAGAGGGTCTCAGGGTCAGGAGGGTGAAGTTGTGGGGTCAGTGGTGAGTCAGAGGTTCAGCTTAATAGCCTTAATTTCCGGGTTCGATTTCAGCCTCGGGCGACTGTCTGTGTGGAGTTTACACATTTTACCCGTGTCTGCGTGGGTTTCCTCCAAGTGCTTCGGTTTCCTCCCACAATCCAAAAGATGTGTAGGTGAGGTGAATTGGCTGTGGGAAAATGCCCATACTACTCAGGGATGTGTAGGTCAGGGGTTAAAATGTAGGGCAATGGGTCAATCTTCAGAGGGTCAATGTGGACTTGGTGGGCTGAAGGGCCTGTTTCCCCACAGTGGAAATTCAATTCTATTAAAGTGCTGCATGGCGTCTCAGTTGCCTCACCGCGCCAGGGAGCCAGGTCCGATTCCAGCCTTAGGTGGCTGTGTGGAGTTTGCACATTCTTCCCATTCTGCTTGGGTTCCCTCCAGCTGCTCCGGTTTCCTCCCACAATCCAAAGATGTGCAAGTCAGATGAATTGGCCGTGCTAAATTGTCCATAGTATTCAGGGATGAGTACGTTGGGTGCATTAGTTAGGAGTTAAATGTAGGGGAATTGGTCTGTTAGGGTTACTTATCAGAGGGTCAGTATAGACTTATTGGGCCAAAGGGCCTGTTTCCACACTGTCGGGATTCTATTCTATGAAGTAGTTAGAGAAGTTTTTAGTCCTGTAGATTTTCCTGAAATATTGCACTCAAGTGAGTTGGAATTCTCTATAATATCCACCTCTAAGGGATATTTTCAGGGAGTTCCAGATGCTGGGCAATTATCCTATGGAAATTTTCCTGGCTAATTTCTAGGGAGTCAGCTGCAGCGATATTCCCTTATGGTCCTGATGTGTAACTTCAATTTACGCTGCTCCATTGACAGTTTCCTCTTATGAATTTCTGGGTTCAGTTCTGAAGCATGTAGCCATACCTGCTGAGTATCTCCAACATTTCACTTCTTAGTTTGGAATTTCTGAGTCTTTACTTTCAATCCACACATCCCATCCATTTATAGAGATTGGAAATGGCAGGGACCAAGGCACTGATCTTTGATCAGTCTCACAAGTCACAGTCTGTGTGGTGAAAATTATGTCCCAATACATGTGTGAATCATAATGTAACACATGTATTGGGCCAAGCAGTGGAATGTGGTGAAACGGTTAAAAATTATGTCCCAATACATGTGTGAATCTAACCGGAATGGAGGTGTTGCTTAGTCCCGTGTGAATCTTATTACACACCTCCCCGTGTGAATCTTCTTATCTGTATGTAACCAGAATGGAATGTGTTTTTTAGCCTTGCTCTGCTGTTCACATGAATGTTTATATCTGGAAAAGAGTATATCAGCTGGAAAAGTCTCCAGTTCGGTGAGTCTGCTCCGGGGTTACGTTTAACCGCCGAGCGTGGGTTGTTGGCAACCGCTCTACGAGAACTGACGGCTCCCAGTTCCGGTAACATGTAGAGTGAGTATAAGCCAGACCCGTTGGTTGTGGTGACGCTGCGGGGAATAAAATGCCCATATTCTAGCAGACTCGCCTCTTGGTCGTTTGTTCTGTGTCAGACTACTCTCCTACGAACCTGACCTTGAGAATTTTTTTTAAAACAGTCTGCTAACCTGAAAATTGATTTGTTCCTACTCGCTGTTTTCTGTTCATTAAACCATTTCCAACCCATGCCAGTACGCTTGCCCCTATCCCATGTGGGATACTTTTGTTAACTAATAGCCTGTGTGAGACCCTATTTGCGTATGGGAATACATCACAGAGTCATAAAGTGTATGGGAATATGTGATTGGAGGTTCATCTTGGGATGAAATATGGCACTGAGTTGGGTTCAGCCTAAAGTCATTGCCAGAGAAGGGATAGTACCAATAGCTACAGAACAAAAAAATTTACGTGGATACAATTACTTTAGTACTCCATCTGTTTGATTGGTGGGAATTTATGTTCAGTTAGTACTGGAAATCCAATAACCAATGTGCCCATTCAGAGAGAGTACAGGCTGTTGGGAGAGATGCTGTGAGATAAAGCTGGATGTTGTCAGTGTACATGTGGAAACATTTTTTTGGATGATGTCCTCTTGGAGGTGGATATATCTGAGAAGTCATGTGATACAGCAAATAGCAAATTAAGATTAAAACCAATCACAAATAAGTCATTTAAAATATTGACCTTACAAGAAATAAAATGGCACTCTGCTTTCTTTCATGTATTTGCGAAGAACTGGGGATAAATGGCTGCACATCTGTTATTCAGAACTGGGAAAAAATTCATGTAAGTAGTTGTAATTTTTTTTTGATAGCTGAAGTATGTGACTTGGCCAACTAATCTCAGTAATTAAACTTAGTTTTTTCCAAACGTATTTTGATAAAGTTTCCTCTTTAATATCATCTTTGAAACAGATGTGAACAGAACTGGCTGTGAGCAGAAAGATTTTTGAGGTGGTAAATTTATATTGATCAATGCCAAATGTCACTACGTTCAAGAAAGATTATAAAGGTATGTTAGCCATAATCATTGTAGAATGTAAGGAGTTATTCTTTCACTTAGGGTTCAGTTGCTGATATGTTCAAAACAAGCTACGTTAGAGTGACATTAAATCTCAAGAAATTACAATGTGGATTTGGAGAGCTTCAAGTAATTGGACTTACAATGGCTACAACAACAGAACAGAGGCTAGGAATATTTCGGTGTATCATTCATCTTCTGACAAAGCCTGTCCCCAGTCTACAATGGATAAATCAAGATGTGTGGTGAAATACTCCCGAGATATCTGAATGAGTGCAGCTCCAAAACTCAAGAAACTTGACACAATTCAGGACAAACCAGCTCACTTAATCGCCCACCACATCACAAGTATCCACACCCTCTGCCACCAATGCTCAGTAGCAGTAGTGTGTACAATCTACAAGATGCACTGCAGAAATTTGCCCAAAATCTTTAGATGGTGCCTTCCAAACCTACGACCACTTCCATCTAGAAGGACAAGGACAGCAGATATCTAGGAACACAAGTTCACCTCCAAGTCATTCACTATCCTGACTTGAAAATACATTGCTGTTCCTGCAGTATAATTGGACCAAAAATCCTGGAATTCCTCCTTAATGGATTGTTGGTTTATCTACAACACACTGCAGTGATTCAAGAAGGCAGCTCACCACCATCTTCTCAAAGGCAACTGGGAATGAGTAATAAATGCTGGCCCAGTCAACAACACCCACATCCTATGAGAGAATTTTTAAAAATCATATATGCATTCTAGTTGTAGACATGTTCTTAAATGTTTTTCACATGGACTTGAAGCTAAGTGTGCACCATACTTGAGAAGAATGAGGTTATCCTCTCAATATTCTATATCTTATGAAAAGAATTATAATATAACTGAACGTAATGTAAGCTGTCCATTTTTTCCATGGGCATCATGTATGCCATAATGTACAGACCATCAAATAAGGTCTGTACTTAATGGCACCAGGAGAAAGTGAGGTCTGCAGATGCTGGAGATCAAAGTTGAAACTTTATTGCTGGAACAGCACAGCAGGTCAGGCAGCATCCAGGGAACAGGAGATTCGACGTTTCGGGCACAGGCCCTTCTTCAGGAATCATTCCTGAAGAAGGGCCTGTGCCTGAAACGTCGAATCTCCTGTTCCCTGGATGCTGCCTGACCTGCTGTGCTGTTCCAGCAATAAAGTTCAAACTTAATGGCACCAGTCATCCAATCAGAATCATTATATTTCTAACACTAAATTAGTTTAACTATGATAGATGACAGCAACACACACTGCTGAGTGGTATACATTTATCTCTCTTATTCATAATTCTTTATTGTGCTCTCTGTTTTGTGCTTGAATATGACCTGAACTCGCAAAGGAGAGGTCCTGAGTTAGTAAATATCTCAAAGGTTCATACGTTGCCACTGTATTTGCAATTTGTAGTGATGCTAACTGCTTCCTCAACATTCTTTGTGCTTCCAGCCTTCTAAAAGCATCAAACTTATAATATTGATGATACCTTCCAATTTACCTGTATTCCTCTAATTTTGTCCTTTTGTTAATCCTGACGTCCACTGTTCCATCATCGGTGGAGGTATCTAACTGCCTAATCCCTAAGCTCAGAAATTCTTTCCTCAACATCTCCAATTATATTCCTCCTCAAACATGCTCCTTAAAATTTATTTTAATAATTGCTTTTGGATATCTAACATAACATCAGGATATTTAGTTACTAAATTTGGTACAAAGCTACAATATGTTAAAGGTGCTACATAAATGCAAACAATTGTTGCAATTGCACTGTTCAAGAAAACTTTCCTTCATTTGGAGATGCCAATTCATTCAATTTGAAACAGTTTGTAAGTGGTGCAAACAAATATTCATTCCAGCCTGCAAATATTCTTGTCGATCCTTAGGTATCAGTAGTTTCATTTTTCTGAAGACATTGAAAGAAAGCCTATTAGCACTTCAATGAATTCAATCACAGTTTTTTTGCTGAGTTCAGCTTTCATGCTAACTTCTTGAATACCATCTGTGTTTCCTCCATCCGTTTGTACTTACTTAGTTGTGACAACTTGCGGACTGTTTTATTCTAACATATGCAACAAATATCTGGTTCCAAAGAAAACTGAGACTTGCACTTAAGAATGTGAAGGAACCACCCTCAGGAGAAAGTCAGGCTGCGTGCACCTGATATCAAAAGCTGTGTGTATAAACATTGACTGAATAGTACAATCTGCTTAATCAAATACATTCCTCTGTCGTGGGCTGGTAGGGGGATTTAACTAATCATCTTGCTGCAAAGAACAACTATTATATATTTGCTGCTTCTCAGTTCTAGTCTTGGTTCTAATAGAATTACTGCTATTCAATGCAGAAAACAAAATCAGGAGCCCCAACTATAGTGAGGGATTTCATTATTTCTGTACCTCATTTTCTGCACAACATAAAGGCTGTGATTTTGACTGCTATAAAACAACTGCTTCCAAGAAATCACAAAATTGTAGAACACAAAGGCTTTACATCTTTGCAGGAGTGTGCCGTGGAAGCAGCTCTGGAGGAGTTGATGTTCATCCAACATTGAACAGTATTCTGAATGAGTAGCTGGAGAGCAAATGTGTTCTGTCCAGCTCCCCAGAGTCATAATAAACATGCCTGAATAATAATGTAAACCATACTATCATGCAATAAACTATCATAATCAAAGGTAAGTGTCTTCCATTTGGACTTACTGGTGGTCTACTCTTTGATATTCACTGATGTTTGTACAATGTTCAGTACCATTTGTGACTTTTCACTTAATGAAACTGTCCAAAAAATACACAGCAAGACTTGGACAATATCCTGGCTCGGCCTGATAAACAGCAAGTAACATTCGTGCTACAAAAAAGACAGGCAGTGATCATCTCCAATAAGTGAGAATCCACCCACTGCCACTTGCCATCAATGCCGGATAGCATTGCTGAATACCACTCTGTCATCATCCTCCGGTTTAAAACTGAACTGAAACAAATATATTAGAGTAAGGTAAGTCATTTCCTGTCTCCCCAGTGCCGGTTGACCATCTTGAAGGTATAAGTCAGAAGTGTGTTGGAATACCCTCTATTTGCTTGGTTGAGTGCAGCTCCAACAACACTCAAAAAGCTTAATATCATCCAAAACAAGACAGTCAACTTGTTTGGCACCCTTTCCACTACCTTCAGCATTCACCCCCATCACTACTGATGTACAGTCACAGCACTGCAGGCCATTTACAAGATACACAGCAGTAATTTACCAAGGCACCTTAGACATCAGCTTTCAAACCTGCGACCTCTCCTACTGAGAACTATATAGGCAGCAGATGCATGGGAATACTGCAAGCCTTCTTTAAGACATGTATCATCCTAACATGGAACAATGGCACTTCACTGTTGCTGGTTCAAATTGTTAGAACTTCCTCCTTAACACCACTGTGGGTGATCCTGTGCTACAACAGTTCAACAAGTATTCACAGCACCTTCTCAACGGCAACTAGGATTGGGCAAAAAAATCTGGTAATGCATTTGACGATGCTCATGTGTCACAAATGAACAAATAAAAGACCTTTAGGTTATAAAGTAACCCCCATAAGCAGAAATGAAATATGGTGCTTGCAAATATTATAAGACTGTTGCAAAATAAAATTGTCAGTTAAAAGAGAAATAAGGTGGATTTTCTTTTATCTTTTCCTGTGTTCTTTAAGGTCACTAACAATGATCTTAGAGCTTTCACATCTGTAAAGTCAAATCAAATGTGTGGTTTTGCAAGTATTAGCGTACTTAGTTTAATTGGAAAATGTTGATGTCCAGCTATCTAATCATAGTAATATGTAAACGAGTTCACTTAGTTGCTAAGCTATAGAGAGTGGAAGTAAGGGAGAGAATTTGTCTGAACCTCTTAAGTCATAAACAATTTTGGTTCCAAGAACCCGTAATTACAAATACTTAATCATTTCCTTGTGTTTACATCGAAACTGCACTGTAACATTCCATTGTGGCACGATCACACAATATTCAAAGCCTAATACATTATTATTAAATATCACATTATATGGGGCTGCGGCATTGTGGCTCAGTGGTTAGCACTGCTGCCTCACAGCGCCAGGGACCCGGGTTTGATTCCAGCCTCGGGTGACTGTCTGTATGGAGTTTGCACATTCTCCCCATGTCTATCTGGATTCCCTCTGGATGCTTCAGTATCCTCCCACAATCCAAAGATGTGCAGGTTAGGTAAATTGTCCATGCTAAATTGTCAACAGTGTTCAGGGATGAGTAGGTTGGGTGGGGGGGGGGGGGCGGGGGCTTGCACACGGTGTGCTGCTGCCTTGTTCACTGAGTGGGGAGTGGACAGTAGAAAACTCCGAGCCACATAGGAAAGGCATTAAATCAATTAACCCGAATAATCAATTATCCGAAAGAAATAATGCATGCCTATCTCGTTCCGATAATCAAGGTTCCTCTGTATTTTGAATCAGGAATTCATCTACAAGAAAAATCACCTAACTTGAGAGCACTAATGAAATATTGCAGTTCTATTAGAACAAATGTCTACAAGATTCATAAACACAATAGTTTGCAATATCTGGCTTGTTTCAAGATTGGCATCTTTGATTGTTTGATCTGCAGTCAAGAACTTTGAGCTATAATTACAGTCATAAATAAACTGCATATTATTCAGGATAGCTAACATCTCCAAGGTACATCAGTCGGAGGGATGGACTCACTGCTCTGAAATCCACAGCAGAAAATCACCTCTCATGGAGAGTGTAAAATTCAATAGGACCTACTCAGATTTCAAACATGTTCAGACCCTCACTGATCTGGCTGGGGATGTGGACATATTTTGATTCTGCCTGGATCATGTATCCAATGTGTCTGCTCTTGAATAGCCTCAATGACATGGAAAAAGTGATCAAATAAAACCCAAGTGGTGTTCAAATACAATCCACCATGATGAAATGCGTGTTGACTTCATAAGGTTTCTAACTCATGTTGAAGGACTTGACATAGCTCCTACAGTTGCAGCATTCTTTGCTCCAATGGGTCAGTGCTGTTACATGACTCTTGCAAAATCAAAAATCACTTGACACCGGGTTATCGACCAACAGGTTTATTTGAAACCACAAGCTTTCGGAGCCCCACTCCTTCATCACGTAGCTAGTCATTCTTGCAGAGTGAGATTCACTGGCTGTCATTAATATTGTTTAAGATCAGGACTAAGATTTTGTAGAACAGATCTTTCATCTCTTGTAGATAGGAGAAAAAGGCTCTCAGATATTTCTTGTCACTGACTCCATTTTACACAAAAAGTACATTTCTTTCCACATTTAGTCTGCACGCTTCATCTGTCTGTACATGACAAACTTCTGCAATTCAACATTATAGCTCCATGGAAGATAAGAATCCATTTATGATACCAGGGGATCTGCCTATTTGTATTGAGAAGTAGGAGCAGAAGGAGACCATTCAACCCATTGAGCCTATTGCCATTCATTGAGGCCATGGCTAAACTAATAATTCTCAATTCCATTTTCTTGTCTTTTTCCTATAATCCTTGATTTCTCACTGATCAAAAATCTATCACAATCTTGAATATATTAATCAACGCTGTCTCCATAGCCCTTTGTGGTTAAAAAAAATTCCACAGATTCACAACCTCTGAGAGAAGAAATTTTCTTCATCTGTCTTAAATGTATGACCCTTTATTCTGAGATTGTGCTATCTAGTCCTAGACTGTTCCACAATGGAATAAATGCCACTCATCAAAACTCCATGTTGCATGCTCTTGTCAAAATCAGGACATATGACCAAATATGAGCCTTTATTAAGATGTCAGACAATAATGGACAAGAAAATTAGAGTTGAATTTAAAGCAGGCAGAAATCATCATAACTCTCTGAACAACAGCTTTTATGAAGAAGGTGCCAAGAAACTACTGCTCTTTTCATTCTCCCTAAGGAGATATGATGTAACTTTGAGATCCTCAGTTCCATTTGGTGGCTATTGATCAGTAGTGATCTGTGCATTATTGGCAGCAAAACATGCAGCACTTTGATTATTTTAGACACCTGAAACCCTTCTCAAACACATTGAAAGAAATGGTTGTTGAGCGACAACGGTCTTGGTATGGATTTTGTCATCCTGCACTTTATGTGTGGCATATTAGTTGTTTGAGGAGGTCATGAGCCACAGTTGCAACATCTAGCATCTATTTCCTACCTCACCTGTAAGCAACCCATCGAACAAATTCAGCTCCTGTAAGAGATAGGTGTTTGACCTGTTATACTTGAATGCCATTGATAAAAGTCATTATGAGCATTCATACTTTTGATTCCCACTCTGTCCTCTTATTCCAGCTGTAAAACTCACTAACTATACTCTTCAACCTCAGGGATACAACAATTCCAACTCTTGGAGAGAGAGAAAGAGAGCAAAAGAGGCTAGAAGAGTATATATTCTTCATGGAAAATACTACTAATCAGAATTAGGAAGTATTCATAAGTCCTTTTGTTAGTAAGCAGTGGATGTTTAAATAAAGCAATAAACATAAAGTGTAGAATTACTTTTTCACAGGTCAGAAAAATCAGTATGATACAAAACTAAAACATTCAGTTTTTATATTTTTTTTCTAGATATCCCCTGCCTTTTAGCCCCATTTTTAATAAACAGTAATAACAGAAAGAATACTTCAGTGCAGTCTATGATATGAAATAATTTAGAAGAAGGAAAAATATGTTTACATTATATTTGCAAGAACCTACATCTCATAACATTAACAACATTTGCTATATAAACACCACTGTGGATATGGTAACAGATAACAAAAAAAAGTCAAAAAGTTCACCTTATTACAAACATCTATTTTCACCATTCTGGATTGTCATGAGTCCTTAGCTTGATTAATGCACAATAAAGAACTGTCTTATTAAGCTAGCCTAGTCATTGTTGCAGAAATGCTGTGACAGCCACTTGAAGTGATTGATGAGGTAGTTCGCTGACATTTAGCAATGTCCTGATTGCATTTGTCTCCGGATGTGGAGAACACATACTTTCTCCCTGAATGCAAATAGGTCAATACTTGTAAATCTGCTTTGCTTTTGTGAATGAAAGTTTGCCTCAGTTGTGTACATGAATGATCTGAGCATTACTCTTAGGGCTTTCTGCCCACGATGCATCTAATCCAATATGACTGACAGCACTGGGAATCTAATTTGTAACAATTAACTTCATTGTAAATGGGATTTATGATTTGTGATAGAATCTGTGTTTAATAGATATGTGAGCTATTTCTTCACTATGTACGTCACTAGTGATAATTAAAATGAAGAGCACAGGATTTACCATATTTTAATTTGTCATTGTCATTAAATAATTGGAGGATCAAATGTTAGCTTAAACTGAGTTGTCTCCTCCAATTCCATGTAGCATCGTTATAGGATTTAGAAAATACCTATAAATAATTTAAAGGGAAGAAGCTGCACTTATATGTTTTGACAAATGATTTTTGTTCTACCATTATGTATGGTGATACATAGTACAGTACGGGCCCTTCAGCCCTTGAAGTTGCGCTAACCTGTGGAACCAATCTGAAGCCCATCTAACTTACACTATTCCATTCTTGTCCATATGCCTATCTAATGACCATTTAAATGCTCTTAAAGCTGTTGAGTCTACTACTGTGTAAAAGTGAGGACTGCAGATGATGAGGATCAGAGTCAAGATTAGAGTGGTGCTGGAAAGGCACAGCAGGTCAGGCAGCATCCAAGGAGCAGGAAAATCAATGTTTCGGGCAAAAGCTTTTCCTGCTCTTCAGATGTTGCCTGACCTGCTGTGCTTTTCCAGCACCACTCTAATCTTGAATCTACTACTGTTGCAGGCAATGTGTTCCATGTCCCTACTACTCTCTGAGTAAAGAAACTACCTCTGACATCTGTCCTATATCTATCACAACAATACATTTGATGTTAAACTATCCAAACACAAGCATCATTCATTGTAGTGACAAATATAGCAGTTGTTTATAAAAAGGTCAGTTTTTGTTGTCTCTATATTCTGTATACAATATTTGCAATGTAAAAGCTTTCTCGTGAACATTAAAAGAAGTGAAGCTATTTATAATTGAATTTTGACTTAATGTTGGGCTAAAAATGACATGAAGCTTGAGAAGTGTGATTAGCCCATGCCTTCTGATGTAGGGAGTGCTGAAACTTCATATTGCCTGGTCATTCAAATTATTGCAGCAAGCCTGAGCACAAGGTCAAAATCATGAGGGCTAGCATGAGTTACAGCATTCATGCAGCACATACAGTTAATCTGCAACTTTCAAAGGGGAGGTACATTGTAGCATTGAAGTAGATGTTGGAACTCATACTGAAGGTGATTCTAATCTGGGGAATAGTCCCACTGCATTGGAGGTTTTAGTGCAACTGGTAGAAAGCAGGATACATGCGATTGATTCATCGTTCCACCTAACATTTATAGACACAGTTGGCTATGGTGGTCAATTGACTAACCCAAAAGAAATGGATGCAATGACGTAAAAAGTTCAATAAACTGACTGACTGGTGAAGGTTAGTGTATGTACCTTCAAGTACCTTACTAGATCACTGCATACTGCACAACAGACACTGCTCAAAGCACCACACCTTGGTCATCTAACTATCAACAATCTCTTATCAGTTATGTTTTATGCCAAACATTCATTCACTCTGATACACTTCATCCTGCTACATTCTGCTTATCCACATCTCCCAGGTAACACCAATTACTCAACCATGAAAACCACACCACCAAAACAGGTTGCACCTCACTTACTGACACATCCTTCTGCTTTGCAAGTCATGTTAGTATTTAACAGAAGGCTCTGGACACAATTGACAGGGAGACCTGGCATGTCTGCAAGTCCTTTACATATAAGAGGAGATGGTGGCTGCCATCACTTGTGTGGCCGCAGCTGCGGCTAGGCCAGAAGGAGTGCTGAAAGCATTGAAAGAAGAAATTTAAATCATTGAAGATGCTCGTATGCTCATACTTATTCATCAAGTTCAGATCCAACTTCCCCTCATTCCACAATCTCTTCTGATTTATAAACTGTAAATTATGCAAGCATGCACCTTTTATCCCAATTGTCCCTTTCGCTTTTCAGAACCCCAAACATTTATCCAGGGCTAGGTGGATGAGGGAGAGATGGAAGAGCAAAAGGACAGTGATGAAGAAGAAATATCGACACTTGATCTCATCTTCACAATCAACTACTCAGATTTTTTTGTTTGTGAATACTTAATACGTTAACCTCGGGTCAGAATCAGCATACCACAGGGCACTAAACATGAGCATAGCCTGTGTCAGTGACAATGGTTGTAGAGGTACCTGTGCAATAGAGGATGAGATCTCTGTAGGAGAAGAGTCAGTTGAGAACTTTAATGCTGCCACGTACAGAAGAAAGCTAATCAGTCCACACATCAAAATGCTCACTGCAGTAGCAAGCCTACCAGCAAGTCAATGGTCAATATTAATGATTATGGAAGAATCCAACATCATCTTCCTATGAATTTCCTTGTGCGACTGTTAATAAAATAATGGATTGTGGTTGTATTTACTTGAGTTGGATAAGTTGATCTAAACCTGGCCAGAAAAGCCCCGTGTTGTCTCCTGTCATTTCTCTTCCTCGTTTTCCACCTCTTTCTCCACTTCCTTCTCTACTTCTTTCTCTACCTCCTTATCTACCTCCTTCCCTACGTCCTTCCTTACCTCTTTTTGAATCTCTCATTCATGCTCCTTGTCTGGTTGTTAGGAAATTGTTGACAACGGTTATGCCCACATCGTGGGATGCTTGCCCACCAGATAGCAGTGCACCACAAATCTTGGAATATACAATTCCCTTCTGCACCTCCTCTACATACATCTTTTGTTCCATTTGTGTGTCCCTTTACCAACTCAACTTTAAATTACATCATTATCCTATTTGTTATTTAATTTCACCTGCCTTCTACTCTGTCACAACCTTTCCTGCTGTTTCTATCAAACACCCCTGACTTTTATGCCCATGTCATTGAATGAAACCTGTTCCATCTAAAATTAAATTCTAATGAAAATTAATTTAGCTAAAATATTAGCTCTCTCTCTCTTCACAATGTTTATTTACAGCATTTTATTTTCTTATTTAAGCATTTCCATGAGTTTTCCTCTGTATTTTCCATTGACAGGTCATCAATTGCCTAGATTGGACCTGGAGCAAACGTTTAGTTTGGGCTCCTATAATTTACTGCACGATACTAAACATTCTGATTGGTTTTGAGTTTATTTGATTGCATAATCTCAACAATTATATCCTATTCCCCTTACTACCACATCATGTACTGAACACAGTATTAACTGTCACTCTTCCAGTTAGTTGGACTTAGAGTAACTTTAACAAGTACTTAGTGACCGCACAATATGTAAAAATATTTAGAAGGCTAGAGGGAAAATAAAATGTTCAGAGGAACTGTTAATCTCATTTAAGACACATATTGCAAAATTTAATTCCATGAAATCTTTCAACTTCTTGAATTAAATTTGTTTAAAATTACTAATTTCCTTTTCTTCAGCACAATGTGGCTTGTCTGTGATTCGCCTCCAGTGTTGATGTAACTTGGAGAAGACTGACATCTTTGTGATGTTGTAATAAGCATTTTGTTTTGATGTATTTTCCTAATGACTCAGTATTAAATTACAGAAAATAAAGAGGGGTCAAGAGCTTATAGTTCCAACTGTTAATCATTTAAAATTTGATTGCATGACATTTTATAGTTTGGGAGCAACACTTTTTTTTAAAGTAACTCATGAACGGGTGTTTAAAAGTATAGTGAGATGAATGAGTTTAATTCAGGGTCGTACTTGAGCCAAATGACACTGCCTCTATATGATTAATTTGTCCTGTATGGCATGTATATTGTGCAAATGAGCATGAAAGCAACATGAACTAACATGCAGGGTATGAGGATCATAGGGGTGAGTGGGGAGTATGGTTGGCATGATGGTAACATTGGAGTGATTGGGAGTATGAGAGGTTAAGAGTGATGAGGGTAAGAGAGCCTATACAAAATAAACGTCTAAAATAATGGCATACAGTTGGAATAAGTTCAATGATCCCTATAATTAGTTTACTTCATCACCCATGGGTAATAGGCCTGACTCCATTCTGCATTTATTCCATGGAGTGAAATTGGACCTGACAGGGTTCTTTCTACTGAGGCAGGTCTGCTGCGTTGGGAAGTTTCTTGACTGTAGCCAACTGCCCTGATTTTGAAATTCCAACCCAATATTGCAATTTTCTGATTGATGCTGAGCCAAAAACCTTCCCAGCAGCACTCTGAATATACCTTCAACAGCTGGATCACAGCAATTCAAGAAGCAGTGCACACAACTTTCCCGTGAAAGAATCAAACAACAAATGTTAATAATGTTGTACCTCACGGTGAAATGTTCAAAACTACAAAGCTTCACATTTCCTAAAACTTCTTTAATGTCAATTATTGTATGGTATTTTGAGTCATTTATTCCAATGTTCATTTAAAGGAATCTGATAAAAACATGGAAGAAATGTGAAACCTTTACATTGTTAAAAAAATGCCATTGACTGGCAATGTATATCATTTCTGACAGTAAAACCAAACAGCAATAACATTGGTACAGTTCTGGTAAGTAGAGATGAAAAGAAATTGAATTATACTGCACTACATCGAAAACCATAGCACAGCAATGTACAAACAAGATTAATAAATAGCAAAATGAATATTTTGTTATTCAATGTCTTTTTTTAACCAGAAAATGTTAAAATGATATTGCCTGAAAACCTCTGAACAACAATATCTGCAATTCCAAGAAATCATATTTGGAACTAATCTGCTAAAAATAGAATTAAATTTACCTACAACATCTTAATACAAAATAATCCATAATTTCTCCTAGATATTTTCAAATCATAACATTTAGAGCTGTATAAGTATTCATCAACGTCCTTGTATCAGAAGAATTAAATCACAGTGAGGTCAATGGGTTTAATTCAGAGTCATGCTTGAACCAGATAGCTATATATCAAAATGAAACCAAAGTAAGCAGAAATTTAAAAAGGAGGTCCTCGAGAGTAGTAATATCTGGATTACTCCCAGTGCTTTGAGCTAGTGAGGGCAGGAATAGGAGAATAGAGCAGATGAATGCATGGCTGAGCAGCTGGTGTATGGGAGAAGGATTCACATTTTTGGATCATTGGAATCTCTTTTGGGTAGAAGTGACCTGTACAAGAAGGACAGATTAAGGGGTCTAATATACTGCCAGGGAGATTTGCTAAAGCTGTTCGAGAGAATTTAAACTAGTAAGGTGGTGGGGTGGGACCCAGGGAGATAGTGAGGAAAGAGATCAATCTGAGACTGATACAGTTGAGAACAGAAGAGAGTCAAACAGTCAGGGCAGGCAGGGACAAGGTAGGACTAATAAATTAAAATGCATTTATTTCAATGCAAGGGGCCTAATGGGGAAGGCAGATGAACTCAGGGCATGGTTAGGAACATAGGACTGGGATATCATAGCAATTACAGAAACATGGCTCAGGGATGGGCAGGACTGACAGCTTAATGTTCCAGGATACAAATGCTACAGGAAGGATAGAAAGAGATGCAAGAGAGGAGGGGGAGTGGCATTTTTGAGAAGGGATAGCATTACAGCTGTGCTGAGGGAAGATATTCCCAGTAAATACTGATGCATGTGCATTTGGAAGATATATGTATTTGGAAAGGCAAGGACTGATTAGGGATAGTCAATATGCCTTTGTGCGTGGGAAATCATGTCTCATAAACTTGATTGAGTTTTTTAAGAAGTAACAAAGAGGATTTGTGAGGGCAGAGTGGTAGATGTGATCTATATGGACTTCAGTAAGGCGTTCGACAAGGTTCCCCATGGGAGACTGGTTAGCAAGGTTAGATCTCATGGAATACAGGGAGAACTAGCCATTTGGATACAGAAGTGGCTCAAAGGTAGAAGACAGAGGGTAGTGGTGGAGGGTTGTTTTTCAGACTGGAGGCCTGTGACCAGTGGAGTGCCCTCTGGGCCCTCTACTTTTTGTCATTTACATAAATGATTTGGATGTGAGCATAATAGGTACAGCTAGTAAGTTTGCAGATGACACCAACATTGGAGGTGTAGTAGACAGCGAAGAAGGTTACCCCAGATTACAACAGGATCTTGACCAGACGGGCCAATGGGCTGAGAAGTGGCAGATGGAGTTTAATTCAGATAAATGCGAGGTGCTGCACTTTGGTAAAGCAAATCTTAGCAGGACTTATACACTTAATGGTTAGGTCCTAGAGAGTGTTGCTGAACAAAGAGACCTTGGAGTGCAGGTTCATAACTCCTTGAAAGTGGAGTCGCAGGTAGATAGGATAGTGAAGAACGCATTTGATATGCTTTCTTTTATTGGTCAAGAGTATTGAATACAGGAGTTGGGAGGTCATGTTGCAGCTGTACAGGACATTGGTTAGGCCACTGTTGGAATATTGCGTGCAAATCTGGTCTCCTTCCTGTTGGAAAGACGTTGTGAAACTTGAAAGAGTTCAGAAAAGATTTACAAGGATGTTGCCAGGGTTGGAGAATTTGAGCTATAGGGGGAGGCTGAACAGGCTGGGGTTGTTTTCTTTGGAGCTTCGGAGGCTGAGGGGTGACCTTATAGAGGTTTACAAAATCATGAGGGTCATGGATAGGATAAATAGACAAAGTCTTTTCACTGGGGTCGGGGAGTCCAGAACTAGAGGGCATATGTTTCGCATGAGAAGGGAAAGATATAAAAGAGACCTAAGGGGCAACTTTTTCATGCAGAGGATGGAATGAGCTGCCAGAGGAAGTTGGTGGAGGCTGGTACAATTGCAATTTTTAAAAGGCATTTGTATGAGTATATGAATAGGAAGGGTTTGGAGGGATATGGGCCGGGTGTTGGCAGGTGGGACTAGATTGGGTTGGAATATCTGGTCGGCATGGACAGGTTGGACCGAAGGGTCATTTTCCATGCTGTACATCTCTATGACTCTATGAGTCATTCAACACAGAAACAGGCCCTTTTGCCCAAATTGTCTCCGCCAACCAAGTTTCCTGAACTGAACCAGACTTATTTGTCTGCAATTGGCTCATTTCCCTCTAAAACCTTTCTATCTATGTACCAAATATCTTATAACTGTTGTAATTGTACTTATTCAGCTTATCCAAGCCCCTCATAATCTTATCAACCGCGATAAACCCAGCCTCCTATGCTCCAGAGAAAAAAGTCCCAGCCTGCCCAGCATCTCCTTATAACTCAAACTCTCCAGCTCTGGCAACATCCTGGCAAGTTTTTTTGAACCCCCTCCAATTTAATAATTTCCTTCTTATAGCAAGGTGACCGGAATTGTATGCAGTACTCCAAATGTGGCCTTACCGATGTCTTGTGCAGCCATAACATGATGTCCCAATTCTGATGCTCAATGCCCTGACCAATGAAGGCAAGCATGCTGAAAGCCTTTTTCACCATCCTGTCTACCTATGATGCCACTTTGAAGGAATTATGTACCTGCACTCCTAGTTCTCTCTTTTCCGACTTTTTGCAGTTCGCCATTCAACTAGCAAAGCAACGATGTAATAGTGCCACTGATTATCGTTGATGGCTTAGCCTTTACATGTCATATAGGTTTCTTCATTTTTGTAGTACACGTGAATGTATAGAGCTCCCAGAACATCTCATAAGACACAAATGCTCCAGAGGAAGAATCATCACTCATTCCATTTGTCTCATTAAACTGCACAAAAATTAACATCTCGAGATAGAACATAAAGCTATATCTTATTTAGCAAATAGTCCACTTCTCTAAGGCTCTCCCCGAATGCTTTAAACATGAAAGTTGCAAGTTTTTAACACTCACACTCATGGGATGTTGAGTTGTTGTGCTCTGATACTATGACTTATGTTCCTACTGTAAAGTCAATTCCATCTCACACTATGACAGTGTCCAACTGTAAGTTTGACTCATAAATACTAACAGTGTTTTGCACTTTCAAAAGGAACAGATCAATTTTTCAACTAGGAGCGGGAACCCGGAAGTCGTCAACAGAGGCTTCTGGGAAGGTAAGAAGTTTAATTTAAAAGCGCGTACCTCCGAGGTTTCGACCTCAGTGCTACAGCGGGCGCACAGAGAGGGGAGCCGGAAGGTAAGCGGAGACCAGTTTAAATTAACGTTTTTCTTTTTGCAGTCTGTTTTTTTTCAACTAGGAGCGGGAACCCGGAAGTCGTCAACAGAGGCTTCTGGGAAGGTAAGGAGTTTGAGTGGAGAAGGAGGCAGTGCAGGGATCCCCTGTGGTCGTTCCCCTCAACAATAAGTATACCACTTTGGATACTGTGGGGGACGGCCTAGCAGGGATAAGCTGCAGTGACCGGGTCTCTGGCACGAGGTCCGGCTCTGAGGTTCAGAAAGGAAAGGGGGAGAGGAGGAGAGCGCTAGTTATAGGAGACTTTATAGTTAGAGGGACAGACAGGTGGTTTTCTGTGGACATGGGCGAGACTCTCGGATGGTTTGTTGCCTCCCGGGTGCCAGGGTCTGCGACGTCTCGGACCGTGTCTTCAGAATCCTTAAGGGGGAGCGTGTGCAGTCAGGAGTCGTGGTGCACATTGGCACCAACGACATAGGTAGGAAGAGGGGTGGGGAGGTCATTCAGGAGCTCAGGGAGTTAGGCTAGAAGCTAAAAGCTAGGACGGACAGAGTTGTCATCTCTGGGTTGTTGCCGGTGCCACATGACAGTCAGGCAAGGAATAGGGAGAGAGTGCAGTTGAACATGTAGCTGCAAGGATGGTGTAGGAGGGAGGGCTTCAGGTATTTGGACAATTGGATTGCATTCTGGGGAAGGTGGGACCTGTACAAGCAGGACGGGTTGCACCTGAACCAGAAGGGCACCAATATCCTGGAGGGGTAGGTTTGCTAGCACTCTTCGGGGGGGTTTAAATTAATTTGGCAGGGGGATGGGATCCGGACTTGTAGTCCAGCAAGTAGGTTAGCTGTTTTTCAGGATGTCCAAGAATGTAGGAAGGCTGTGGAGAAGGTAGCACTGACAGGGAATACTTGCGGACACAGAGATGGGCTCAAGTGTGTATACTTCAACGCAAGGAGTATCAGAAATAAGGTGCGTAAACTTAAGGCGTGGATTGGTACTTGGGACTACGATGTTGTGGCCATCACAGAAACATGGATAGAAAAGGGACAGGAATGGTTGTTGGTTCCTGATTACAGATGTTTCAGTAAGATTAGGGGGGGTGGTAAAAAGGGAGAGGGGGTGGCGTTGCTAATTAGAAATTTATAACGGCTGCAGAAAGGCAGTTTGAGGGGGATCTGCCTTTGGAGGTAGTATGGGCTGAAGTCAGAAATAGGAAAGGAGCAGTCACCTTGTTGGGTGTTTACTATAGGCCCCCCAATAGCAGCAGAGATGTGGAGAAACAGATTGGGAAACAGATTTTGGAAAGGTGCAGAAGCCACAGGATAGTAGTCATGGGCGATTTCAACTTCCCAAATATTGATTGGAAACTGTTTAGATCAAGTAGATTGGACAGGATGGTGTTTGTGCAGTGTGTCCAGGAAGCTTTTCTAACGCAGTATGTAGATTGTCCAACCAGAGGGGAGGCCATATTGGATTTGGTACTCGGTAACGAACC
>NC_057712.1:25733888-25735161 GCF_004010195.1 Chiloscyllium plagiosum | reverse complement strand
ATACAGGATAGCCAGGAGGGAGCTGAAGAAAGGGATGAGGAGAGCTAAGAGAGGGCATGAAAAATCTTTGGCGGGTAGGATCAAGGATAACCCCAAGGCGTTTTATGCGTATGTGAGAAACATGAGAATGACAAGAACGAGGGTAGGTCCGATCAAAGACAGTAGTGGGGGACTGTGTATTGAGTCGGAAGAGATAGGAGAGATCTTGAATGAGTACCTTTCTTCAGTATTTACAAATGAGAGGGACCATATTGTTGAAGAGGAGAGTATGAAACGGACTGATAAGCTAGATGGGGATACTTGTTAGGAAGGAAGATGTGTTGGGCATTTTGAAAAACTTGAGGATAGACAAGTCTCCCGGGCCTGACGGGATATATCCTAGGATTATGTGGGAAGCAAGAGAGGAAATTGCAGAACCGTTGGCAATGATCTTTTCGTCTTCACTGTCAATGGGGGTGGTGCCAGGGGACTGGAGAGTGGCGAATGTTGTGTCCCTGTTCAAAAAAGGGAATAGGGATAACCCTGGGAATTACAGGCCAGTTAGTCTTACTTCAGTGGTAGGCAAAGTAATGGAAAGGGTATTAAGGGATAGGATTTATAAGTATCTGGAAAGACACTGCTTGATTAGGGACAGCCAGCATGGATTTGTGAAGGGGTAGGTCTTGCCTTACAAGTCTTATTGAATTCTTTGATTTGGAGATGCCGGTGTTGGACTGGGGTGTACAAAGTTAAAAATCACACAACACCAGGTTATAGTCCAACAGGTTTAATTGGAAGCACACTAGCCTTCGGAGCGATGCTCCTTCATTAGGTGATAGTGGAGGGTTCGATCGTAACACAGAATTTATAGCAAAGATTTGCAGTGTGATGTAACTGAAATTATACATTGAAAAATTGATTGTCTATTAAGCCTTTCATCTGTTAGAATACAGTGATAGTTTCACTTCTTTCATATGTAAATCACAAAACCTTTTTTTCAAAGTTGTATTCTTGGGTTAGCTGTTAACAATGGTGATAGCTAGACAATATGTTGAAGGTGTTAGCCCCCTGTGTTCTCTGTCTATGACCTGAGTCACAGCTAAGTTCGGTGCCCATAGGGAGGGCCTCAACCGGGACCTTGGGTTCATGTCACTTACAGGTGATCACCATTGCACTAGACACACACACAGATATTCCTACACACACACACTCTCACATACACACGGACACAGGCACACACAGACGCGCACACAGACACCCACACATACCCTTATAGACACACACACTCCCACAC
>NC_057712.1:25712238-25732834 GCF_004010195.1 Chiloscyllium plagiosum | reverse complement strand
TGTACAGGACTTTGGTTAGGCCGCATTTGGAGTACTGTGTGCAGTTCTTGTCGCCTCACTTTAGGAAAGATGTGGAAGCTTTGGAGAGGGTGCAGAGGAGATTTACCAGGATGTTGCCTGGAATGGAGAATAGGTCGTACGAGGATAGGTTGAGTGTGCTAGGCCTTTTCTCATTGGAACGGCGAAGGATGAGGGGTGACTTGATAGAGCTTTATAAGATGATCAGGGGGATAGATAGAGTAGACAGTCAGAGACTTTTTCCCCGGGTACAACAGAGTGTTACAAGGGGACATAAATTTAAGGTGAAGGGTGGAAGGTATAGGGGAGATGTCTGGGGTAGGTTCTTTACCCAGAGAATGGTGGGGGCATGGAATGCGCTGCCTGTGGGAGTGGCAGTGGGGGCATGGAATGCGCTGCCTGTGGGAGTGGCAGAGGCAGAATCATTGGTGACCTTTAAGCAGTAATTGGATAGGTATATGGATAGGAGCTTAAGCTAGGACAAATGTTCGCACAACATCGTGGGCCGAAGGGCCTGTTCTGTGCTGTATTGTTCTATGTTCTATGTTCTATGTTCTATGATTGTAACATTGCCTCTTTAAGAGATAATGGCTGTTGGTAATTGTGAAAAGGAAATATTGCTATTGTACTTGCAGTAATTATTAGTATAAGGAAGACCTTGAGTATAAAATCTAGCTCCATAAAGTCAATGAATTTGCAGCTGAATAGATTTTGCATCATCAAGCACTTTTCATCATGAATGAAGGAATTTGGGCCAATAGTGCTGTGAAAATAAAAAAAACACAAACAACTCAAGATACATCCTGTCTTTTTCTTACAATAAAAGAACACATCTCAAGGAAAATTCACTGACAACAGCAGTAACAGGAGAGATTCACCATTAGAATGATTCATCAGTCAATTTATTCTGGCCGAGAATGTGATTGCAGATTGAAAATTATTGCATTCAGAAGTTGCAAAAATCTGTCTTGAAGATTTACAAAAAGCATGGGGGTTACAGAGAATTTTTTGGCATTGAAATCACTGCCAACTTCAAAAAGAGCTTTTTGTCTCATTTAGACTAGATGTCAAAAATAAGAGAGGAAGAGGGGCATTGAAGAAGATTTTTGGCACACTGGCCTTCATCAGTCAGGACGCTGAGTACAGAAGTTGGGAAGTTAAGTTACAGTTATACATGACATTGGTGAGGCCACACTTGGAGTATTGTGTTCAGTTTTGGGCACCCTGTTACAGGAAGGATGTTATTAAACTGGAAAGAGTACTGAGGAAATTTACAAGGATGTTGCCTGAACTCAATGGTCTGAATTATAGGGAGAAGTTAGACAAGCTAGGACTTTTTTCTTCAGAGCGTATGAGACTGAGGGGGCGTCTTACAGAGGTGTATAAGATCATGAGAGGCATGGATAGGGTGAATGCACTCAGTCTTTTTCCAAGGTTAAAGGTGAAAGAATAAAAGGGAACCTGAGGGGCAACCTTATTACACTGAGGGTGGTACGCATATGGAATGAGCACCAGCGGAAGTGGGTGAGATGGGCACATTCTTAACATTTAAAAGGCATTTGGACAAATACATGGATAGGAAAGGATCAGAAGGAAATGAGCCAAGTGCAGGGAAATGGGGTTAGCGTTGATGGACATTTTATTGGCATGGACCAGTTTGGGTCAAAGGGCCTGTCTCCCTGCTGTAGGACTCTATGACTTTTGGCTAAGAGATTGCTGTGGGAAAGAGGTATTCCATTTCATGGGACATTAGCATCAGTTTTGGAACTGGGGCGATCTGTACCAACGGGACAGTCTCCACCTGGACCGATCTGGACCCAGTGTCCTGGCAAAAAGGATAAATAGGGTGGTCACTAGGACTTTAAACTTGAGTTGGGGGAGAAGGGAAAGGGAAAGCAACAGGGAGTACGGAGTCAAGTAGAAAGATAAGCAGCACATTAGCATGTGTGCGGGATTTAAGTTCAAGGCAGGCTAGGAATGAAGCAAAAAGGAAGGATAACTTAGATAGAGGTGATGGAAATCATGAGGATAAGAAAATTAGCATTAAGGTGCTTTACCTGAATGCGTGAAGCATTCATATCAAAGTAGATAAATTAACAGCACAAATCATCGTAACTGATTATGATGTGATAGGCATCACAGAGATGAGATTGCGGGGGTTCAGAACTGGCAGTTAAACATCCAAGGATTTACAACTTACTGAAAAGACAGGGAGGTGGGCAGAGGGGGTGAGGTTGCCCTGTTAGTTAAGAATGAAATTAAATCTATGGAACTAAATGACATAGGGTCAGATGATGTGGACTTTGTGTGGATGGAGTTGAGGAGTCACAAAGGCAAAAAACCATAATGGGAGTTATGTACAGACCTCCCAGCAGTGGTCAGGACCAGGGGCACAAGATGTATCAGGAAATAGATAGGGCATGTCAGAAAGGCAAGGTCACGGTGATCATGGGGGACTTCAACATGCAAATGAACTGGGTGAATTATGAACTGGGTGGATCCAAAGAAAGGAAATTCATGGAATGCTTACAGGATGGCATTTTGGAACAGCTTGTGATGGAGCCCACAAGGGAGCAGGCTATTCTGGACTTAATGCTATATAACAAGCCAGACTTTATAAACACTTAGGAGGCAGCAATCATAATATGGAAGAGTTCAGTCTGCAGTTCAAAAGAGAGAAGGCAAAATTGGATGTAATGGTGTTACAGTTAAATAAAGGTAATTACAGGGGCATGAGAGAGGAACTGACGAAAATCAACTGGAATCAGAGCCTAGTGGAGAAGACAGTAGAGCAACAATGGCAGGAGTTTCTGGGTGTAATTCAGTGCACAGTACAGAGGTACATCCCAAGGAAAAGAAAGGTTACCTGAGGGGTGGGAATTAGACAACCATGGCTGATGAGGAACTCAGGAAATGTATCACAGAAAAAGAGAGAGCCTATAAAATGGCCAAGAGCACTGGGAAATCAGAAGATTGAGAAGACTACAAAAACAAACAGAGGAAAACAAATAGAGAAATAAGGAAGGAAAGTATCAAATATGAAGGTAAGCTAGCTAGTAATATTAGAAATGATAGTTAAAGTTTCTTTCAATACATAAGAAACAAATGAGAGGCAAAAGTAGGGGTTGGGCTGTTCCAAATTGATGCAGGAAGGCTAGTGATGGGAGATTCGGAAATAGCTGAAGAACTTTGTAAATACTTTGTGTCAGTCTTCACAGTGGAAGACATGAGTAATATCCCAACAATTAAGGAGTGCCAAGAGGCAGAGTTGAGTATGGTGGCCATTACAAAGGAGAAAGTACTTGAAAAGCTAAAAGGTCTAAAAATTAATAAATCTCCTGGCCCCAATCGGTTACATCCTAGAGTTCTGACAGAGATGGCTGAAGAAATAGCCGAGGCATTGGTTGTAATCTTTCATTAGTCACTGGAGTCAGGGAAAGTCCTAGATGATTGGAACATCACTGTTGTAATCCACTTGTTCAAGAAAGGATCAAGACAAAAGATGGAAAATTATAGGCCGATGAGCCTAACCTCAGTTGTAGGTAAAATTCTAGAATCCTTCGTTGAGGATGAGATTTCTAAATTCTTGGAAGTGCAGGGTCAGATTAGAAAAAGCCAGCATGGATTTAATAAGGGGAGGTCGTGCCTGTTAGAACTCTTTGAAGAGGTAACAAGTAGGTTAGACCAGGGAAACCCAGTGGATGCTATCTACCTAGACTTCCAAAAGGCCTTTGATAAGGTGCCTCACGGGAGGCTGCTGAGTAAGGTGAGGGTCCATAATGTTCGAGGTGAGCTACTGGCATGGATTGAGGATTGGCTGTCTGACAGAAGGCAGAGATTTGGGATAAAAGCAAATTTAATATTGTCATTTATCTCAAGAGGGTTGGAATGTAAAAGCAGTGATGTACTACTGAGACTTTATAAAGCTCTGATTAGGTCCCATTTAGAATACTGTGTCCAGTTTTAGGCCTATCACCTCAGAAAGAACATACTAGCACTGGAGCGTGTCCAATGCAGATTCACACAGATGATCCCTGGAATGGTCAGCCTAACATACGATGAACGGCTAAGGATCATGGGATTGTATTCATTAGAGTTTGGAAGGTTGAGAGAAGATCTAATAGAAACTTACAAGTTAATGCATGGCATAGAAAGAGTGGACGCTGGGAAATTGTTTCTATTCGGCAGGGATACTAGGACTCTTGAGCACAGCCATAGAACTAGAGGGGGTCAATTTAGAACAGAAATGAGCAGACATTTCTTCAGCCAGAGTGTTAGGCCTGTGGAATTCATTGCCACAGAGTGCAGTGGAGGCCGAGAGGTAAAGTTTCTTCAAGGCAGAGATTGATAAAGTCTTAATCTTGCAAGGAATTAAGGGATATGGGGAGAGTGCGGCTAAGTGGAGTTGAAATGCCCATCAGCCATGATTGAACGGTGGAGTGGACTTGATGGCCGAATGGCCTTACTTCCACTCCTATTTCTTATGATCTTATGAACTCTAAAAGGGTCAAAGATGCTGCCAAGTACTTTCCTTTGTTTTGCAAGGAAGAAGCAAAAGGTACCAAGGCCATATGACAAGCATTCAGTAAGGATGATTAGGGGTTCCTTGCCATATTATTTTTTATCCAGTTTAAAAACAGTATTTTATGAAACAGTGAAAAAGTGAGAATACCATATTGTCAACTATACCTGTCATGGAGGTCTTCACTGCAAACTGAAGAGAAGGCAAGAAATCAATTTCTACACACAATCAATTCAGGTTATTTTGCACAATGTCTGTCTATTGAGTAGAAGAAAATCTGAAGAGGTCAGATGAAGCGTTGATAAGTTGCATTGCATTCTTCAGAAATGGAATCATTTCAGGCCACCTGCTTTCAAACAAATACCAGTTCTCTCATTAGACAATGAAGTAAAATAGTCTAATAGATGAAATTATTTACCTTCAGATTAATTTCAATGAGATTTAAGACAAGGTGTGCATTGTGGAGCAAAAGGGAGGAGAAATGTTTTTGTAAAACAAAGAGTTGATTTAAGATCAGTGGAAGATTTCAAAGTCCAAGAAGTGAAACCAACCAAAGTTTTAATGATTCCAGGTAGAATCTCCCCAGCCACTGAACAATATAGTGAGAAATTTGGAAGAATCAAATGAGATCAGCAATAAGGAGATTCCTGGTGTTGACAGCAAAGGACCCTACAGCAAACAAACTGCATGTGTTCTAGCCAAATGACCATCTCTCAAAGTCCAAGGGGAGCTGTCAGATCAGAATGCCACAATCAGTCAAGGGCAACATCTGATCTCAGTCCAAGGATGTCAACATTGTCAATTGGACACTTGGGGCAACCAGAGTCAGGGCTTCCAGTTCAGGAGTGGGCCACCGTCAGTCCTACAGGCCCAGAGCAGGCAGTCAGGCCATTAGTGGTAAGTCAGTCAGGGAACTACACCAAGATCAGTCAGGAGATTGGTCACTCAACAGGGAGAGGTGTCATTTTATCTTGCTCAGGGTGATTGGCTATGGTCATTCTGGGAGTCTGCTCATGAAAATCAAGGTGGGTTTTCAGGGGCCACCACTGTAGTAGGAGTGTTGGGGAGGTGAATTTTGAGAACTCTGAGCTGAAGAATGGACAATAATTGTGAAGAGAGGTACCTGAACATAGAAGCTTGGGAGATAGGGAAAGATTGGATAGCTGTGCTGTTTTTCTCGGAACAGGAAAGAGTGCCTTCCAATCCATCCTATCTACTTCTCCCAAATGAGGTGCATAAGATTGCAACGAGTATAGATAGGATGGATAGGAAGGCACATTTTTCTATTTATACAGGTGTTAATAACTAGGGGACACAGATTTATGGTAAGAGGGAAAGGATGAAGAGAGAATTTGAGGAGATGTGCAAGTTTAACAGTCACTGACTGAAAGGGTAGGGTGAGTCAGAACCTAATGTTCTAAGTAGGCTTTCTGCATGCACTCTTTCTCTCTTTTCAAGTAGAAAACCCTGTTGAAGGCCTATTGGTATCATGGATATTCCCATTATATTCAATCATACATGTTAAGATGGAGAGCTGATGGTGCCTTATATTTGTCTTAAATGGGTGATTCCTTATTTTAAACTTTTACTCATAGTTCTAGATTTATCGTAAGAGGAAACATTTTTCAACATCCACCTAGTAAGTCTCCGCAGGATCTTATATGTTTCAAATAAGACACCTTTGATTCTTCTACATTCATAAGGCAATCTGCTCATTCTAAATTTAAGTGTGGCCAAGCTTCTCTGAGTTGCTTCCAATGCATTAACATCCTTCCGTAGGTACAATGAACAGTACTGTACACTACTCTATATACGGTCTCAGTATAACTGAAGCATAACCTTCCTACTCTTGCATTCAATTTCCCTCACAATAAAACATAACATTTTGTTAGCTTTCCTGATTATTTGTTGTACCTGCATACTAACCTGCATACTAGCCTGCATTGATTCATGCCCGAGATCATGCTGCATCTCCAAGCTCTGCAATCTCTCATCTTTTAGATAACATGCTTCTTTTTTATTCTCACTGACAAAATTAACAATTTATCACTTTTCCACATTGCACTCCATTTGCCAGATCTATGCTCAGTCAGCCTATCTATATACATATCCCTTTGTACGCTCCTTTTTTTCTCTTCACAACTCACTTTTTTATTTAATTTTATATCAGCAACTTTAGCTATTATACCTTCAGTCTCTTCAGCCAAATTACTTATACAAATTGTAAAGAGTTAAGTTCCCAGCCCTGACCCCTGTGGCACATAAGCAAAGTGAATCAGGATCTTTGATTATATCAATCAGTCAATGTCACAGTCCCACTTTTAAGCGGAAATTGTAGCCAAAGTCAGTGTTCAGATTTGACATAATCAGAGAAGTTGAGAAAGCTGAGTCAAGCTAATGGAAATTGATAGAGAACCCCAGACAGAAAGAGAAATATGTCAGATAGGTTAATTGAAATTATACAGGAAGAAAGAAATTGTTATTTTCATTATTTTCTGTTGAATCATGATAATTGTATTAAACGTATATTGGTAGTGAAGAAAAAAACCCGTCAATTCACACTTGAAATATTGGTCACATATGCTTTTGTTATGATTATAGTAAAAACAAATGCATGACACAAGTGAGGATGGAGTGAACTATGTTTGCTGGGGAGATTCCTTAGTTCAGCAATGGCTGTTTGTGCTTCAGTTTGTGCTAGTCTTACTCATTGAAACACACATCACAAGCCGAGAGTACCTTATACAGCTTTGGTCTCATTACTTAAGGGTTGATATACTTATTTTAGAGGCAATTCAGGGAAGTTCCACTGACTGCTAGGATGAAAGTGCCTTTGAGTGGATTGGGTCTGTACTAATTAGAGTTTAGAAGAATGAAACGTATAGGATGCTGAGTGGATATTTCCCCTCATGGAAGAATATACAACTAGGAGACATAGTTTCAAAATTGCACTTAAGAAGGGGATGAGGCAGCATTTATTCCATCTCACTAACCTTTAGAATTTTAGAAAGTAAAGGAAGCTGCATCAATTCAAATATTCAAAACAGATTTTCTCCTCCAGAATGGAATTGTAGGCGGAGAGATGGGGTTGAGAACATAATCTACCATCATCCTATTGAGTCGTGCAGCAGGTTTGAGGAACCAATACACTGAAGTTTGCTCCTGTTTCTTATGTTTTTCATGTCAAGATGCAGCAACAAGCTCTTCTAAAATCATCAAGTATATGAGCACACACCACTGTACTTACACAAACTTTATAAGAGCAAATATATGCCTCAGCATATAGCCACATGTTACAGATGCTGAGGATGGAAAGTGTGGGGAATGGGGAAGTGGAATGGTGTTTAAACTTGTGCAATGCCCTACAATTCAGAAGTAAATCTCTAAGATAAGCTGTATCAAAATTCTTCCATTCTTCAAACAATCGTGAAAACACAAAACAGAATTATTAAGCATTGACTGAATTTCCCTCAACACTTCCTAATTAAACAGATCCAGAATGACAAGGTCAGAAGTCACATGACACCAGGTTATAGTCCAACAGGTTAATTTGAAATCACAAGCTTTCAGACTGCTGCCCCTTCATCAGATGTCCACCCTAGTCCAATACTGGCACCTCCACATCAGCTCCAGTATGAGCACTGATTACACGTACCAATGGTGTTCAGCTACAGAGGTGAATGAGATCACTCACAAAAACGTCAATTGCAATGGGAGTAATCTCTCCTAGTTTGCACACCAGCCTTTTTTTTGTTCTTTTGAGTGAGATTGCTAAAGGTTTGCCAAACCACCTTTGGTTTGGTGTGCAAACTAGGAGAATTAACTTGGTGTGCAGCATCATTTAAACAATATAAAATGTATTATTCAGATATTCAATTTCAACTGCTTGCCAAGTGCCAAAACATGTGACATGGAAAATGTGATTAGTGATTAGATCACAAAAAACAATGGTGTTGAGGCTGATGGTGAGCTCCTGTTTCTCCAGACATAAAATCTCAGTTTAATTAATTATAAAGTCAACAAATGTAAGTGAAACCACGTGAGACATTATTAACTAAAACACTTTGGAACACAGAAGGATACATTACTTCAAGATTTGACTAATTAATAGTTTGTATACAAAGCTTCAATGCACAAGTAAACAGTTAAATTTTGATGATTATTATTATTGTACCCAATATGGTAAAGTAGATATTTTTGTAAGACCTTTCCTTTCTCTTATGTTCCAAATTGTGTTCAATAAATTAGCTCTTGTGTAAGCTGCAGTGAATCAAACCTCTAATCTGCATTGCTACGGGCGTGTGATTCACTGGTGACCAGATGACAGGGCCTGTTGTTAATAAATCAAACTTTGTTCTTGCCTCATTTGTAAACTGATGAGATACAGTGGCTTACTTTTACTTTTGCTGAACTAGCTCCATGTATCTATTCATCAATTGGCATTTCTCTGCTGGGTACACAAAGTAATCTAAATGCAACATTAAAGTGCCACAAATCATTACATGGTATATTGAAGCAAATTGTATATGATAGCAAAAACCAGCCATCACAAGAACCAAAATAATTTTCGAAGATTTGTGGATGGAAGACTTTAGATATTTGGTTTCTTTCACTAGGACAAATGGTAACATTTAATTTTAAAAAATCACAACCTTAATTATATTTTACAAATATAATTTCTTATCTTTACCAGTATTATTAACTTCACCTATGATTATAATTGTTCAGTCTATATTTAGAACAAAGAAGTGTATCACAAAAAAGATAATAAACAATTCACTAGCTACAAAACAGATGTTTATTTAAACATATACTGTATGTTTAAAATACTGCTTTACTTGTGTCATAATTGTACCCTATACCAAACCAAATCTAGTAAGCTGGGCAGAACAGAGTTATCAGTGTCTGAGTAAAATAAAATGTCCTGTTATAAATATTAATTGTGATAATAGTTGAAGCTGATGGTTGTTTTGAGGAACTGCTTTGTTTCAGTTATGATTTTCTTTGTTATCACATTATGAAATGATTGTATATTAATGTCTTGGTCATATTATACAGATCTCAGTGGACTTCCTGAGAAGTCCAGCTAAACAACAAGACAGGTCCCTGGTTCAGATAAATGCCAATGTGAGTCTTTGTTCCGGGTGGGGGTCAAATTTCAAGGGGACTTGGCAAAACTTACCCTTCTGACATTATTTCCCTGCATGAAGCCAAGTAGAGTGGTATTTGTTATAATGGGATTTCTCTATTTTACAGCATCATGAAGCTGTTGCATCATGCTTTAATACAGCCACACTTATTATCTGCCATTTGCCTTAGTCAGCTGAAAGCTGATCAAGAAGAAGTTTATTAAAAATGCAGTTTAGTAATCTTTTAAAAGTTCAACTATTTTGACTGCAATTTGATTTCAGATTACATATTTGACAGATATATCATTGGTTGACACACATGCCTAACTAAAATCAAAATTCCAACAAATACAATTAATACTCAAATCTGTCAAGATCTCATGTCTAATTTAAAGTGATTTATAAGAACATGTACAATGCATTTTCATAGTCATTTGTATTCATTGGTTTATAACAGGATTTTTAAATTAAGTCCATGGTTTGTTTTTAAATGCTTTCAATGAATCAGAGTTCAACACAAATTACATAAAATTTTAATAGTCAATTTCTATTAAAAATCAAAAACATACCTGCAACTGTAAGATTCACATTGAAATTGGTTTGGACAGCATTATACGATTTTTTTTTTAACAACTATAGCTCTATAATTTATGTCTTTCACAATGACAAAGTTTAATGGAGGAATAGCACTGAGTTGAATGGTGGGGAAAAGCAATACAATGTGCCTTTTTTTTTCTATTATTAACTTTAGTTTCAACATTCCTGCTATGCTCACCAGTGCAAATTAAAATGAAGCCAACAAATCAAAAATGAAATCTCTGGCAAATTTCGGGTTGATAAAACATTTCTCAAAAGCCTTTCTCAACAAGGACAACAAACAAAGTTTAAATCATGGAAATCCTTAGAGTTTGTTTTGTGGAGTTGCAGTGCACTGTCACTTGTGCAGTGAAAAATGTTGTCATTGCTAGACCCTGAGTTTATTAACTGAATACTGGTAATTGGAATGCTCCCATTACACACAACATCCTGTGTTTTCAGAGAAATATCCTAAAACCATATAGTCTTTGAAATACGCAACTTCAGTCGAAATGAAAATCAGGAAAGCAACATAAAGGGTGGTAAAATACACACTCCATATTTTACAATGACCCAAACTCAAAATTTTCTCCTTTAACTTTTGACACCTCTCCTGTGGGTGCCACCCAACCATTTTACTAAGTAACTTCATTGGTTCTAGTTTGTAAAGTTCTTGTTTCAACATCACTCGAATAGTATTTGGGACAACTCAAAAATCTATTAAAAATTGCTGACTTCAGGAAATTAGTAGATTTCTGTTTTAAAATCTTTTATGATGCTATATCCCATCTTTAATTATGACTTCATGCTGATTGACAACCAACTGCATAATACTGTATGTAGAATTTGCCACTTTGAAAAACTTTCCACTCTTCACTTGGCTTGCTGTCAATCAGATATTTTCCCCAGTGATGTGCATTTATTTCTTTTAATTGTACCTAAGATTTTGAGTGGAATTTTCCCAGCCTTTGGACAACATGAGTAATAGACAATAGACAATAGACAATAGACAATAGGTGCAGGAGTAGGCCATTCAGCCCTTCGAGCCTGCACTGCCATTCAATATAATCATGGCTGATCATTCCTAATCAGTATCCTGTTCCTGCCTTATCTCCATAACCCTTGATTCCACTCTCAATCAGATCCCCTCTCAATCTTCGAAACATGGTGAGAAATGCGAGAAAACGCCATGTTTTTCTTTAATCTTTCATAAGCATGAATGATTTACTAGTTTTTGCGAAAGTTCTAATTTTACCAACTTTCCTATGGGTAGATGTATTGGAAAGGGTTCACACACTATTGGCATTACCAGGTATGCAGCCAGACCTCACTTAGTGGTGTGGTTGCAACCAAGCAAAAGTGAGGACTACAGATGCTGGAAACCAGAGTTTAGATCAGAGTGGTGCTGGAAAAGCACAGCAGGTCAGGCAGCATGTGAGGAGCAGGAAAATTGATGTTTCAGGCAAAAGCCTTTCATCAGGAATAGAGGCAGGGAGCCTCCAATCTCTCAACACTGGAGGCTCCCTGCTTCTATTCCTGATGAAGGGCTTTTGCCTGAAACGTCGATTTTCCCGCTCCTCGGATGCTGCCTGACCTGTTGTGCTTTTCCAGCACCACTCTGATCTAAACTCCGTGTGGTTGCAACCATCCAGAAAGAAGATTACATATCTCTTTGTGAATTATATAGGACTGTCAAGTCTGGAAGAAAAAAGAGAAATCAGAAGCTAAAATGCAAGAAAATATAGAAGAAATAACAAATACTAAGAATATGAATAAACAGTACAACTCAATTAAGCCTATTTCGGAGTCATTTACTGATCATCTTCTGACAATAGAACAGTCAGCGCCAGTGACAGAAATGGTGCTGAGTGAGCAGCAATCTTACAGTATCACAACCAACTTTGAAAAGGCTTACTTCAGTAGTAAAACAACCAAAATGGGTGACTGAAGACATTGAGTTGAATCAACAGCTGTAGGAAAATAAGCTGCATGGGACTGAAACCAATCAATATCCATAGATCTAGGATGTAGTCAAGAAGAGCAAACTGTCTAAGCATCAGGGATTCTGCAAGAAAGGGGATTGCATTTTCCAATTAAAAAATGATTGCCTGATCCACAGTTTCAAGATTCTAGTAGGAAAGTAATTGTAACAGGCAGCTGTCTTCCAGGAAGGAAATTTGGGAGATTAAGCATCTTCATGATAAGTTAATGGATCAACAACAATGTCTACAAAGAGCACTCTGCAAAGTCCATTCAAGAGTTTAAAACTGCTCGAGTGGAGAAATGATGTGCAGATCAGATTGAGGTCAACAGTCCTCCAGCAAAGGATCTACCATTTTTCCAAATCTGAAGAGAGCATATTCTGAGAGAATTATGAAACCTCTACACCATGCATTTTGATGAAGTCAGAGACCTTGGGCGATGGAGTAATGGCACAATATCAATTAATTGTTTAATGGGCTAATTATGTGGAATATTGTTGGGGGGGAGCAGAATGAATACCAATATGGTTCTGAAGGAGTGCATGTTCATTGACTGCACCCATTCTATTAATGTCACACAGAGTCTCGGGGTGAAGACAAGGAGTTCTACTCTAACTCTAAGAGATACCAGATGCACCTGCATCAATTCCCAAAGATCCCCATGATTGTGCCTGACCATTGTAATTGTAATTGATGCCATCACACCATAAAACCTCTTGCTATCTAAGAAAAATGTATCTTTTGTAGATGCTCTGTGATGATATATCAACTACCACTAATCACTCGATCGGTCCAAGAGAAAACAAAGACAAATAAGGATTGGGGGTAATGAACAACCTCAAACGTCTAACCAGCACATCATACAGAAATGGAAGTAAAATACTACAAGGTATCAGGAGTAATCATCTGGGAAAATATTACATGTTTTTCTGTCATGGCTGTACCCAATTAATGTTCAATATATTTTAATTGAGTTTAATTATATGAAAATTTAGGGTTTTACCTAGGGATTCATATGTTGTTAAAAAAAGAACAGATTGAAACTATAGTGTTTCAGTTTGGATGTACATATTGGTATTATGCATCTCTATAATTAAAAACTTGTAAAATTATTCAAGGCTTGGCTTCAGTTCTATCTTTCACCATCCGGTGTCTGTATTGTAATAGGTAAGACAGACAAAAAAGTCACTATTCAAGATTACAAAACCATATTCTTCACCTTATAAAGATGGATTTGGAAGCCATGTACAGCTAACCAAAAAGTTACATTACAGTTATGGCTTAGATGAAAAAAGAGTTGTATCCTCCAAAATGGTAAATTGCCTTTTATCAACTAACAAGAATAAAGAAGGAAAGGCTGGCATAACAATACTACAAACATAACCAATAAGAATTTTTTTTAAACTAATACTACTTCTGGAACTTTTACTGTTCCCTTTTCAGCTTCTAGGTTTTATGGCATCATTATGATCCCACCTGCTATTACTGTTGTCTGATATGAAATATGACTTGAAATTTACTCTACTGTTATTTAATTAGGTGGTTTCTCACTGAAATAGAAGCACACCATGCTGCATTATACAAAACAAAATAGAACAAAACAAGCAATTTTCATCCAATACAATTTGGAAGATTGCAAAATAAAAATACAATTCCAACTGTCCCAACTCTATCAGTTTACAGTACTCAAACACTAAAGAGAATTTTGTTCTCTATCCATGATTATAGGTATGACTTAACTGTTTTCTTGAATTTCTGTCTTGAGATTTTGTACCTCTCTTCCTTGATTATTCGCACAACGGAGCTTAGATATTTTCAGCTTCGAATAACCCCGCAAGGTTCTAACCAAGGAATCCTGTGCTGAAATGTTCAATCTAACATCCACTGGTGTAACACACTTTCTAACTGTTCTGAACTATCCCTTTTCTTCATGAATAACTGTATGTTTACATCTAACTCCAAGTAAGAATTAAGTGACCTGACAACAAAAATGCTTTCAAGCTTTTTTTTTACAAAATACAATAAAAATTTATTCCTGATTCTTGTAGCTGAAAGCAAAATAATATTTTTCAATGTTTAGTCTGTATGTTTGTAAACTCTCCCAATGCAAGCAAATTCTTATTATAATTCTAGGATATATAATCCCTAGAATGTCTCTCTCTCATGTTGATTTAAAACAACAATGGCTCCAGAAATATGGAGAAGTTGATCATTAAAACCTTTCATACATATAGACTAAAATCTATATACCACTATTTCAAAATCTAAACTCTAAAATATATGACATTAATTCATACATGTACATACAAAATATAGAAAAAACACACAGTTTACATCACAGCCATGCTAAACATACAGTGCATGTCACTAACCCGATTCTTACCATAAATAAGCAAACCTGAATTCTTAAGTTGCATTAGTAGAGTACATCCAACAATTTCATGAAGTGTAATTAATTTCAATGGCAGGATCATGGAGAGATTGCAACTTCTTTGGTTTTGTCAAGATTAACAGTGTAGTCACACAAATGGTCCAGCAATTAATGGAGATTTAGAACTCAATAGACAATAGACAATAGACAATAGGTGCAGGAGTAGGCCATTCTGCCCTTCGAGCCTACACCACCATTCAATATGATCGTGGCTGATCATCCTTAATCAGTATCCTGTTCCTGCCTTATCTCCATAACCCTTGATTCCACGATCCTTGAGAGCTCTATCCAACTCTTTCTTAAATGAATCCAGAGACTGGGCCTCCACTGCCCTCTGAGGCAGAGCATTCCACACAGCTACCACTCTTTGGGTGAAGATGTTTCTCCTCATCTCTGTCCTAAATGGTCTACCCCGTATTTTTAAGCTGTGTCTTCTGGTTCGGCACTCACTCATCAGCGGAAACATGTATCCTGCCTCCAGAGTGTCCAATCCTTTAATAATCTTATATGTCTCAATCAGATCCCCTCTCAGTCTTCTAAACTCAAGGGTGTACAAGCCCAGTCGCTCCAGTCTTTCAGCATAAGGTAGTCCCGCCATTCCAGGAATTGACCTCGTGAACCTACGCTGTACTCCCTCAATAGCCAGAATGTCTTTCCTCAAATTTGGAGACCAGAACTGCACACAATACAGGATCTGACACTTTGTATATCTTTGGGACAAGAAGGATTCAAAGGAAAGTGATGCTCAAATGGAATTATTTGAAGAGAATCTTGGCACGTTTACACTGTCATTACTTTCTTGGCTATGGAATACTTTGATTCCAAAAAGAACATTGTTTTTTTAGTGCCAAGGATAAATTTAAGTATAAGGGAATGTTATAATAGCATTAGAAGACATGGATAGGTGTTAATGATAGTTCTAATAGGAAGACCAACAATATTGTTGAGTTAGATAACAATCCATGACTATGTTGGTCTTTTAAAGACAAGTTTATTTGCCAAGATAAATATCTGGCTGATAAACTAAACAAATACTTCACTTCAGTTTTCATTTCTGAAGATGATGCCACTGCTCAGTATTGCAGGATGGACTTGAATGTAAAATTGCTTTGTTTGAAGCAATGCAAAACAGCTTTGACTGATATTAATTTGCCTCCAGTTGATGGTTTGCTGCAGGGTCTGATGTAATTTACTGCAGAGTGGAAAAGGAAATGGAGCAGGTCATGCATGAGCCACTGATGCTTGGAAATTTACAGGCTCGTGTGTTTGCCTTGGGTGGGATCATAGCTCTGGGTAGTATTATGAAATATGATTAATCTGCTGGAGAGTTTAACAGTTATTAGAGCTGATGCAGATGGATTTAGGAGTGAAGTTTTGGCTCTCTAACATGATTGAGTTCTTTAAGAAAATGAGCAGAATAGTGGGTGAAGTTATTTATGTTGCTATTGTTCAGTTTAATTGCCATCAAAAGCACTTGATGGATTGCAGCACAGAAAAATTAAGAAAAATTAGATCTCATGGGATTGAATGATAGCAATTATGTTGGATAGGTAGCTGATTGAAATCATGCAAGTCGATTGTTGTTATTAATGGCAAAAGGATCAGATTACAGAGTCCTGAGGAACTTCCCAGTGAGTCCACTGCTTTTCATCAGTCTCCTTAAGATATCAGGAGAAACATGCCTGGTTCAAGGGCTATTATAAATATTTTCCAACTAAACTGCTCAGGGCGGCACGGTGGCACAGTGGTTAGCACTGCTGCCTCACAGCGGCAGAGACTTCCCACCTCAGTGACTGTATGGAGTTTCCTCCGGGTGCTCCGGTTTCTTCCCACAACCCAAAAATGTGCAGGTTAGGTGAATTGGCCATGCTAAATTGCCCATAGTGTTAGGTGAAGGGGTAAATGTAGGAGAATGGGTCTGGGTGGGTTGCGGGTCGGTGTGAACTTGTTGGGCCGAAGGGCCTGTTTCCACACTGTAAGTAATCTAATCTAAATACTATTACACATCCGTGGAGCAGGTAGGACTAGAACTTTGGCATACTGGTCCAGAAGTAGGGACACTGTATCATAAACACTCTCTATCATCACGAGTGTAAGGTTAGGAATTCAATTTAAAAATTTTTTTGCTAGAGAGGCGAGGAGGGAAGGAGAGGTGAAGCAAGGGCTGCCGGAAAGGGTGAGTTTTCCCGCATTAAAAGGGACTTACCTCGGGAGTCGGGCTTCCATTTTGCCAGAGGAACGAAGGACTTCTGGGAAGACATATGTTTGTGTGGTTGCGTTACCCGAAACACTACTCGGGTAATGTCTCCCACCCATCCTCCTCCTCTAACCAAAACAAAAGGACCTGTGCACCAGATTTGCTATGTTATATTTTTTCTCTTTTAACTTTATATGTTTCTTAACTTGCCTCGTCAGCCACGGTCACCCATGCCTTCTCCTAGGATCTTTCTTCCTTTTTGGAATGAACTGATCCTGCATCTTCTGCATTATACACAGAAATATCCGCCATTGTTCCTCCACGGTCATCCCTGCTAAGGAATTGCACCATTGAACTTTGGCCAGCTCCACCCTCATAGCCCCATTGTTCCCTTTATTCAACTGAAATATTGTCACTACCGATTGTACCCTCTCCCTTTCAAATTGCAGATTGAAGCTTATTGTATTATGGTCACTACTTCCCAATGGCTCCTTCACTTCGAGGTCCCTGATCAATTCTGGTTCGTTGCACAATACCAGATCCAGAATTGCCTTCTCCCTGGTAGGCTCGAGCACCAGCTGTTCTAAGAATCCATCTTGGAGGCACTCCACAAAGTCTCTTTCTTGAGGTCCAATACCATCCTGATTCTCCCAGTCTACCTGCATGTTGAAATCCCCCATAACAACTGTAGTAACATCTTTGCAACAGGCCAATTTCAGCTCCTGTTTCCACTTACATCTGACATCCAGACTACTGTTTGGGGGCCTGTAGATAACTCCCAAGAGGGTCTTTTTACCCTTAGAATTTCTCAGCACTATTCACATTGACTCTACATCCCCTGATTCTAGGTCTCCCAGCACAAGGGACTGAATATCATCCCTTACCAACAAGGCCACCCCACCCCTTCTGCCCGTCCGTCTGTCCTTACGATAGCACGTGTAGCCTTGCATATTCATTTCCCAGGCCCTGTCCACTTGAAGCCATGTCTCAGTTATCCCCATAATATCGTATCTGCCAATTTCCAAAAGAGCCTCAAGCTCATCCATCTTATTTCTAATGCTTCGTGCATTCATGTATAGTATTTTTAATTTGTTACTGCCCTCACCCTTCCCATCAACTCCTATTTCACTCAACCTTACAGCATGATCCCTTTTTGAATTATCTGCTTCAATGATACAATTGTCTTTCTTGACTTCCCTTGTTCTAACTTTCCCTTCAATTTCCTTCTTAAACATTCAGTTTGTCCCCTCCCCCCACTACTTAGTTTAAACGTAGCTGTGTTGCAGTAGCAAACCTGCCTGCCAGAATGCTGGTTCCTAACCTATTAAGGTGCAAACCGTCTCTCTTGTATAATTTATGCTTACCACAAAACATATCCCGATGATCCAAGAATTTAAATCCTTGCTTCCTACACCAGTTCCCTAGCCACACGTTCAAGTCCATTATCTCCCTGTTTCTGGCCTCATCAGCCCGAGGAACTGGAAGCAAACTGGAGATAACCACCCTGGACTTCCTGTTTTTCAGCCTTCTTCCTAGTTCTCCAAAGTCCCGCTGTAGTATGTTCCTCCTCTTCTTCCCGACATCATTTGTGCCAACATGTACCACCACCTCTGGCTCTTCACCTTCGTCCTTGAGGATTTCCTGCAATCTGCCTGTGATGTCTTTAACCTTGGCAGCAGGAAGGCAACACACCATCCTTAAGTCCCGCCTGCTGTCACAAAAACCCCGGTCAGTTCCTCTCACTATGGAGTCCCCTAGTACCATGGCTCTGTGTGATGTCCAACTCTTCCGCTCTGCCTCCACGCCAACTTTTGATTGACAGACCTGACCACCTCACGGACTGGCAGTGTCATCTGTCTCTATTGTTTCCAAAAGATTCAACTTGTTCCTGACAGGTACTTCCCTCGGTGTCTCTTGCACCTGTCTCCTCTCTGCCTTCCTCATCGTCTGCTCTCTTCTGCTCTCTTCTGATATGGTCGGTGGAATAACCTTGCTGAAGGTCTTGTCCAGAAAGATCTTGTTCTCTCGGATGAGCCTAAGGTCCTCGAGTTCTTTCATCAGTGCTGCAATATGCTCTGTCAGTAGCTGAACGTGCACACACTTTCCACACTTATTCGAGCCAGACACACCAGAGTCGTTGACCTCTAACATCAAGCACGTAGCACACTGAACCAGCTTGGCAGTCATGTCTTCACCCTCTTCAACTGTGGTGTAATCACTTCACTCAACCTCCTTGTCAAAGACTCCTGAGCTAAAGCCTCACTCTTCAATCCACAGGAACTTCCTTGGACCCTCTTTTTGGGGCAAGTCTGTGGACTTTTAATTTAGGTTAGAGGAGGAGGGTGGGAGGGAGGCCCTACTTTGTAGGACCTGGGGTCCAAAACACACCCACTCAAATAACAATCACTTACCTTCCCGACCGGCTTTGCGCTCCGACTTCACTTCCACCCAGCTCCCGCCGCTCTCTGCAAACTCCTTTCTCACCACTTATTGCTGAATTGATTCTGATTTTCCAAATGGCAAGCATCATGAACTTATTTATTTTCCCATCAGTTTTGATGCTTATCGTGTTAAATTCTGTTGTCCTTGTTTTTTAGGGCACAGTATAAGTTAGGGGAAATATGGTAACTCATTTTGTTTTGGCATTACTGCTGTTTCTTGTTTCATTTTAATGACAGAAGTGCAAAGCCTATGGAAGTAAAATACAAGATTTGTTATCATTGATGTCTACCTGAAAAGGTGACAGAAAACAAATCAAGCTAAGCCAAATTGCTTTTCTTTTGATGCAATAAGGAACCAAAATTATTCAGCCATACATTTTAATTAATAGTGAAATAATTGGAGTTCAGAAGTAGCTAATTTGCTTTGAGCAGACTTCAAGAATATGGTTAGAACCTGTTCTATATCTTAGCAGCTGTGAAGTGAGTTCACCTTTAGGAACTCATCTTCTGTTGGCAGTTAGTCTGCTGTTTGCACACATTTACACAAACATATACACATACGTGCACACAAACACACCAACACACATTAGTTAGTTGCAAACACTTGCTCCGTAACTTATAATATATTTTGCTATTTTAAATAAATTGACCCATGGAATTAATCATTCATGATGAGCAATTGAACATACTATCATAATATGACAGTGACCAGCAATGGAAAATATTGTGCTTATTACTATCTTGCTTGGACAGTCAACAGGTAAGCTAATCTGCAAATAAATCATGTGAAATTATGCTTAAGGGCAGGTCAAAATCCTTGATGTCTTTGCGCATTGGAGAAAGTGAGAACTGCAGATGCTGGAGATCAAAGTCAAAAAGTATGGTGCTGGAAAAGCACAGCAGGTCAGGCAGCATCCGATGAGCAGGAGAGTCGATGTTTTGGGCATAAACCTGAAAACAGAATTTGCTGTGGAAAAACCCCTATCAGGAAGCTACTTTAACTCATTTGAGAAAGGCAAGTGAATAGTATGTGTGTTGGATTGATGGCAGGCAGGGAAAGGTCAAGACCATGCTATCAGAATGTCCACAAATTCAATGAGCTTAAACTGTGTTGAAACTTGGCTCATTCTGGATTAGTGGTGCTGGAAGAGCACAGCAGTTCAGGCAGCATCCAAGGAACTTCGAAATCGACGTTTCGGGCTAAAGCCCTTAATCAAGAATAAAGGCAGTGAGCCTGGAGCGTGGAGAGATAAGCTAGAGGAGGGTGGGGGTGGGGAGAAAGTAGCATAGAGTACAATGG
>NC_057712.1:25705123-25709326 GCF_004010195.1 Chiloscyllium plagiosum | reverse complement strand
GTGTGGCATCGGCGGTGATGTGAGGGCCGGAAGTGGCTGTGGGAGTGGCCATGATGGGGGCAGAAGTGACATCATCAATCAGCGTGGGGGTGGTAGCTGCATCAGCCGCATGGCTAATGGTGTTTCCGAGGCCAGGGGAATCTTCTGGAATGTTTGAGGAGCGCTGGTTATGGAGGTGGGTAGATAAAAGTTTGTTGTACTTCCAGTTTTTGATGTTTGAGATGGAATTGAAATACTGTTTGTTGAGAGTATGGATTCTCCTGAGGATGTAGTACAGAGTGGGTCCTTTGCAATTCTGAGAGAGTGTGGCCCTCAGCTGAGGCAGGGCAGACTGTAGAGAGGTTAGGTGCCGGCGCATTGCTGCAAGCGTGGAGCGGAGGATCTTGAAGGAGAACTGTTGCTGGTGTTTTTGAATCTGTAGTCTGTACTGTTTGTCCTGTTCGGGTCCGAACTCTGCTGGTTTAAAGGTGGTCCGGAGTCCGTGTGGGATGAGTTGGTTACGGAGGCAGGTACTGAGGAAGCAAATGTGGCTGTGGTAGCGAGTTTGTTTCAGGACATGGTTGAAGAGCTTCAGGGCAGAGGAAATGACCTGGGAGTTGCAGCTTGGCTCATCCTTGTCAACTTCAAAGACTTTCATGGGAGTCTTGGCTCTGTGAGCTGGAGCAAATTAACTCACACCATTTTACTCTGCTCACCTCATATGCATGCAAATTGATTCTATTGCACAGTGTTCACACCAGGCATATCCGCAACCACAGAGATCTCCTAGGATTCACACTACCAGCACTATACCTAAAGACCAGCTGTACATCAGGTAAATTGTTACCAGCCCTAAATCATAGTACACATTATGGCAGAAAAATGATAAGAAAAGCTGCTTAAGTTACATAGGCCACACGGATTGCACTTCATTGCGGTTGGAAGCTCACATTCATAAACGTATTGCTAGTTTACATCTTCATATGTCTGATTGACCATCATTGTAACTGCAGCTACAAGAATCCAGCCACACAGTTTATTCATCCTTAACACCATCCCATGCTAGATCACTGTCTAGGGAAGTATTACTCCTTCCCTAATGTCTGGTATTACATAACATCTTGTAATTTTACAATATGGGAGAGTCACATACTGGAAAGCCAACTGAACTGCTCAAAATAGTAACTTTCACTGAACAACAGAAAAAGCAAAGAAAAATCAACAAAACAAAGTTACATTTGCTTCTAGGAACAGACAAGGGCTGCTAGCCTTTTGATCAACAACGGATCTACCAGCAATGAATAATTACTTCACGCAACTCACATCGATTGGATCTGGGCAAAAATTAGGTCCTAAACAAAACAGAGCATGCTGGAAAAACTCAACAGATCCAGCAGCATCTATGGAGAGAGAAACAGAGTTAGCATTTCAAGTCTGGTATGATTCTTCTTTGGAACTTGATTTGAAAAAAATAACTTTCTCACTCTACAGATGCTGCTAGACCTGCTGAGTTTCTGGTTTTTTTTCAGATTTCTGGCATCTGCAGAACTAAATTCTGTCTGGTTTGATGTGCCTGATGGGAGAAAGTGAGGACTGCAGATATTAGAGATCAGAGTCAAAAAGTGTGATGCTGGACAAACAGTACTCTATCACATTGAAAATGATGTTCCTCCTGCTCAATGCCTTCATCTTCCTCTTTAGAAGATGGCAGGCACTCTTCCAACTCTTCATAGTCCATCACATCCCCTCATTTCCTGCTCCAGTTGTATAAAGCACAACATGTTATGATTATGTGACGCACTCTGTTTGGACTGGACTGCAAGATCACCCAAAGTGATCCAAGCATCAGAGCTGCATCCTCAGCAGGCCTATCATCTGTTCTGGCCAGGCCCCAGTGGAAGAATGGACTGCATTATATCTAGACTCAGCCTCAGTCAGGATTTTGCATAACAGAGTCATCAGCCATCATTGCAGAGGGGATCCTAAATTTCCCAGTAACCATCTGAGTAAGGCACCCAGCTCTTGAAATGAAGCAAGAACATAAGTGTTCTCAAAGATCAAGTCTTTCTGGCAATTTCCAGAGTACTTGGCATAGACATCTAAGGTGTGGCATCAATGATAATAGATGACTTGTAAATTGATGAAATCGAACACTTTTTTTGTTGGTGAACTCAGCCACATTATGATATGGTGCTCTCAATGAAACGTGTGCACAGATTAAAGCTACTTGCACCTGGAGAAAGCCAGCTTTGTTGGCAAAATCTACTGCCTTGGCTCACCACAAGGGAAAATAAGATTAGATAGTGTCATCCAGTTCCATTTGCATCGGTAACAACATTGATACATTTGTGGTTTGAGGATTGAGAGGTCCCATTCAGAACCCCAGTGAATCTTTGGAAGCACACAGTTGCACAAACATTTAACACATCTGTCACCTCAACAGTCACCAGGAAACAATGTCCACTCACTCTTCAGTGACAAGTCCCACTCCAGCAGTTTGCATTGGCTGCTAACAGTGTCTGGTGAAATTCTCAGTCATCTGGGGCACTTGACATCTAACACTCTGGACTTTGTGTCTCTCCTCCACATCCTAAAGGAACGTCGAGGCTGCAATCTCTTTATGTCAAGGCTTTTTGGTATCTGCTGGAGGATGCTGCTGACCCTGAAATTGTTGGAACATCTGTTCCTCCTCAATTTCTCTGCGTCTTTATTGCTTTGTGGCCACAGTGAAAGTGACACCTGCTGACTCCATTTGTTCTGACTCCAATGAAATTGTGTGGGGTAAACACAAATGACTGTTTTGCAGAGTTCTCGATACAGTGGGATATGAGGGCTTCGGCTCAGAGAACCATGGAAAGACAAACATAGACCTTTGACATAGTGGACCTTATTTCAATATATGCAGCATAAGCATATGACACAAATACAGTAATAGATTGCTGGCGCAGTAGGAATACTGAAACCTTGACCTACACACTCACCCTCAAACTTCCCAAGAAAGACAGCATTGCATTTAATGGCAGGTTGGAAAATATTCACAGTTCAAGGTGAGATAAAATCAGTTCTGTGTCCTTGAGTGGTTGACTGACTGTGTCCAAGCCCCTGAACTGAGATCAGCCACTACCCTTAACAGACTGTGGTGACACCCGCTGACTGACACCATTTCCTCTTGACCTGACCAAGAATAGAGTCATAGAGATGTACAGCATGGAAACAGACCCTTCAGTCCAACCCTTCCATGCCGACCAGCTATCCCAACCCAATCTAGTCCCACCTGCCAGCACCCGGCCCATATCCCTCCAAACTGTTCCTATTCATATACCCATCCAAATGTCTGTTAAGTGTTCCAATTGTATCAGCCTCCACCACTACCTCTGACAGCTCATTCCATACACGCACCACCCCCAATGTGAAAAAGTTTTAGGTCCCTTTTATATCTTTCCCCTCTCACCCTAAACCTGTGCCGTCTAGTTCTGGACTCCCCCATCCCAGGGAAAAGCCTTTATCTATTTTTCCTATCCATGCCCCTCATAATTTTGTAAACCTATATAAAGTCTCCCCTCAGCCTCCGACGCTCCAGGGAAATCAGCCCCAGCCTGTTCAGCCTCTCCCTGTAGCTCAAATTCTCTAACCCTGGCAACATCCTTGTAAATCTTTTCTGAACTCTTTCAAGTTTCACAACATATGAAGGAGATCAGAATTGCACACAATATTCCAACAGTGTTCAACCAATGTCCTGTACAGCCGCAACGTGACCTCCCAACTCCTGTACTCAATACTCTGACCAATAAAACAAAGCATACCAAACGCCTTCTTCACTATCCTATCCAACTGCGACTCCATTTTCAAGGAGCTATGAACCTGCACTCCAAGGCTCTTTGTTCGGCAACACTCCCTAGGACCTTACCATTAAGTGTATAAGTCCTGCTAAGATTTGCTTTACCAAGATGCAGCACCTCGCATTTATCTGAATTAAATTCGATCTGCACTTCTCAGCCCATTGGCCCATCTGGTCAAGATCCTGTTGTAATCTGAGGTAACCCTCTTCACTGTCCACTACACCTCCAATTTTGGTGTCATCTGAAAACTTACTAACTGTTCCTCTTATGCTCGCATCTAAATCATTTATGTAAATGACAAAAAGTAGAGGGCCCAGCACCGATCCTTGTGGCACTCCACTGGTCACAGGCCTCCAGTCTGAAAAACAACCCTCCACCACCACCC
>NC_057712.1:25701299-25704726 GCF_004010195.1 Chiloscyllium plagiosum | reverse complement strand
ATTCTCCTTAATTCTATTTGCCAAAGCTATCTCTTGTCCCCTTTTTACCCTCCTGATTTCCTTCTTAAGTATACTCCTACTACCTTTATAATCTTCTTAGGATTCACTCGATCTATCCTGGCCATACCTTACATATGTTTCTTTCTTTTTCTTAACCAAACCCTCAAATTCTTTAGTCATCCAGCATTCCCTATACCTACCAGCCTTTCCTTTCACCCTAACAGGAATATACTTTCTCTGGATTCTCATTATCTCATTCCTAAAGGCTTCCCATTTTCCAGCCGTCCCTTTACCTGCGAACATCTGCCCTCAATCAGCTTTTGAAATTTCTTGCTTAATACCGTCAAAGTTGGCCTTTCTCCAATTTAGAACTTCAACTTTTAGATCTGGTTTATCATTTTCCATCACTATTTTAAATTTAATAGAATTATGGTCGCTGGACACAAAGTGCTCCCCCACTGACACCTCAGTTACCTGCCCTGCCTTATTTCCCAAGAGTAGGTCAAGTTTTGCACCTTCTCTAGTAGGTACATCCACAAACTGAATCAGAAAATTTTCTTGTACACACTTAAGAAATTCCTCTCCATCTAAACTCTTAACACTATGACAGTCCCAGTCTATGTTTGGAAAGTTAAAATCCCCTACCATAACCACCCTATTATTCTTACAGATAGCTGAGATCTCCAACTTGATTTCCCTTCTCCACTGACAATCGTGGCTGCCTCTTTCATCTGCATGAGCATCTGGATAGAAACTGTCCCTGACTCAACATCAGTTCACATGGACTTTCAGTTATTGTGAACCAGGTTCTCCTAATGTAAGAGATAGAATGTTTTCAAACAGTTGTGCATTTGTGGTGAGGTGCTTCAGAAAGCTGTTTGAGGATTTGCACCTCACAAAATGGAAAGAACAGCTGTATAGATCGAAATCAGATTGGTGTATGGCTTGCAACATTCCATCAAAACTGTGTAATGGTATGTGTTCCCAGCCACCCCAATGTTCCACACATGGTAATTGGAGTTGGCACACTTATTGAGGCATTGGCTTCCAGTTCCAGAAGTTACTGCCACGTATGAGCCTTGGAGGTCCACATGGCTGAGAGGAAAATTAGAGAGAACCGTGGTGGCTTGGAGGGGTACTTGCAGGAGGTGATGTTCCCTTTTATCAGCTGGCCTCGTCCTTCTAAATAGTAAAGGTTACAGGTTTTCTGGGCGCTATGAAAGCAGCCTTGGCGAGTTGGTGCAGCTCAACTTGTTTATGGGACATACCAGTGTATCCAAACTGGCGGGAGTGAATGTTGAAGCTGATCATTTGCAAGAAAGCTGTTCTATTGTGGAAGTCTGAAAGCAGTTAAGCGAATGGCTAAAATAGAAAGAGAAAATGTTGGAGAAACCCATCTATGGAGAGAGAAATAGAGTTAATATTTGAAGTTCTTCAGAACTAAAGAAGAGTTATATTAATTCTGTTTCTCTCTCCACAGATAGTGTTCGAACTATTGAAGTTCACCAGGATTTTCTCTTTTTCTTTCAGATTTCCAGCATCTGTTGTATTTGGCTTTGATTATAGCAGAACAGTTAGGCATGTAGCTCCAGACTTTGTGATAATAGCAGCAGAGGCTACATGTGTGAGTGGATTCATGAGAGTTACTGCAGTACCCTCTTGTGATTTGTCAAGGACCAATTTATTTGAAGAGGAGGATCACTTGCAAGTAAATAGAAATAAAATGACATCTAACCATCACAATGAGGAAGTTACAAATTACATTAAATTTAAAGAAAAGGTAGACAATACTGCGAAGTTTAGCAGTAAATTTGAAGTTTAAACAGATTTAGAAAACAATAAAGAAAGCAAAATTTAAAAAAAATGAGAAAAGTAATGAGGGACAATTATGAGTATTTGTTTTCAAAATTTGTTAGTGGGATATGGATGTCTCCTATTCATTGCTAATTACCCAGAGGACAGGAAAGAGTTAATCCACATTTATGTGGGTCAGGTCTCACAGGTCATAGAGTCATAGAGATGCACAGCACAGAAACAGACTCTTCGGTCCTACTCGTCCATACCGACCAGATATCTTAACCTAATCCAGCCTCATTTGCCAGCACTTAGCCCATATCCCTCTAAACCCTTCCCATTCATATATCCATCCAGGTGCCTTTTAAATGTTGCAGTTGCACCCAACCACCATCCTCTGTCTTCTACATTCAAGCCAGCTCTGTATCCAAATGGCTATTTCTCCCTCTATTCCATAAGATCTAACCTTACTAACCAATCAGTGTGAAGAACCTTGTCGAGCATCTTACTGAATTCCATACAGATCACTTCCACCACTCTGCCTTCATCAATCCTCTTTGTTACTTCTTCAAAAAACTCAATCAAGTTAATGAGACATGATTTCCCACACACAAAGCCATGTTCAGTATCCCTAATCAATCCTTGCCTTTCCAAATTCACGTAAATCCTATCCCTCAGGATTCCCTCCAACAACTTGCCCACCACCAATGTCAGGCTCACCGATCTATAGATCCCTGGCTTTTCCTTACCACCTTTCTTAAATAGCCAACCTCCAGTCTTCTGACACCTCAGCTGTGGCTATAGATGACACAAATATCTCAGCAAAGGGCCCAGCAATCATTTCCCTAGCTTCTGACAGAGTTCCAGGATAAACCTGATCAGGTCCTGGGGATTTATCCATTTTTATGCATTTTAAGACTTCCAGCACCACCTCCTCTGTAATATGGACATTTTTAAGATGTCACCATCTTTTTTTTCACATTCCATACCTTTCATGTCTTTCTCCACATTAAACACTGATGCAAAATATTTGTTTAGTATCTCCCTCATCTCCTGTGGTTCCACACATAGGCTGCTTTGCTGATCTTTGAGGGCCCTCATCTCTCCCTACTTACCCCTTTGTCCTCAATATATTTATAAAATCCCTTGGATTCTCCTTTACCTATTGCCAAAGTTATTTCATGTCCTCTTTTTGCCTTCTTGATTTCCCTCTTATGTATATGCCTACTGCCTTTCTACTCTTCTAAGGATTTACTCGATCTATCCTGTCCATACCTGACATATGCTTCTTTTGTTTTCTTAACCAAAACCTCAATTTCTCTAGTCATCTGCACTCCCTTCAACTACCAGCCTTGCCTTTCACCCTGACAGGAACGTACTTTCTCTGGACTCTCGTTATCTCATTTTTGAAGGCTTCCCATTTTCCAGCAGTCCCCTTACCTGCGAACATCTGCCCTCAATCATCTTTTGAAAGCTCTTGCCTGATACTGTCAAAATTAACATTGCTCCAATTTATAATTTCAACTTTTAGATTTGGTCTATCCTTTTTGATCACTGTTTTAAAACTAATAGAATTATGGTCATTGGATCCCAAGTGCTTCCCCACTGACATCTCAGTCACCTGCCTTGCCTT
>NC_057712.1:25682000-25700799 GCF_004010195.1 Chiloscyllium plagiosum | reverse complement strand
CAGTCTATGTTTGGAAAGTTAAAATCCCCTATTGTAACCACCTTATTATTCTTACAGATAACTGAAATCTCCTTACAAATTTGTTTCTCAATATCCCACTGACCATTGGGGGGCCTATAATACAATCACAAAAAGCTGACCATCCTTTTCCTATTTCTCCGTTCCACCCAAATAACTTATCTGAATGTATTCCCAGGAATATCCTCCCTATGTACAGCAGTAATACTATACCTTATCAAAAATGCCACCCCACCCTCCTCCTCTCCTGTCCCCCTTTCTACTCTTCCTGTAGCATTTGTATCCTGGAACATTAAGCTGCCAGTCCTCCCTATCTCTGAGCCATGTCTCTGTAATTGCTATGATATTCCAGTCCCATGTTCCTAATCATGCCCTGAGTTCACCTGCCTTTCCTGTTAGGCCTTTTGCATTGAAGTAAATGCAGTTTCATTTATCATTCCTACCTTGTTCTCTGTTTTGTTCTTGCCTGCCTCGACTGTTTGACTCTATCCTTTTCCCAACTGTACCAGTCCCAGATTAATGTCTTTCCTCTCTATCTCCTTGGGTCCCACCCCAACCTTATAAGTTTAAATCTTCCTGAGCAGTTTTAGCAAATTTCCTGCCAGTATATTAGTCCCCTTTCCAATTCAGGTGCAATCCATTCTTCTTGTACAGGTCACTTCTACCCCAGAAGAGATTGCAATTATCCAAAAATGTGAACCCTTCTCCCCTGCACCAGCTCCTCAGTCACGCATTCATCGGCTCTATCCTCTTACTTCTACCCTCACTAGCTCATGGTACTGGGAGTAATCCAGATATTACTACCCTCAAAGACCTCCTTTTTAAATTCCTACCTAACTTACTATATTCTCCCTTCAGAATGTCATCCTTTTCCTTCCTATGCTGTTAGTTCCAATGTGTACAATAACATCCTGCTGGTGCCTCTCCCCTTTGAGAACATTCTGCACTCTCTCAGAGATATCCTTGATCCTGGCACTAGGGAGGCAACACACCATTCTGATTTTTTGCTGCTGGCAATAGAAACGTCTGTCTGTGCCTTTGACTGGAGAGTCACCAATCACAATCGATCACTTGGAACCCGATGTACTCTCAATACATTAGAGTGATTCTCGGTACCAGAAACTTGGCTGTTTGTGCTACATTCCCCTGAGAGTCCATCACCCCCTACATTTTCCAAAGCAGTATACTTGTTTGAGATGGGGATCACCACAGGAGATTCCTGCACTACCTGCCTTCCTCTCCTCCATTTCCTGGAGCTAAGCCATATACCTGGTGTATTTGCAACTTTTCTCCCTTTCTATAAATGCCTACCATCACACCCCCTATCTCTTCTAAATTCCTTATTGCCTGTAATGGCCGCTCCAACCAATCTATGCTATCTGATAGTATTTGCAACCAAAAATACTTACAGCAGACATAATCAGCAGTAACATGGAAACTCTTCCTAAACTCCCACATCCAACAGGAAGAACACATCACTCTAGTAATAGCCATCCTTCATAATCTGCAGACCCAGAAAATAGCAGCGTCTTATAGCTCTAAATAAGTACTACTCCAAGCTAACTTAATACTTGTGGTTTATGTATGTTTAAAAGTAATCAAGAGACAGATATCAATAAAACATATAATCAAGAAAGAAACCACTCTACACACTATTGTAGATATACAGCAAGGCTACACTTAAAAACTACGCATTTATCTGTATCTGTGCTGTGACCTTTCCCAAACAGGTTCCTCCCAGGCCCGTTGTGAATTTCGCTGTTCATATTTTTTTCCGAGATGCCCTTTGATGTCCAAAGATACTTAAACTCAAACAGCAAGGGCAGTAACACTGCAGAATCACTGCTGTGTCATATGGTCACTGCCTTTGTCTGTCTTCCTCCTTTTAAAAGTGCTATTGTTTTGATCTTTTTTCCCCAAAGTTCCAAAACAATGCAACAGTATATAAAACAGTAATTGCTGCTCCCAGAATTCAAGTAAATCACCTCCAGCACCTAAAACACCTCAAAAGAGCTGTTACAGCCACAATTTTTTCCCATCCTCCATCTTGGATTACCCAGAATCCTTTCCATTGGCTAGACTAGATAAGGATGGCAGTTATATTTCCTTTAAGGGCATCAATGAACTAGTTGGGTTTTTACAACAATCAACAATTATTACATGGGTGTCTTTAGATTTAGCTTTTATTTCCAGATTTTATTGAATTCAAGTTTCACCATCTGCCATTTCAATTCACAGCCCCTGACTATAAACCTGACATTCAAGATTACGAGCCAACTAACATTACTGCTTCACCAAAACAAGAATGACAAAATACTAAGCAGTAAGAATTTCTAAAAGTATTTCAAACATAAAAGAGTGACTAAAGTGAATTTTAGCTCTGTAGAGAATGAAACTGATGAAATCAAAAATTATAGGAATGGCGGGAGTTGGGCAGGCATTTTATGTTTGCCTGCACTTTAGAAGATGCCAAGAAATTCCAAGAACATTTGAAAGTTCAGAGGTGAAAGCAAGGGAGGAGCTTAAAATAATCACCGTCATTGCGGTCAAGGTACTCATGAAACTAATCGAACTAACGGCTAATAAATTCTTTATACCTGAAGGCCTGAATGCTTGGGTCTTAAAAGAAGTAGATACATAAATTGTAGATATATTGTTGAACATTTTTCAGAATTCTCTAGATTCTGGAGTGATTAAAGCAGATTAGAAATTTGTAGACCACTATTCAAGAAGGTAGGAAGATAGAAAGCAGGAAAAGAGAGATAAGTTAACCTTACATCCATCTTATGAAAAATACTAGAAAGTCCCTCAGCCTGTCCTCCCATCTTTAATGATTTGTGCACTTACACATTCAAAACCTTGCTCATGCACCCTTGGTTTTATATTGTGTCTCCGCATTCTTCCAATCAAAATGAATCTTTTTGCACTTCTTGCATTAAATTTCATTTGCCACTTGTCTAACTAATCATGTTCCAGGGGTGATGTACAGGCATTGACACTGATGCCCACTTTCCTCCATTCTTGTAGCAGTATTTACTGTCCTGAGAACCTTCTTACCATCCAAGGGTAACATGACTTGACTGTGTATCGTAACTCACTCCACCTGCACTTCCACTGTCATGTCTTGGTATCCAGGTGTTCCTGTCTGAGCCATATAACTGCTCTGAAATGACCCAATAGCATCACAGGTTTTGACAGATTTGAATGGCACTGAGCTTTAGGAGGTGTGTTCAGACTTTAAATGTGTAGGACCCTTCGACTGATCAAGCAATCAGTCGCCACTGGAAATGTGTGATCAGCCTGCCAATGAATAAGTGCTGGCCGTGACTTTGACATGGAACTTAGCCTAATGCAGTGGAATGATCTGAAGATTCCAGCCATTGCTCACCAAAGAACTGTCAAGACTACAAGCTTCTGACTTGTATATTGTGTTATAAGTTGTGCAGAATAAAACAGACTGAGGGACTCCAGTGATATGTATGTGCGTCACCTTTCCCTGACTCCAGAACAACTCAGGTTGTTTGGATTAAGAAATTTGGTTTATGGCCCACTTTCGATTTTGTAGCTGAACTAAGTGGTTTTGTATCCAAAGATATATTTGCTCACCGGATATTTCCATCAAAGCCAGTGATGAGACGTTACGATTGTTTAGTCTTGAATATGTTGATGGACACATTGAGTGGATTGTTTAACAGAAGGTCATGTACTTTAACCAAGTGAAAGGAGCTCATGTTTCACAACAAATGACCCTGGGATGTCTTTGAACTGTCAGCAGTGAGCCCAAGAGGGGATTTGGAGAGTTTTGAGAAAAGCCTCCTTGTATTCATTCCATTTTGCTCAGGGCAAGATATAAAGATTTGGGAGAACCATAAAAGGGAAATTATTTAAGGTCTCTCTTTTATATCAAATCTACTTTGTATTACATTCTTCACATCACAGATACAGAGGTGGATTTACAAGGTTTGGATCTGTGACACAAATCTGACAATGGTATTTTCCTCTGACATTTCACAAGCTTGTGAATTATGTTAAATTTAATCAAAATGAGAAAAATAGGTCAATAACTCCATATTAAGTAATGGATTATATAGAAAGGGCAGGTAAAATGGCAGGGAATATTGAGTCTCTTCAACAGATAAACAGACTGGCTGTTATTTTTGTAAGACACTGGCATGATAGGACATTATTATTATCATTTGTAGATTGGTATTCATTTATCGCTATTATGCCTACTTTATTCAGGTCATTACCATAAAACAATTGCTTGTTAGATTTGTTTTGAGATACTGCAGGCAAAAGGTAAGAAAAAGAATAATGCAGCTCATTATGGAAAATAAATTCCTAAAAATGTTCTGAATTCATTGAAAGTTTTAAATTTGCTGATGAATGATGTAATTAGATTAGAAACTACAGTGGAAGATATCATATGCATAAGGCTGGTGGTAATCTTTGACTCATTTCTCTGACATGCATAAATGGATAGACTTCTTTCGTAAGGCCAGGGTTTCAAATTCAGAGAGAATGCAAGCTGCCTGGTCCTCCTTTGAAGGCTGCATTGCAGGCATGGTTCATTATGAAAGAATCCAAAGAATGTGTACTCCATTACGGGGAATAGGAAGATCCTATCAACCATCTTAAAAGCTTTCTTTTCACTTAGATATAGAATACAATGTGTTAGGGAATATTATAGTCACCATAGTCCTCCTGGATCACAGGGATACTCTCTTATTTAAATTGAGGGTCATCATACCACAGTTGAGAATAGTAAATTCAGCCAGTGTGGGAATTGAACCCATGCTATTGGCTTTGCTGTGCATTGCAAAGCAACCATCCCACCAACTGAGCTAACCAACTTGCCATTGCTTGTTAGTGCTGATGTAGTGACACACCATGTTGAATGGTGTATTTCATTACAGCTATTCTTGTACCTCTCCAGGCATGTTGAATGGACTAGTCTGGTGGGGAGGGGAGTTTTAGTGTCCACAATTTTAGAAAACATTTTATGGTCACTTTTTGGAAAGCATGTAATTAACCTGACCAACAGATCCTTCCATTTCAGAATTTTTGATGACATCACTTGAGGTGCTAAGAGGCTACGAATGTGACCACCTGTTCCAAATGGCCATGCAGGACAGCAGATTAAATTTGCCCATCTTAAAACATTTCTCACTATGTCGAGGACCACTATTACTTCATAGACATCAAAATGCAGAGATACTGTAATAACTGTTGTTATGACCTAGTGAGGAGGTGTCGTGGCTCTCCCATATTAGCTGTATATCAGTTAGCGTTCTTTCTTTTTCCCTTTTTTTATACATATAGCTCTTTCATTTCAATTCTACCCAATTAACTCGATAAAAGTTGAAGAAGAACAAATTCCACATTACTTATTGCCTCCCCAAATATAGAATATAATGCGACATCAAACAATTACAGATCCTGTGCTTGCAAAAAAGAGAGGGGAGAAATGTTTAGCACAAACAGGAAGGTGAAGGCAGTTCAATTTACAGGTTGTTTTGGAGGCTTTGAATTAGAAGAGTGAAACTGAGGCCCAACTGCTTTGCCACTGGCTTGGAACCTGTTAGTAACGTTGGTACAAATGTTATGATGTTCTCAGTGTATTATTGTTGCTTTATATCAATTAGTTTCTGAGCTTGAGGGAAATTGGGTGAGAGAAAGAGAGATGAAGAGTGAAAGAGTTTCCAGTTTCTTTATTGTTAACAGTTCATGTCACTTTCTCCCTTTGCTTTATTATTCAAAGTAAGCTACAGCAATCTAGTTTGTAAGATCTAAATCTAACTCCAGTGTCTGTCTCTTTCAAACTGAACAGGTAACTTTTCATTTTCAATATATAAAGATGGTATTGAATGTAAGTATAACAAGATATGCACATTTCTTGATGCTGCATTGAGTTTCAGCGCTCATGATTAAAATAGCAATCCTGAAGCAGCCAGTTTCAAGCATTCCATGGTCTCAGACCATGGAACTCAAGTATTCTCATTGGAGATTTCTCTATTTTAATAGTTCTTCAACACTCTGGCATTTAATGTTAAATATCATATAAGTGGATAACTGTTTAACTTCAGTCAGGTTTATATCAAACCTAAATTCCATTGGCATAGTTGGCCTGCAGTGTGTAGATATCTGCTCCTATACATCACAATTACAAGTCAAACTCAATCTCTTCAATTCTCTGAAAACAGAAACAAAAACAGAAAATTCTGCACAAGCCGGAAGAACAACATTTCATTTTCCACTGGAGAATTCTATAGTCTTCTGGACTCAATATCAAGTTCAACAACTTTCAAGCCTGATGCACCTTCTCCCATGCCCTTTCCCCGCCCCCACACACTAGGTCTTGTAATCACCTGGTCTGCTAGCACACACGAGCCACTGTTAGCCACTATCCATCACCAAAATAGCTACTCATTCTTCAGACCAGATCCTTATCCACATTTTGTCTGTCCAGGTTTCCTGAGGTAGTCATAGAATCATACAGCAGGGAAACAGAGGTTTCAGTCCAACCAATTCATGCTGAACATAATCTCAAATTAAACTAGACCCCCGCCTTCTCCTGGCGTATATCCTTCCAGACCTTTCCTATTCATGTACTTACCTAAGTGTCTTTTAAACGTTGCAATTGTGCACATATCCACCACTTCCTCAGGAAGTTCATTCCATATGCAAATGACACTCTGTGTAAGAAATTTGCTCCTCATGTCTCTTTTAAACCTTTATCCTCTCACCTTAAAAATATGCCCCCTAATCTTAAAATCCCTCATCTTAGGGAAAAGGACACCTACTATTAACCCTATCTAGACCCCACATGATTTTATAAACCTGTATAAGGTCACTTTTCAACCTTCTATGCTCCAGTGAAAAAACTCCCAGTCTATCCAGCCTGCACTAAGAACTCAATCCTAACTTCCCTCCCCCACCCTATCATCCTCATGAAAAATGATATTTTCCTAACTACAATTAGTTCTGAGGAAGGATCACTGAACGTGAAATGTTAATTCTGATTTCTCTCCACAGATGCTGCTAGATCTGCTGAGCTTTGGCAGCAATTTCTGTTTTTACTCCCTATACCTTGCCAGCCATGTCTCTGAAAAGGCCATCAGTGATGAGGAGATCCAACATCAGATCAGCAGCATCAATTTCCTCCTTCACCTAAATATGGCAGTGAATATTTGACAATACAGACCTTTGCAAGTCAACATAGTCCAAATGGACAAAGCAGCTGTCAACAAGTAATGCTGCTGCCACATTCTCCAGATTCAATGGAAGGATGGACAAACTTTAGTCCCTTTCTTGAAGCCAGGTGTACAAACATTTCAGCAAAACCCTTGCAGGATCAATTAAACTGGATTGGACCCTTTGCATCCATATTAGCTAAAAGGCTAATTATGGTAATGGATATGTGATTGTGATATGCATCATGAATTATTAGTAACAACAGCAGTCACATACAAGAGGACATGGATGATGGATAAAACGATTTAATGTAGGACAGAATTCAGACAATATGTCTTCAATAATTTTGAATTTATATAGAAAGGAACCTCTGGGATTCACAAATCAAAACCTAATGTGATATAAGTTTGGACAAGAGTATCAGCAACAGTAATGGTAACAGCAAATATTGACAAAGTAGTGGGATAACCAAATTATCATACAAGCAATTCACAAAGTTAACTTCTGGTGAGGACTATTCTACGCAGAATTAAGGGAGGATTGATGATCTCAGATCTCGTTTTCCAATTGAGCAGTTTGCAGCCTTCCAGATTCAATGTTGAACTGAATAATTTCAGATCATGATCACTGTGCCCATTCTGATTCTTTTGTTTAATCAAGAGCCTGTCTGTATCATAGTTTTGCTTTCAGTCAATATTGTTCTTTATTCTGCCATTAACATCCATTTGAGGCCACTACTTTGTTTCTTTATTATAATCATCACCACTCCCTTTTCTTTTGTTCCATGTTAGCTTTGATACTTTATCTTGCCCACCCAGTAACCTATCTCAGATCTTCTTTTCTTTTACACCAAACCGCTCCCCCAAAATCTATTACACATTTTCCTTCATTAAGATCTGAAGAACATCTCTTAATTTGAAATTTAAAATTGGACTGAATCTTACTAAAAAGTCATCTAAGTGTCTGTTGTGGTGAGTTTCATGAAGGGTTTCTCTCTATGAAGAGTAGAACATTTTCTCAAAGTATCTTCCTAAACTCATCTCATCATGCCCATTCCGCTTCCTCCTCCCCCCTCCCCTTGGCACACTCACCACAGATGGAAGTATCCTCTCTGGTCAGGTCCTTTTGGAATTCCTGTTGCCGGGATGACCTTTAAAGCCTAGCTGTGCATTTGGTCAAACACTGGCAGTCCACAGCTGCCTTGCATGATTTGTTTCATTTGCCCTGGGCAGAGGGTGATTGGCACCCCATTTTGCGAAACCTTGAGCTCCACCTGGATAGGGGTTGTACATGGTTGCTGTCGTCCGAGACAGAAAATGGACATCAAATCACACCAGGAATGGCATGTCAATGCTGACCATCATACACAGAATATCAGAGTGGCCATTGGAGTGCTGGAATTGCCAGGTCACTGCTCTGACCTTTATGATGAGAATTGTCAACTGTTTAATTTTTATCCGGTGGGAAGGAGAATGGGAAACTGCATATCAATGAGGCAAGACAATGGAACAATAAGGATGTTAATACATGTGAAAAGGCCTCTCCTGCTTACTAGAGAGAATCTTATCTCCCCATTCAGTACTTCCATTGGAAAATGCATTCATTTCTGTCAATGGCAGTAAGATGCTCTTTGCTGATCTCACACGATTCTTCCAACATTCTCAGCAATGCCCATGTCATTCAGTATCTAGGAGGATCCTACCCTCTGTTTCTCTCACCACAAATGCTGGACTTCCTGACCTTTTCAAACACTCTTTGTTTTTATTTCAGATATCCAGAATCCACACTATGTATAAATGGGTTCTAGCTGTTTAATCACCCTTTTTGAAAACGGAAATCAATATGCACGTTTCCAATATCGAAGGAATTCTCCAGTATTCATTAAAACCTATCCTGCACCATGCCTATCATGACTATTTGAGGAATCAAATCTGTTGTCTCTCTCTCTCTCTCTCTTAATGCATCAAGATAAAAATATATATCCATGGGAGTTAATTTGTTTTGAGTACTTATATTCTGTTCACGGATTTCATCATCGCAATGTTGACATCCTGAATTCTCCTTGCCTTGATGTAATAGTTATGGAACCATGTTGCTTGTGCATTTCCTTGTAAATAATTGAACAAAGTAATAACTGGATGAGTCATATGCAGCACAAAGGAATTTATTTGTGGCTGTTGGAGGCCAATTGTCTCAACACTGGGATATTGCTGTAGGAGTTCCTCAAGGCAATGTCCTCGATCTAACTATATTCAGTTCTTTCATCAATAATCTCCATCCTAAGGTCAAAACTAACAATGTTTACTTCACTAATTAAGAACTGCAAAATAAACTGAACACTGCAATTATTAGTTAAGTTCCTACCATTGTTGCAATTTTAGAATTTAATATTCAGATCAGGAGTGAAAAACTTGGGTAGGAAACAATTGTATTAATTGAATGAGTGAGATCACATGAAATGAGGAAAGAGTCAACTAATGTGAAACTCGACAATTAGATTAACAGGAATGACAGTAAGCAAAACAGTGGCAAACATTTCAGGAAGCAATTCATGACTCTCAATATAAACGCATTCTAGTAAGGAGGAAAGATTCTAAGAGAGGGATTAACCCACCATGGCTAATGAAGGAAGTTAAGGAGAGTATTAATGGAAAGAAGAGACATATGAGGAGGCAAAGGTCTGTAATATCCCGAAGACTGGGATAAATTCAGAATTCAGTTGAGGAGGAAGGATAAAGAACATAAACCGCAAGGTCAAGATGGCAAGGAACATAAAAACTGACAGAGTGTTTCTTCAAATATATAAAATGCAAGAGAGAGGTCAAAGTGAACATGGGCCCCTTAGAAAATGAATTTGAGGAGATGGTTATGAGAAACAGAGGAGTTAAACAGATATTTTGCATCAATGCAAGATACTTCAAACATTAATACTAAAGTACTTTGCATTCCATTAATACTAAATAATATGGGGGAGGAGTTCACTATAATTATCATTGCTAGAGATGTAATATCAGACAAAAAAGGGGCAAATAGGTCCCTGGGTCCTGATGGCTTGCACCCTAAGATTCTAAAAGAAGTTGCTACAGCGATAATGGATATATTAATTGTAATTTTCCAAAATTCCTTGTATTCTGGAGAAGTGCCAGATGATTGGAAAACTGCCAATGTGACATTCCCATTCAAAAGGGAAAGGAGGTACAGATAACTATAGGCTGACTGGAGCTTTCAAAAGCTGATTGGAGTGGACTGCTTGCAGGTAAAGGGATGACTGGCAAGTTGGAGGCTTTCAAAAGTGAGGTAACATGAATACAGAGGCATCATTAAAAACTGAAAGAATTGCGGTTGCTAGAAATCAGAAACAAAAATAGAAATTGCTGGGAAGGGTTAGCAGGTCTGGCAGCTTCTGCAGAGAGAAATCAAAGTTAACATTGTGGGTTGAATGACCCCAGACACAGTTCAGAGACATTATGTTCTTGTTAGAGTGAAGGGTAAGGTTGGAGAAAGTGAGGACTGCAGATGCTGGAGATCAGAGTCGAAAGTGTGGTGCTGGAAAAGCACAGCAGGTCAGACAGCATCCAAAGAGCAGGAGAATTGATATTTGGGGAACAATGGATGAATAATGATCTGGTCAACAAAAGGAGGCATGTGTTAGGTTTCAACAACAGGGATCAAGTGATTCTCTTGAAGAGTATGGGGTAGAGGGCATTTTTAAAGACAGAAATCAAGAGGGGAGAAAAGGGGATCTGACTTACACTTGGCAGATAGAGTTAAGGATAAATCAGAAGAGATTAAGAGCAAAACAGCAACTAGGGAGAGATGTGGGCCCCTTAAAGATCAATGAGTTTGTCTATGTGTGGAATAACAGGAGATGAAAGAGATACTAAACAAATATTTCACATCAATGTTTACTGGAGATAAAGTTATAGAAGCTCAGGAACTCAGGGAACAAACATTGTTTCTTGAAAACAGCTTACATTACAGAAGAGGTGTGTGATGGTGGTCTTTAAAAAGCATTAAGGCGGATAAATCTTGGGGATCAAAGCAAGTGTATCACAGGATGTTGTGGAGGAAATTGTCGGTCCCCTAGCAGAAATATTTGTATCATCTACAGCCACGGGTGAGGTGTTGGAGGGCTGAAGGGTAGCTAATGTTGTGCCTTAATTAAAGAAAACATGTAAGGAGAAGCCTGGGACCTATAGACCTGTGAGCCTGACATCAGTGGTCGGTAGGTTGTTGGAGGGGATTCTGAGAGATAGAGTTTAAACACATTTGGAGAAGCAAAGATGGATTAGGAATAGTCAGCACAGCTGTGCACATGGGAAATCATGTCTCACAGATTTGATTGAGATTTTTTGAAGACATAACTAAAAGGATTGATGAGGGTAGAATGGTAGGTGTCTACATGGACTGCAACGAAGCCTTTAATAAGGTTCCACATGGTAGACTGATTAGTAAAGTTAGATTACATGGGATTCAGGGAGATCTTGCCAATTGGATACAAAATTGTCTTGGTGGTAGGAGAGAGAGGGTGGTGGTGGAGAGTTGTTTTTCAGACTGGAGGACTTTGGCAAGCGATGTTCCACAGGGATTAGTGCTAGGTTGACTCCTGTTTGTCATTTATATAAGCAGTTACAAAGGGAATTTGATCAATCTGACAAATAGGCTGAGGAGTGGCAGATGGAGTTTAATTTGGATAAGTGCGACGTATTGAATCTTGGTAAAATAAACAAGAACAGGATTTGTACAGTTAATGATAAAGCTCTGTGTAGTGTTCCAACAGAGAGATCTATGAGTTTAGGTACAATAGCTCTTTGAAAGTTGCATCACAAGTAGACAGGATGGTAAAGAAGGCATTTAGCACTCTTACCTTCATTGCTCAGACCTTTCAGTATATGGGGTTGGGACGTCATGTTGAGGACATTGGTGAGGCCACTTTTGGAGTATGTGTACAGTACTGGTCACCCAGCTATAGGAAGGAAATTATTAAATTGGAGAGGGTGGGAAAATAAATTTACCAGGATGTTGCTGGGCCTGGAAGGTTTGAGTTATAAGGAGAGGCTGCATTAGTTGGGCTCTTTTTCACTGGAGCGTAGGAGGTTGAGGAGTGATCTTATACAGTTTATAAAATCATTAGGGTAATAGATAAGGTGACTAGTAAAGGTCTTTTCCGAAAGGTGGAGGAGTTCCAAACTATGGGGTATATTTTTAAGATGAAAGGATAAAATTTTTAAAGGGACCTGACCGGCAATGTTTTCACACAGAGTGTGGTTCATTTGTATGTGGAATGAACTAACAAAGGAAGTGATAGATGTAGATACAGTTAAAACATTTGAAAGACAGTTACAGAAATAGGAAAGATTTAGAGGGACATGTACCAAGTGCAGGCAAGTTTTGTTTGGAAAATTTGATCAGTGTGGACGAGTTGGACTGGAAGGATCTATTTCTGTGCTGTATGACTCCACAACTCTATTAGTCTAACATCTATTGTTGGAGAAGTACTGAAATCAACCATTAAGGAACTAATAACAGGACATTTGGTAAAATCATAATCTAATTAAGCAGAGTCAGCCTGGCTTCACGAAAGGCGCCAGACTAACTTATTAGAGTTTTTCAAGCAAGTGTCAACCAGGGTGGATAGAGGGAAACCAGTAGGTATGGGAACTTTCAGAAGGGGTTTAACATGGTTAAGTCATAAGATAAGAGCCCATAATGTACGAGATAGTATATTGGCATGGGTGGAGAATTGGTTAATGGACAGGAAATAGTGATTGGGGAATAAATGGTTCATTTTCAGGTTGCCGATGAAAGTCAGGTTGCGGGATGAATCAAACAGTTTACAGGGACATATTATTAAATTAAGTAAATGGGCAAAAAGTTGTCAAATGTGATATGATATGGAGAAATGTGGAGCTGTTCATTTTGGGAGGGAGAACAAAAGAATAGAGGATTATTTAAATGAAGACAAAATGCAGAAAGCTACAACACAAAGAGACTTGGGGGTACTTGTGCACAACATACAGAATGCTAACACACAGATGCAGCAGGTAATTAGGAAGGATAATGAAATGGTGATCCTTATTTTAAGGATGTTGGAGTATAAGGTAAGATTACTACAACTGTGCAAGGTACTGGTGAGATCACATCTGGAATATAATGAGCAGTTTTAGACTCATTATTTAAGAAAATATATTATTTCATTGGAGGCAGTCCAGAGAAGGTTCACCAGTATGGAGAGATTTCCTCATGAGCAAAGATTAAAATGATTGGGACTGCACTCACTGGAGCTTAGAAGAATGAGAGATGATCTCCTTGAAACATATAGGATTGTTAAGGGTCTTGACAGGGTAAATGCTGACAGGATGTTTCCCCTCATGGGAGAGTCTAGGATCAAGGTCATAGGCTCAGAATTAAGAGGCACCAATTTAAGACAGAAATGAAGAAGAATTTCTTCTCTCAAAAGGTTGTGTGTCTTTGGATATCTAGCCATAGAGAACTGTGGAGGCAGAGCCCCTGCGTATATTTAAGGCTGGGATTGATAGATTCTTGATCAGTAGGGGAATCAAGAGTTATGGGAAAGGACAGGAGAATGGCCACGAGGAATGTTGGATTGGCCATGATCCCATTAAATAATGCAGCAACCTCAAGCAGCCGAACAATTGTTCCTGTTCCTATTTCTTCTGGTGTTCTTCTGGTCAAAGGCAATTTGCAACATGCCATTCGTGCTTGCAAATTGTAGTTGGGCATCTCAATGATGTTGAAGTTAGCAGCAATTACGTTACAAAAGGCTAATGCTGGTTAAGGAGGAACCATTGTTCATCCAACTTCCATGGGTTGTGTGCGAGCTACATGATATCACCAGTCATGTAAGTGCTACAATGGTCTGTTCTGAGTGTGGTGAGAAGATGAGTGTTTGATGTGGGGTCTAAAGTAGGAAGGATGTTGGAGGCACTCCCTTCTTGATGACAAAAATAGAAATTGCTGGAGAAACTCGTTATGTGATGAAGTGTAGTCAGCTCTTATTACCAATGACTGTTCTGATATTGAAGAAGGTCTTTTGCTGCTTCTGTTCCCATTTTAGGCCTTTTCATGGATACTACCTTTGGTGGGATATTGGTCACTGCCAACTTAGGAAAGTGAAGATGAACGCAGGAGGAACAGGATCAATGGCAAACTCAGGAAGAGCAGCAGAAGGATGTGGACAACTGGCTCAGGGGAGGTATTAGTCACTGGTCTTTCAGGAATCCCAGAGTTTTTCAGCCCTAACTCCAATTTTGGGGATGAGTGAAGTACAATGCTGACACAGCCTTCTTATGCTCTGGGGCACTGTGACAGAACCATGCCGGATGCTCAAGCAGAACCTGAGGACTGCAGAAATCAAAAAGCAGCCCCTTTGGGTGGTCGTGAAAGTCATGACCATGGTAATATCTATTGTACTGGCTCTTGTCAAACGTACACGTATGGCATAAACTAATATTATAATTATCAACATGTTTGCAAATTTTTGTTTCATGTAGGTCTACTGAGAGAAATGAACATTTATAAATTGAAATACAATATGAATCATGAAAGAAAACATTGTTAAGAGGGTATACACAGATGAACATGCTTATTTGAACTCTTGGCAATTGTTGACCATTCAACTAGAACTGAATTGTATGTGAAATGAAATAATATAATGAATTGTTCTGCCCATTTATTCTTTTTTCAGACAGTTTTGTTTTGTTTACTTTTTTAAGGCTTTGTTAGGTTTTTAATTGTTCTTTATTTCAATTGATTTCTGAGATTTTGCAGCGACTACACACGTTCCTGGGTGTCAGCAAATGCTGCCATTATCCTGCCTATATCATGTAAGGACAAAGTTTATGGGCATCTCATTTATCCTCTAAAATTATTTAATTTAAAATAGCCTGCATTATAAAATATACATTGCCCTCTCAGGGTGTATTTTGTACTGTACTGTTTCTGTTTGTGTCTGAAAGTAATGGCGGACTTATTCATGAAGTCAAGAAGTAAATTAGTCATTGGGCTGCTTTATTTAGATTATTGCATCTAACACTCTACAGGGTAACTTGAGTCATGACCAGTCACTAATTCAGATACATTAGCAATATTAGTAACTGAATAATAATTGTGAATAACTATTTTGTACTAACAATCAATTCAGTCTTTATGGCTACATACAGATGAAATCTTTTATATATGGTATTCAAAATAGAACATGCGATTGGGATCTTGTGGCATAGTGGTAACAATTATATCCCACTGACAATTGGGGATGTTTAATAACGTGTGTAAACAAATTGCTGTGAGAACTATCACGCAAAGAAATTGAACACCTGAGAGCTGCCGAATGCAAGAGAAACGGCAATTTAGGTCTGATATTACACAGATATGAATCTCCTCAAAATTTGAATGTGTAAATATTCTGAAACTGTTGTGATATACATTTAATACAGGTGAGACTTGAACATTTACCACCACTGGATTACAAGATCACCTAAATATGAATATGTAACCTTATTTTAAATACCAACAAAAGTTTATACTGATATTGGTCCAAGATTAATTGCACTCAATGCTCGCACAATTAATTGTAAACCTCTCAAGTTGGGTGCTAATTGAAACTAGATTATAGTTAGGGATTCTATTATTCATTAGAATTCAGATTGTAACTGAAGTAAGTCAAAAATATCTCCTGTCCTTCCCAAAATTAATTGAGGTATCACAGCTCTCTTTTGCATCTTTTTCTTTCTAACTTTTTTCCAGATATCGCAACACAATATTTTAAGGACAGCCACTACAAATATTAAATGTTTCCTATTCAATGGTTGATTGGATAAGATGTTGAGTTGCATTATAATTAACATTGAAAGTATGGAATGGGGCAGTAATGATGCCCATTTCCTGCCTTGCATGTCTTAATTAGTAGTTAAGCAATGGTCAAGAATAATGCTAATTCAACTCGGAAGAATGGGAGCTGTAGGAGAGTGGGAGGCTGCCTCTTCTGGTGCACTAGTAGTGTCCCTACCTCAGATACAGAAGGCCCAGTTTCAAGTTCCACCTCCTCCAGAGATAGGTCCTTACACATCTGAAAAGGGTGATTAAAAATATCTACAAAATTGTAGGAAATGAAACAGCAGCAGATCCACATTCACGATGAGAACATTTCTGTACTTTGAAAGGCAAACAGCAATAATAACCAAAGTTTTTTTAATGTGAGCAATCAAGCACACACTTTTGAAACCATGAATAAGTTAGACTAGCACTTATGTTATAATGAACCTCTGCATCATTTGCTTGTATAGTATGCAATGAAAATTACGTTTGATTTAACTTCTTAGTTAGTTCTGCCCTACTTGTTAGTCCTGATTTATTTAAACAAACCTTGAGGTTTCAAGTTTCCTCATAGAGGAATAATATATGAAACTCAGTAGTTATTCAATCTGTTTACTGCTCATCCGCTTGATGTGGCCTGGTGCAGAGCACAGTTCAGCTGTCCAAATAACCCATGAGCATAGCATAATGAGCTATTTAAAAAGCTTGAAGGAAGCCAGTTAGCTAACAGTTGGACATCAATATCCTGTCCAGGTCTCCCATATTGATACTGACACTGAATCAGAATGTTAAATATGTAGCAAAAGGTAGATTTTATCTTTAGCACTTGCAGTGCAGAATTTATACACTGGGATATTAGGAAATTGAACTCTTGTGCCTCAAAATGTTTTGTCCCTTAAAGTGAATGGTAACCCAACCATATGAACATGCACCTCAATTCCCAGAATGCACTTGTAGTGAGTCAAGCTGTGTATCAAAAGTGCTGATGGTTGACATTGATCAACTGCTAGAAAAACTTTCTGTTTCCTTGGTGAATGAACTGAAATCATATTCTCCTTGGTCCTTATCTCAAGGTGGCAAGCAGTTACAATTGAATTTACAAGTTTAATAATGAATAGGATTTTCAGCAAAGTGAAAAAAACAAAAATTAAATGATTTCTGACTTTTGGAGATTGGAAAGCAACTTTCTAATTGAAGAACACCTGGCAATTTCGGTAGTAGACAAATTTTGGCTTGTCTTCTGCTTTTTATCCTACTCATTGACTCTGTAAATGACAAATCGAAAGACTGTAATGTATACAGAGTTTATATAATTGTCTGCTATGTTTCACTCACATCCAGATGAGCTATTTATAACTTACAGTCCTTGTCCATGCTGGGCCATGCCCAATAATTTCCTTTCAATACTAGCTTTCATTATTGTTCAGGATCATGGCATAAGAAAAATATATTCTTTTATATTTGGAAAGGTGGCAATGGAACACTTCTGAATGCATAAACATATGTTATACACCTTTAGCCTCGTATACCTCGAAGGCAGGGTTTCAATCTTATGGTAACTACAAGAAATTCCAAAGCTCCCAATGAGAGTCAGCAAAAGAATGCATACATTTAGAACATAGAACATAGAACAGTACAGCACAGAACAGGCCCTTCAGCCCACGATGTTGTGCCGACCATTGATCCTCATGTATGCACCGTCAAATTTCTGTGACCATATGCATGTCCACCAGTCTCTTAAATGCCCCCAATGACCTTGCTTCCACAACTGCTGCTGGCAACGCATTCCATGCTCTCACAACTCTCTGTGTAAAGAACCCGCCTCTGACATCCCCTCTATACTTTCCTCCAACCAGCTTAAAACTGTGACCCCTCGTGTTAGCCATTTCTGCCCTGGGAAATAGTCTCTGGCTATCAACTCTATCTATGCCTCTCATTATCTTGTATAACTCAACTAGGTCCCCTCTCCTCCTCCTTTTCTCCAATGGAATAAGTCCGAGCTCAGTCAACCTCTCTTCATAAGATAAGCCCTCCAGTGTAGGCAGCATTCTGGTAAACCTCCTCTGAACCCTCTCCAAAGCATCCACATATTTCCTATAATATGGCGACCAGAACTGGACGCAGTATTTCAAGTGCGGTCTAACCAAAGTTTTATCGAGCTGCAACAAGATCTCATGACTCTTAAACCCAATCCCCTTGTTAATGAAAGCCAAAACACCATATGCTTTCTTAACAACGCTGTCCACTTGGGTGGCCATTTTAAGGGATCTATGTACCTGCACACCAAGATCCCTCTGTTCCTCCACATTGCCAAGAATCCTAATCTTAATCCTGTACTCAGCTTTCAAATTTAACCTTCCAAAATGCATCACCTCGCCTTTATCCAGGTTGAACTCCACCTGCCACCACTCAGCCCATCTCTGCATCCTGTCAATGTCCCGCTGCAGCCTACAACAGCCTTCTATACTGTTAACGACACCTCCGACCTTTGTGTTGTCTGCAAACTTGCTTAGCTGAAAATGTGTTGCTGGAAAAGTGCAGCAGGTGAGGCAGCATCCAAGGAGCAGGAGAATCAACGTTTTGGGCATGAGCCCTTCTTCAGGAATCTTGCTGACCCATCCTTCAATCCCCTCATCCAAGTCATTAATAAAAATTACAAACAGTAGAGGCCCAAGGACAGAGCCCTGTGGAACACCACTCACCACTGACTTCCAAGCAGAATATTTTCCTTCAACTACCACTCGCTGTCTTC
>NC_057712.1:25662565-25680971 GCF_004010195.1 Chiloscyllium plagiosum | reverse complement strand
TTCTCTTATTCCTCACATAAGTGTAAAATGCCTTTGTATTCTCCCTAATCTGTTCTGCCAAGCCATTTTCATGCCCCCTCCTGGCTCTCCTCAGACCATTTTTGAGCTCCTTCCTCGCCTGCCTGTAATCGTCTAGAGCTGAGCTTGACCCTAGCTTCCTCCACCTTATGTAAGCTACCTTCTTCCTTTTGACGAGAAGCTCCACCACTCTCATCATCCAAGGTTCCTTTATCCTACCCCTTCTTGCCTGTCTCAGAGGGACATATTTATTCATCACTCGCAACAACTATTCTTTAATCAGTCTCCACATGTCTATAGTGCCTTTACCATGGAACAATTGCGCCCAGTCCATGCTTCCTAACTCATGTCTAATCGCATCATAGTGTCCTCTTTAAAGGGATCTTTAAAGGGATCCCATTTGATATAGCAGAAAGGAAAAATGCCAAGTTCTAAACTGGTTCAGGAAATCAAGGTAAAAGCTGACTTTCTTTAGCCTATGGAATGAAATCTTCCAGTCAATTCACATCAACAATTTACCAACAATGTACAAACACTTCAACAATGGGCTTCAGTCTATCACATGGTCAGAAGTGGGAATGTTCACTGATGATGCTCATTTCCATTTCAAACTCTTCAAAAATGAAGCAGTTTGAGCCAACATGGTGCAGGACCTGATGGAGTAAGAGCAGGACAACATTCTTGCCTGTGCTGGTGAGTGACAGGTAACAATTAGGTACTAAATTGTGGCCTTGCCAGTGATGTCCCCAATCTTTAATGTTAATTCAGAGTTCTCAGGGTTTGAATTGAGACTTTTAATCTTGGTGATGGGTGATCAACTATATCAGATAATCCAACTGATCAAAGAAACATGCAGGGATGTTTGTATGTATTCTATGACAGAGACAGGCTAGTTATACTTCAAAAAAGTCTTTAAGGTCCTCACGGTATTAAGAAGTATAGGCCAAAGGTAGGTACATGGATTTAGGTCACAGGTCAGCAATGATCTCATTGAATGGCAAACAGATTTGAGGGGCTAAATGGCCTACTCCTGTTCCTATATTCCTGTTTCCTCATTTCTTGCTTCCTTGTCTTCCTGTGGACAAGTGCCTAGCATCTATTATGCTTTGGGAAATGTGACACCCACTGAAAAAATCTGCAAAACAGGTTAAATTGGGCCTGCTGTTTCATTAAAATATTTAAATCATCATCATTAATTACTTCACTCTGCAGTGTACAGAAGCTCCTACCTGATGTACCATAATGAGTACTTGCTATTTATTCATTAGTAGCTTATGTCTACTGTGGCTATAGTTCACCACTAGTTAACCACTACACTTAACACAAATCTCCTAAATTCATTATGGAGAGCTATTATAAGCCTGATTAATAAGCACTAGTATGACAGCTTATGAATATTCAACCTGCAAATATGCTTTAAAAGTTGTTGAACTATAAAATAAAGTGCCTATTCCAGGGGCTTGGGAATCTCTCTCAGCTGACATTATCCATTAAAGTACATTTGGGAATCCCCATTGCGTAACAAGTCCATCTTTCATGATTGTTGACTGTAAAGTTTGTTTCAGTTATAGGGAAATTTCCAGCCGTCAGGGAGTAGTTCTCTGCAGCATGTATTTTTGATTTCCTTTCCAATACATAATTAATTTTTGCATATAATTTATATCAGTTCATTTTTATATTTACCTTCTTTTGAATTCATTCATGAATAAACCATTCTACACATCTTTGAATTCATTGGACACCCAATGAACTTATGCACATTGACTCACAAACACAAATATTGAAAAGGTTCATAACAAAACAAAAAGAAAATTCAGCAATCAAACACATTTTGAATGTAGTACCATCTTTTCAAACAATTGTTTTCAGTTTTCATTGACATATAAACAAATTTGATGTAATTTGCTAAATAATGGTTATCCATGTTCAAAGTTGATGTTAAATTAAAACATTCATCAATGAACATTTCACTGATGGGTCTTCACAGTTCATGCATCATCATCATCATCATCATCAATAACAACACATTACTGCGATGAACCCACTTTTGTTGCTGAGAAAAAAGAACAAATTAAAAAATAACTTTTTTGGTTGCATTGTTATATGTAATCCTATATGTTACAATACGTAAAAGAAAACAATTTGATGTCATGTTTCAGACAGTTGTGAGCAGAAGCTATGAATAGAGATACAAAGGAGGGAACATCTACTAATGTATGCAATTACATGAATGTTTGCAATTTTAGAAACAAGATAATGAAAATGGAGGATATGGGCATGGGCAATAGGGACTCAATTCAGAGGTTGGAATGAATATAATATTCATGACATCATAAGAAATAAGAGTAGGAATAGGCCTTGCAGCCTGTTCTGTCATTCACTAAGATCATGTCTCATTGGGTGTGGCCTCACCAGGAGAAAGTGAGGACTGCAGTTGCTGGAGATCAGAGTCAAAAGGGGTGGCCGTAGAATAGCACAACCAGTCAAGCAACATCTGAAGAGCAGGAGACTCGATATTTCGAGCATAAGCTCTCCATCAGGAATGTGAGGTGAGGGGCCAAGGGGGCTTAGAAATAAATGGGAGGGGGGGGGGCTGCAGGGAAGGTTGCTGGGAAGGCGATGGTGTTGGGTCGGAGTAGAGAGTGGAGCAAGATGGATGGGTAGAACAGTTCAAGAGGGTGGAGCTGAGTTGGAAGGTTGGATCTGGGATAAAGTGGGGAGAGGGGAGATAAGGAAACTGGTGAATTGACATTGAGTCAATTGGATTGCACCAAGGCAGAAGATGAGGTGTTCTTCCTCTGGGCATCGGGTGGCTAGAATTTAGATGTGAAGGAGGCCCAGGACTTGCATGTCCTTGGTGGAGTGGGAGGGGTGTTGAACTGTTCAGCCACAGGGCAGTGGGGTTAATTAGTGCATGCGTCCTGGAGATGTTTCTGAAACATTCCACATGTTGGTGTCCTATCTCCCCAATATAGAGGAGACCACATTGAGAGCAATGAACACAGTCGATGTGGTGTTTGGAGGAACAAGCAAATCTCTGCCGGATATGGCAGGATCCTTTGGGACCTTGGATGGAGGTAAGGGGGGAGGTGTGGGTGCAGGCTTTACCCCTCTTGTGGTGGCAAGGGAAGATGCTGGGAGTGGAGGGTGGGTTGGTGGGGGCCGTGGACCTAACCAGGCAGTCGCAGAGGGAATAGTCTTTGCGGAGCGCAGATATGAATAGGGAGGGAAATACATCTCTGGAGGTGGAATCTGATTATAGGTGGTGGAAATGGCAGAGGGTGATGCATTGTATCCAGAAATTGGTGGGGTGGAAGGTAAGAACTGGAGGGTTCTGTCCTTATTGCGATTGAAGGGGTAGGGTTAAAGGGTGGAGGTATGGGAAATGGAGGAGATGTGATGGAGGGCATTGTTGACCATGTGGGAGGGGAAATTGAGGTCCTTGAAGTAGGAGGCCATCTGGTATATTCTGGAGTGGAATTGGTCCTCCTGAAGCAGATGTGGTGGAGGCAGAGGAATTGGGAATAAGGAATAGCATTTTTATGGGAGTGGGGGGGTGGGATGAAGTGTAGTCCAGGTAGCTGTGGAAGTCAGTGGGTTTGAAGTAGATTGTCATGTTGAGTTGGTTGTCGGAAATGGAGATGGAGAGGTCCAGGAAGGGGCGGGAGGTATTCAAGATTGTCTAGATGAACTTAAGGTTCACTTTTATGTCTGTCCCCTATAACCCTTGATTCTTTTGTCCATGAAAAATCTTCTAACTTAGCCTTAAATATATTCAATGACCAGACTCTACTGCTCTCTCTGGAAGAAAATTTTAAACACTGGTGACCTTCTGAGAGAAAAATTCCTTCTCATCCTTATCTTAGTTTGGATCCCCTCCCCCCCCCCACTTATCTTTAGCTGTGCCTCTGAGCCTTAGTCTCCCTTATGTGCAAAAGTCCAGTCAGCATCAACCCTCTCAAGGCCCCACTGAATTCTGCACGTTTAAATAAGACAACCTATTATTCTTCAAACTTCATAACTAAAGGCTTAACTCTAACTTTCTTTAGAAAACAATCTCTTCATCTCAGAAATCAACCTACTTGACCATCTCTGAACTGCTTCTAATGCAAATATATCTTTTCCTAAGCATGAAGGCAAAATCTGTACTCCAGGTGTGGTCTCAACAATGTCTTGTACTGCTGTAGCAAGTTCATTAACTTTGTCTTCCATGCCCCTTTGCAATAAAGGCTATTTGTCGACATAATTGCTTGCTATGCCTCCATGCTAACATTTTGTGAATTTATTAACAACGACATCCAGATCTGTCTCTTAGTATTTAAATAATGTTTTGCTTTTTTATTCTTCCTGTCAAAGTGGATGACCTCACATTTTCCCAAATTATATTCCATCTGACAAATGTTTATCCATTTAGTTGACTGAGAAGACTCTTTGAATCCTCCTTGCAATTTGCTTTCCCACCTATCCTTGTATTGTCTGCTGATTTGGCTACAATGAAGTCAGTTTCTTCATTCTTGTCATTAATGTAAGTTGTACACAGTTGAGGGCACACTGACCTCTGTGACATTCCACTTGTTATAGTTTGCCAACCCAAAATGTGATCTATTTGTCCTGATTCCATTTCCTGTTGTTTAACAAACCTCGTATCTGTGCTTTTTATTCTCCTTTAACAACACAAGCTCTTTTCTTGGCTGGTGATCTTTTTATGTGGTACCTTACCAAAATGTTTCTGGGAAATCCAAAAATACTTTACTTGCTGGTTTTCTTTTATCCACCAAGATTTTATATTCCCAAAAAACTCTAATAAATTTGTCAAACAATTTCCGTTTCACAAAACCATATCTCCATTATAACATTCTACATGTTCTGTTACTGCTTCCTTAATAATAGATACTAGGATTTTTTTCCAATAATGACATGAGACAAGCTGACCAATAGCTTCCAGCATTCTATCTTCTTCCTGTCTTGAATACTGATGTTATATTTGTTGTTTTCTACTCTACTGGGAATTTTCTAGAATTTTGGGAACTTGGGAAGAATGCAATCAACACATAGTCTAACTTTTCAGTCTAAAATGGCCTTTGACACAGCCCATCCATTTCAGGACACCTATTATCTTGCATTCCCATTAACTTGTTTAGTACTTTTGCACCAGTAATCATGACTGCTTTAAACTCCTCTTTGCTTTTTGTGTCTTCTCTTTCTAATATTCTTGGGATGCTTAGATACTTGATATTTGTTTAAAGACACTTCTATTTTCTTCTTTCCCACTATTAAGCCCTGGTCTCAACCTCTAATGGATCAACAATCACTGCCTCTACATATTTGTAGAACTTTTTTATGAGCTTTTATATTTCCTGTTTGTGTTTCTCTCATTCTCCAATTTCCTCCCTTGTTATTATTTTGTTTTAGTCATCCATTAGTGGTTTATAAAATGTTCTCAATCTTCTGGCCAAACAATAACTTTTGTAAAACTGGATCTATTTGTCTTTCATTTTGATGCCATCATTAAATTCCATAGTTAACCATGAGCAGAACATTCCTTTCATAGACCCTTTCCTCTACGATGGAATATATTAATGCCGTGAGGTATGAAATACTTCTGTAAATGTCTGTCACCATTTCTCTACTGTCTTATTGTTCAACACATTTTTCTCGTCCATTTTATGCAAATATTATCTCCATTCCATTTTAATGACAGTTATTTAGGCAATTAGTTTCAGATTCAAGTTTCATTTCTGAAAAATGAAGGTGAAATTGTATCATGTTTTCATTCTCTATGTTATGATCACTTTTACCTGAAGGATCAATTTCTGCAAGGCAATTTACTAATGCTGACTATCAATGCCCATTATTCAGAGCTCTGTGTTTAGAAAAGAAGAAAATATAGACACAGGGTAGGACATGGAATTCTAAGCGCTACTGCGAAACAATAACTTCAGAACTGTCAAATTTGAATATATTTAATTATAGCAAAGAACTGGAACCAGGTTTATAAATCGGAAAGGACTAAATTCAAAGAGACGATAGAAGAATGGAGTTAAGTCATTATGAACCAGGCCAGACCCCCTCAAAATGTTTCAGAAGGTAGCCCAGACCCTAACTTTTCTAGCTGTTTCAGGCAGATGTTAAGGTGCATATACCGCGGGTGAAGTAGCTGGTCAAACCACTTGGCTTCAAGTAAAACAGAATTACACACCATTGAAGGAAACACAAACAAAAGCAAACAGAATTTAGAATAGCAATGATTTGAAAACCCGACAGACACAATATCCCCCACAACTTCACAAAGAGCTGTTCCGATTTTCTGAAACATGCTTCTTGGCAAAAAGATAAATTTAAACATGGGTTCTTACAGGAGAGATGTTAGAGAGAGGATCAGCCAGGGATTAATTGCTGAAACATGGACCCTCTTTCCACTGCAGTTGGTTCTCTCGGTCCCCAGCTAAAAGCTAAACCAAACTAGAAAATCCCTCAACTGGGAGAACTGGCCACTCCCCTCTCATTGTACAAGTGTTTTTTTAAAAAAAAGCCTGAAAGCCCATTGCCCTGATTGTTGTCATAAATAGTATCTGTTAGCCATAATCCAAGTGACCCACCCCCAGACAAATCAGACCCTCTGCCTTTTAGAAACCCTCTTAAAGAAAACCAAGGACAACATAACCTTGTTAAAGTAGCAGCGTCATCACAAAATATACTGGCAGAAAATGTTTGTAAAAACTGCAATAGAAGATGAACAGAACATCTGAGCAACTGAAACAATTTTATGCAGGAAAAGTACTTATTTGAGGTTGGTATGCCTCACTAGACTGGAATGCTGAAAATCAAACCCCGTTATTCTTGAAATTATCAAAAATGTTTAAGATTTTTAAAGATTATGCAGTGTTCCCTAACTTACTTGTCTTTTTGACCCAAGATGGAAGAAAGCATAGGCCATCTTTCTGTACTTCGTAAGGATTGCTATTTATTACAAATAAATTGACTATAGCTACAGAAAGAAAATTATGAACCATCAGGTATAACCTACTAGTTAAAACTCTTAACCCTCTTATAATCTGATCCTTAAAAATGCATACAGACATGGACAAGTTAAAATAAAGGGTGTTGTAGGCAGAAGGAAAAACTGGAAAAGCAGTCCAGTGGTGCTGAACAATTCTTGTGCTGATCACAAGGGTGCACCTCAATCTTCCTTCTCTGATGCTTTCACTTGTTTCCGGGAGGCACAGAGTGACTGGTTCAAACTTATAAAAAGTTGATTATTGATTGAAGGTTGCAGATTACAGCAATTGCTGAAGGGAAATGAAACTGGTTTTCTTCCAGCTCAAAGTGCTCTTTTTTTATTACAGAGAATGGAGATGGATTCTGAACCTCTGGAGATTGATGGTTTCTCACTGTCTTGTTCACAGCCCCAAGCCGTTCAGCCACATGGAAATTGATCACATGGTTATTGGAAGGAAGGCAGGCCTTTGTTATTAATAACTGGTCACTAGACAACAAACCAATCAGCTACTTGTTGCTGTCTGAATCTCCATTTGTTCACTGCCCTTGACTCCAACTTATCAGCAAATTATTTAACCACTGCTTGAACCAGTAGCTGTGTATATGTGTTTACAATGAGTATCAGGTTACTTGCTTTGAAAATCATTCAGTAATCTTGCAATGATGCTTGGTTTTTAAAACAGTTCATTCCTCATTTCAGTGCACAATCAAAACCATAGAAAAATAAAATCTTTACACGGTGGTACAGTGGTTAGCACTGCTGCCTCACAGCGCCAGAGACCCGGGTTCAATTCCCGCCTCAGGCGACTGTCTGTGTGGAGTTTGCACATTCTCCCCATGTCTGCATGGGTTTCCTCTGGGTGCTCCGGTTTCCTCCCACAGTCTAAAAATGGGCAGGTTAGGTGAATTGGCCATGCTAAATTGCTGGTAGTGTTAGGTGAAGGGGTAAATGTAGTGGAATGGGTCTGGGTGGGTTGCGCTTCAGCGGGTCGGTGTGGACTTGTTGGGCCGAAGGGCCTGTTTCCACACTGTAAGTAATCTAATCTAAACAATGTCAGGATAAACAAATGTGACAATGATATTAGGTGATTTAAATGTGATTGAGTGGGGCACAAAGGCAAACTAGAACTAGTTTCTGAGAAAATTCATAGTACAAACATGAAGGCCACTCAAATTCATAGGCATAAAACAACTAATTATACAATGACTGATCCCTTACTGTTACCTAGATATGATGACTGGGAGTTGCATAGCTGAATTGAGTTGACAGGAATTTGTGAGATAAAGTGATGCCTTCAACGTGGTTTTAATTTGAGCACTGGCTGAGGTTACCATGAAGGATTATCCATCTCAACCTCTTCCCTTCTCTGAGATTTGGTTACACATGTGTTAGATCACCAATAACTTGCCTCTCCCTCAAGTGGAAGAGCAGTCCTCTGGGATTATGGTTACTTTACCTATTGCACTCAGAGAGCTAATGCAGTTGTAGATATATGGTGTGCTACAGTGGTTCAAGACAAACCTCACATTGTGAAATTTATTTGGTCCATTTGTCAAAGGTGATAGGTGTCAGGTTGGTTATCTCATGTACTGTCAATGAAAGCATTGAAACATTAGAAAGGCGAGAGTGTTTCTGAGTTTAGGAAAATAATAGCCAACATATCTTTCCTGACTGTTTGGAATCTACTTTAATAGTTTCTGTCTACCAGGCAGATTCCTGTATTAATGTAACACATGTAATGTAAAAACAGGAGCCGAAGAATTCTCACAGTAACATAAGAAAAACTCAACTCAAACTCAGATAACAGAGAGGACATTTGGAGGGGAGGGTGAAAAACCTGACCAAAATTTCAGGGCTAAGGAAAAGTTTATGAAGAGGAAGAGATAGAGCAGTGAGTGGATTTAGCAAAGCATTTCCAGATCCAAGGGCCAAGATATCATAAGAGATGGTTGTCAATCATGGGACAATGGTGGTGGATAAATACAGAATTTTCAAACAGTTGTAAACATAAGTGATAAAGAAGGACAAGGCTGTAATGATAGTGAAACAAAAGAATTAAAATTTTAAAATGGAGGCATTATCCTTCATACTGTTATCTTCTTAACTTGAATATGCCTACCCCTCAAACTAGGTTTAAGATAATAGTGAGAGAATAGTACTAAAGGATACAGCACAAAGATGATCAATATAAGCGTTAATTGAATTGTTAGCTCTAGCACAAAGTTAATTCTAAATTAAACCCCCCAATACTGCACAAGAAATTAGAATTCTATTCCAAAGAGCATTTGTAATAAAGAATTCTCAGAGCATTGAAAAAAGTCAGTAACTGATAATGACATTGAAAATGCGCATCAATTGGGCAAAGCATGATGAAGGAGATGGCATTAGTTTGTAAATATGTTTCCCCTTTAATTGTTATTCCTGTATCCAGGAGTATAAAACACAGCCTAATTGTCTGCAGAATGGAACAATATATTTTTCTATGGAACTTGAATTAAACATAGAATATGACTGCTGTTTCTGAAGTCTAGTTTATGAGAATTCATCTTTAATAGAGCTGAAATCGTTTTTCCATAAACACTAGATTTCTTCAGGCCTCTGTTTAATCTCTCATTTTGTTTCTGATTCCAGATAAATAATGCCATCCATTCAACATCTGATCTTAATATTCTTTTCCTTCTGATTAGTTGCTGTCAGTGTACACAACCTTAATTCCTTCTGTTTGGTATTTTGATGAATCACTGTTGTGCCCATGGCCAGATGGATGTCACTGAAATTAGAAATAGAACTGCAATTTCTGAAAATCTGAACACATTGAGTGTTGAAGCTGCTCTTCCCAGTATTCATAGTGATATTAGCCTGGAAAAGCACAAAACAACTGTGGAAATTGAGCAAAAACGGAACTCATCTCTTTAACCCATATCTCCAATTCTCCAGAAACACTTTTGTTTCTTGAAAACATTGTTATTTATTGTAACGACCTTCATGATAACATATTCCATATCATTATTACATCTGCCAGTGGGAAAAATTAACTAAACGCAAGGGCTATCGAGCAACATTCTGGACAGGTCCATGACACTTTCATTTTATCCAGATTCCAACCCAGATTAGACTCCTGAAAAATCCCTTGAACTGCTCATGAAATATCATTGTGTGAATGCCAGCAGATACAGGTATTACAGACTCTTCACAATAGCCATGCTGATACTGTCGTCTCACCTCATGTCCCATTTAAACCTGGTGCTGGATTTTGACCCCATAGAATATGGCAGGGCTAATGATCTCCTGCATATCCTTATTACATGATTGTGCAGCACCTTCAATACTGCATACTTACTTGGATGGCTGATGCCTCTGAATGGAAAGCATTGCTGTCAGGACCCTTAATGGAGACAAGGATTCCACCCACTGCCAATGTTTATGATAGACATCTTGTGAAATCAGTTATTCATTCCAACAGGAATGTAAATGTGAATGCTCGTAACTTAGATGTGCCACTACCAATGCTGGCTCAGGTTGATAATGCACAATATGAAAAAACATGCTGAATGGAACATTAGTGTGGGATGTTATGTTGCAACCCCCCAATACTGTTTTGCAGCAACCTAATGGCACTGTTTAATCATAATCAAAGGTGTTAAAGTATGTAGTCTTGGGTTTGTGGCTGACAGCAGGTTATAAAACATGTTGTGTAACAAATTGAGACAGGACCATCATTTAGAAATTAATTTATGTAATTGATCAAAGTTTCTGGATTGGATAGTGTATGATAACTAAAGGCTGAATCTTCCCAAATTTTGGCAGAGAGTCATTTTTATCAAGTTTCATGGAAGATTTCTCTCTGTGAGGACTAGCAAGTTTTCTAGCATGGTCATCCCAGACTCAGCTTATAACTACCCATCATACCCCTATGTTACTCCTCTTATCCATGGTCCTTGATTTTTCCACTTGCCATAGCCAGCTGTACTCGGCAGATATTCTGGAATTGTTGGTGCTGGCACCATATTTTCAATCCCAGTCTTACTGTCATTCAAATGTTGGGAGTCCACATTTGCTTGTCACCATGAAGCTAAAGGCACAGCAACCATAAACTAACTTCTCTCAGCAGCTAAATGGCATAACTTGCTTGCACATTCAACCAAACATTCCTAAACCTACCACAGTGTAAGCACCAAACCACACAAGTGACCTATTCTTAGTCACATTACCTGTTATAACCTGCAGAGTCAGTGCTACTCATTCCTCAGTGTCTAGCAAAGCCCAGCATCTTAACATTATTCAGTGTGCCACTATCCCAAACCAGAAAGACTTCAACTGGTTTAAAATATTCAACATTATTCATCAACACCAAAGTTGATTAGAAATCAAACAATCTGAAATTGCATTTGCCTCTCGTAACAGAAATGAATTGCTTGCATGTTGAGCATCAATAATTTTACATCGCTGCATCCAGCTCTCATCCACTGGAACTGAGTGTTAATTAAGTCCTGCCTACTTTATAGTGCTCGACACTGCTGCACTCTATAGCACTGAAGATGATGCTCTTCCTGATCATTACCCTGATCTTCCTTCTTGGAAGTCTGCTCCTATTCTCCAAGTCAGCAGAATCTGTCACATTGTTTTTTTTTGCCTGTTCCAGTTGTGCAGTGTATAGCATATCAGGATTATGTGGTATTTACTCTCTGGATTGTATAGCAAGGCCATTCCCAGCACCCCACTTCACCCCCCCACACTCACGCACAAACATACACACACCAATCTAACTAGCAGAATCTCATCTTCAGAATCAAAAAGTATGACACTGGAAAATCACAGCAGGTCAGGCAGCATCTGAAAACCAGGAGAGTTGACATTTTGGGTGTAAGCTCTTCATCAGGAATGTGGGGAGGGGCCCAAGGGGGCTAAGAGATAAGTAGGAGGGTAGGAGTGGGGATGGGGAGAAGGTAGCTGGAAAATGATAGGTACATGCAGATGGGGGTTAATGGTGATAGGTCAGAGGAGAGGGTGGAGCAGATAGGCGGGAAGGAAGATAGACAGGTAGGACAGTTCAAGAAGGCAGTGCTGAGTTGGAAGCCTGGATCTGGGATTAGGTGGGGGGAGGAAACTGGTGAAATCGACATTGATCCCATGTGGTTGGAGGATCCCAAGGCAGAAGATGAGGTGTTCTTCCTCTAGGCATTGGGTTGCTTGGAGATTTGGCAGTGGATGAGACCCAGGATTTGTATGTCCTTAGTAGAGTGGGAGGAGGAGTTGAAGTGTTCGGCCACAGGATGGTGGGTTGTTGGGTGCGGGTGTCCCAGAGATGTCCTCTGAATCGTTCCACAGGCTGACGTCCTGTCTCCCCAATGTAAAGGAGACCACATCGGGAGCAATGGACACGGTAGATGAAGTGTTTGGATGTGCAGGAAAATCTCTGCTGGATGTGGAAGGATCCTTTGGGACCTTGGATGGAGGTAAGGGGGGAGGTGTGGGTGCAGGTTTTACATCTCTTGTGGTGGCAAGAGAAAGTCCAGGAGTGGAGGGTGGGTTGGTGGGGGCCGTGGCTCTAATGAGGGAGTCGCGGATGGACAATTGCCTTCCAAGCTAACTTCCCCTCCAGCCCCACCTCCCTCCCATTTATCTCTCATCCCCCTTGGGACTCCCCTCTCCCCACATTCCTGATGAAGGGCTTATTCCCGAAACATCAACTCTCCTGCTCCTTGGATGCTGCCTGACCTGCTGTGCTTTTCCAGTGCCACATGTTTTGACTCTGATGACCACTTTCTCCTCATCTTCAGAATGCCTATCATCAGGCTTACTCTGGCTCTGGTGGAGTCATTGTACCCCTGGCCTCATCTGGGGATTGCATAATGGAATCACCAGCCATGGCCTTAATGAGGAGCTCTTGTCTCCCAGTAACCATCCTTGTAAGGCATTTGGCCCCTGAAATATTACGATCATCCAAGTAGGAGCAAACTGAGTATGCGCTATAGGAGCAAGCAAGTAGTGCTGAGATGCACCCTGGTATAGTCTGTGAGCTGGGTGCCTGTCCTTGCACACAAAGGTATTGCAAGTCTCTGCCTGTACCAAAAGTAACAACTGTGCTATCTAATTTCTATCTTTGACAGGCAAAGACAACCTGTGCCTGTCTTTTTCTTATACCAGGAGGAAAACAGCGTTCAGCAGGGCAGAAAGACTCAAAACAGGCAGTAGGCTATCCCACTTCCTCACTTCTTATGTGGTGAGCATCTTGACTATGGCTGGACTGGTATTGGAGACTGCCTTACTGTGCAGAGACCAACTGAGTGAAGGAAATCCCTGTTGACTGGACCGAGGCCTGCTGACAATTATGGTGAGCTTCCCTACATTCTGTCTGCATTAAACAGCAACACAATATAGAAGTAATATAAGCCTGGTATCTCTGGCTGAAGAAGCAAAGTGCCAAACAGCAAGCCAAGGCTGGGATGCTGTGGGCATCCAGGTAAGGTCAAAGTGAATGAGCACTATGATTGTGAGTGAAGAGGCTTGAAATGCAGCCTAGACCAGTCCATGGGTACATGTCCCTTAGTGCACAATTTCCTTGCTGCAGCATTACAATGAGAGTAGCTGGTTCAGCCAAGATGCAGCACTGAAATGCAGAAGTCTCCTGTAAGTGGATCAGAGAAGTGTCATTAGGGTTCTTAGAGGCTGGCAAATTTAACCAATGTTTCTGGACATGTATACAATGTGGCTGGTGTACATGGAGCATACACTGAGATGTTTGTGCCCAATGTCCAACACGGATGTTGTTCAGAACAAACGGTAAGGTGAAGCTCTGAATTCCATGTTGAGAGTTTTCTCAGCGTCCAGTTTGTTGGGCAAGTTTGGTCAGATAGAAAGCTGAATGTTTATAAGGCAGCCACCAACATGACACAACAAGTAATAATCCCCCTTAATTTGCAATTTACTGCTGTCTAGTGAGAAACTCACCATGCTGCTTGCCAAAAGCAGAGAAGATGGAATAAGACATTCCTGAGGCCAGCCTCACCGGACTTCTCGTTTGATTCTGTCACTAATCTCACCATCACCCACATCACTCAGACCTCTGTAAGGTTCTCCCTGGATCTTTTACACACATCTGAGCAAGCAGATTAGGGGCCTAGATTTAACATCTCATCTGAAAGGCAGCACTCTAATAGTGAACCAATCCCTCAGTATTGAACTGAAATGTCACAATTGATTTTTGTTCTCAGCTCCTGGACTGGGATTTGAACTCCACTTCAGCGTGAAAATTGCTGCTTCCTGAATTATTGCTATACAGCCATGTTTCTTTTATGGCAGGCAATGATAATACAACAAGGATGATGATGAAAACACATGTACAATTGCCACATATAATCCTGTAGATGCTCAGATCCAAGTGGATAATTAGTTATCTGTAATTGCAAGTTGTAAATTGAGCTGTTAAGTAAACATGTAAGAGACATTCAAGCTAACAGAATGTATGCTACAAAATCTATGTTATTTACCAATAGCACAAGATATATGACATGACAAATTGACTCAGCCTAGACTTTATGGATTAATTATTTTCTAATCTAGGTCATTTTTTCTGGGAGATATTATACTTAATTATGAAAATCAACAAGTAAATGTTAGCTGGGAAAAGTGCACTTTTAATTTAAAGAACATGATGCTGGATTATAGTCTTCAATACAAGTTATGAAGTACCTTGACACTTCACAACGGTGACATCTAAGAGGAATCTAGAAATTCTTTAAAATATGACAGTTGTTTTATTTCATTTCAGAAATTCTGCCAGCCAAAGCATACAGTTACAGGAAAGAATAACAATCTCCGTCGACATATATCTCTTTGGAAAAGTAAATTTATATTTGAGAAAAAAAAATGTTCTTGTTTGAAAGATCAAATAACAAGATTTTCTTAATTCATTCTAATGTTAAAGTATTTGTAATCAAGTTTGAATGAAATTATGATATTGCTAAACACAGTAAGATACTTTAAAGGTAGGATTACTTAATTCAGTTTTGTCAATTTATTTTTAGTTTAAACAATGTTAATTAGTCTGCACTTTATATTCCGTGGGAACAGGTCCTTTTTATTTTTAATTGTTATATCAAAACTCTTTTTTGATTCTACTGTATCAAAGTGTTCATGAAAGATGCATTGGGAATACATCATGGCAACTATATTAACCAGGAAGGAAGGAAATTGCAAATATGTCAGTAATAAGTACCCATTACAGAGAAAATTGGATTCTCAGCAATAATAAGTTACCTCTATTTTTAAGCTAATTGCAGCTTCCAAGAAGAAGTCAGAATGGGGACATGACATATAATGGCGATGTGGCATATAGTAGTCTTGAGGTATTTATTTGCCTTTGGGCATGAGTTACAAATGTGTGGTTTTCACTGATGCATAAAATGATGATTAGTTTGATTTAGTAATGCTGGACATCTTAGATAACTAATACATTTTTTATATTGGTCATATCATATTTCCAAAACAACTAACAGAAATATAAGACAATCTTTTTAAAACAGAATCCCCTCTGGCCCAGACCAATTTTTCTCATGCAATTTCTTGCTCCTCACTTTATTTAACTATGCATCTGGGCAATTGCTTGCCACTGCCTTTACTGCATTCACACGACTCAGGCAATATTGAAAGAGTAACTACACATCATTTTAGACACTGCAAGCCTGGAACTGCTCCCCCCTCCCACCCCTCACCCCCACCAATGTTGTGGTGCTCTGTCATTATCACTGAATTCATGGCCAGATGAAAGTGAGAATAGGGCCCCTTCAAGAGCAACAAGGCCATCTATGTGTGGCATCATAGTAGATAGATGAGATACTAAAGAAATATTTTGTGTCAGTACAATGTAGAAGAACATGAAAGCTAGGGAACTTGGGAAATAAATATTAATATCTTGAAAAGTGTCCATATTACTGAAGGGGAGATACTGGAGGTTTTAAAATGCATAAAAGTACATAAATCCCTGGGACCTAATCAGATGAATCCCAAAGTTTTGTGGAAAGTCAGGGAATAGATTGCTGGATCTCTTGCTGAGATATTTATATTATCGACAGGCATGGATGAGGTCCTGGAAGACTGGAGGATTGCTAATGTGATACCATGATTTAAAAAAAGGTGGTAAGGAAAAGCTAAGGAACTAAAGATCAGTGATTTTGACGTCACTGGAGGGTAAGTTGTTGGAGGGGATTCTGAGCGACAGGATTTACATGTACTTGGAAAGGCAAGGACTGATTAGGGATAGTCAACAAGGGTTTTTGTTTGGGAAATCATGTCTCAATAACATAACTGAATTTTTTGAAGAGGTGACAAAGAAGGTTAATGAAAGGAGAAAAATTGATGTTGTCTACATGGACTTCAGCAAAGAGTTTGATGTGGTTTGACCTTCAGCAAAGGTTCCATGTGGACTGGTAGACTGGTTAGCAAAGTTAGATCACATGGAATTCATGGAGAGATATTGTTAAGGTGAGAAGAGAAAGATTTAAAAAAGAGATAAGGGGCATTTTTTTCCACAAGAGAATGGTTCGTGTGGGGAATCTACTTCCAGAGGAAGTGATGGATGAAGGTACAGTTACAAGATTTTAAAAATATTTGGATAAATACATGAATAACAAGTGTTTGGAGGGATATGGGCCAAGGGCAATCAGGTGGAAGTAGCTTAGTTTAGGATTATGTTCAACATGGACTGGTTGGGCCAAAGAGTCTGTTTGCTGTATGACTTTACGACTCTATGACATGAGTGCAGTGCAGATTCACCAGAGTGATTTTGGTGTGTTAAAATGTTTAAATTATGAACACAGGAAGTATAACCAAGGTTGATATTCATTTGACATAAATATGAAAATAATCAGCAAACATACATAAACAGGAAGAGAGGAGAATATCAAAATTAGGGTGAAATGTGTTTTATAAAGTATGTACATTACACTTTGAATTTACTATTACTTCAAAATGTTAGGCTCTGCACTATATTCTTTGAAGTTCTATAGTGTGATTTTTAAATAGCTTTTTTCTACATTTCAATCAACCTAATTTTAGGACTTGAAGATATTATTCATCATTAAGATTTCTGGATGGGAAGTATTGGTCAGCCCATTAAATTCCACCTTCAAATTCTTGGAAGCACAAAATATGCTCTCTCAACGACAGTAATTAGTTGCATTGATAAAGGACCTTGAATATGGTAAACAATCCCATGTGAATTCACAGATGAGCTATCAAATAAAATTTGATACTGAGTCACCAAAGGAGATATGAAAAATTGTGACTAAAAGCTTTGTAAAAAGGTAAGTTTTAAAGAATGATTTAAAGGATGAAAGACAACTAGAGGCAGATACATTAAGAGAGGGAATTCTAGAGCTTGATGCGTGGGCAGTGTAAGAATGGACCATCGAGCTTGCGGCAATAAATGTTGAGGGGGTGAATGAAGACAGAATTGGATGACAGTAGAAACTTGAAGAGCTGTGGGTCAAGAGCAGGTTACAGAGATTTGGTTGGTGATGCTGCAATGGATTTGAATGGAAAGGTGAATAGCTTTAAAATTGAAATCTGGCTGGACCAGGAGTTCATGCCCATCTGAGAGAATGGAGATAATAAATAATCGGTGTCTGCTGCAAATTCAATAAAAGCAGCAAAGATTTGGATGGTGTCTAGTTTATGGAGGATACAAAATGGGAGATCAGAAAGAATGGTTTTGTAATAATCAAGACCAGAGGGAGGCATGGATGAGGGTATGAGTAGCAAATGAGTATGAAGTAGGATGAACTAGGAGAAAGTGAGGACTGCAGATGCTGGAGACCAGAGTTGATAAATGTGGTGCTGGAAAAACACAGCAGGCCAGGCAGCCTCCCCACCCCTATCAGCGTTCCGGAGAGACCACTCCCTCCATGACTCCCTCGTCAGGTCCACACCCCCCACCAACCAAACCTCCACTCCCGACATCTTCCCCTGCAACCGCAAGAAGTGCAAAACTTGGGCCCACATCTCCCCCTTCACCTCCCTCCAAGGTCCCAATGGATCCTTCCATATCCATCGCAAATTCACCTGTACCTCCACACACATCATTTACTGGATCCATTTCACCCAATGTGGTCTCCTCTACATTGGGGAGACAGGCTGCCTACTTGCGGAATGTTTCAGGGAACACCTCTGGGACACCCACACCAACCAACCCAACCACCCCGTGGCTGAACACTTTAGCTCCCCCTCCCACTCCGCCAAGGACGTGCAGGTCCTTGGCCTCCTCCATCACCAGACTCTGACCACACGACGCCTGGAGGAAGAGCGCCTCATCTTCCACCTAGGAATCCACCAACCACACGGGATGAATGCAGATTTCTCCAGCTTCCTCATTTCCCCTCCCCCCACCTT
>NC_057712.1:25645171-25662262 GCF_004010195.1 Chiloscyllium plagiosum | reverse complement strand
TTGTCCTGCAATCTTCTTCCCGACCTCTCCGCCCCCACCCCCTTTCCGGCCTATCACCCTCAACCTCACCTCCTTCCACCTATCGTATTCCCAGCACCCCTCCCACAAATTCCCTCCCCCCTACCCTTTATCTCAGCCCACTTGGCACATCAGCCTCATCCCTGAAGAAGGGCTTATGCCCGAAACGTTGATTCTCCTGCTCCTCGGATGCTGCCTGGCATGCTGTGTTTTTACAGCACCACATTTTTCAACTCAAACGAAGTAGGATGAAGACTAGCAATATTACAGAGGTGGAAATAGGCAATGTTGATGAGATGGAGTCAGGAGCTCAGCTAAGAGTTAAGGAGAGATCTGAGATAATAAACAATCTTCGAGAAGGAAGAGTCGGTAGTTGGGATATGGTATTTTAGCTCAGTGATGGAAATTGAAGACAATGGGTTCTAAATTGAATTGTCCATTAAATCAAGCATGGGGATTGCAATGCTTGATTACCCCATTTCCTTACACACCACTTGCAAACTGTGCAATCATTTTAATGACGTTGACATGCAGCTTGGAGCAGATTACATTGTTGAGTGATTACACACCTCAAAGGGGTTACCCAAATTGAATCATGGCCATCTTAAAGGTAGCCTCTAGTACTTAAAGCTGTATCTCTTAAACAGGATGTAGATTCCACTGCAGCATGGTTGCATCAGGGTTGAAAAGCTGCAAGATTGCTACTAAATGCTACTAAAGACAAGAATGCATGCCCAAGATGTAGAGGGTTGGTTAGCTCAGTTAGTCGGATAGCTGACTTGAAATGTGGAGTCATTCCTGCATTGGCTCAGGTTACCATAGAGGACTTTTCTCCTCAATCTCTGCCCTTGCCTGAGGTGTGATGATCCTCAGGTTTAACTGCCATCAGTTGTTCTTCTAATAAGATAATCCTGGTATGGTGACTTTACCTTTACTCTAAGATGTAGTAGTGGCTCCTTGATGTACATGAGAGGATTCTTCCCTCAAATGGTTAGGAGGCTCTACAGATGGATGCAATGAAGACAATGGAAGCTGTTGTAGTCAAAGCTAACTGCTTAGTTGCAAGGATTTGGTTTCGGTGCCAAAAGAGGTATAATGACCTCATCAAGTCAGTGAATGTATTTCCAATTGTCATACACCACCCAGTCACATACACTACTCCATTCACCGCATCACTTCACCTTGGGTAGAGAATGGAGTTTCCTCCCCATTTCAACTAACTTTAAGATGAAAGACCTGAGAATTTGACCAGTACTAACTATTAAAAGTTAAGGTGCCAGTCTAATTTTTATCTTTCCTTATTTGACATTTTCCAATTATACTTTCAGAAACTGCAAAATTGAAGAATGTGGATATTTTTCTCCTCATAAACTAACTTCTTTGAACCATTTTTAAATAATGCAATTCCAAACAGAGTGTCTTTTGGTCTTCAAACTATAACAATTTTTCAGGAGACTTTATCCTTCTCCCAGATGCATTATGTTTAATGCCACCTTTTGCATGTGACATCAAACACAGCTAAAATTGGATTGCCTACGCATTTGCTCTGAATATTTAGCTTTCACTAAGTATATTTCTTTTATTAAAGCTTTTCAAATTTTAATGACCTGAGTGGAAATTGACAGTTCCTTATGTTAAATATTGCTCCAGTTTGTGGCTACTCAAATGTCTATTCTGTCCCCACTGCTGTTTTACCCATGGCAGAGGGAGTCCCACATCACAAGGGCACCCCACAGCTTCTTTAGGCTTATACTAATATGTTAGTAAGTTGGTGTTGCAAACGTGAGATGTACGTCCTTTGAGTTCCACTAAGCCCATTGGAGGACCCTCCTACCTGCTGATGTGTCCGTCTTGCTCATGAGCCTGGAACCCTGACTCCCTAACTTTTCTCACTGAGTCAACCGGCCATCACTGATACTGCAGAGTGTCTTTAGTCCCAGCAGTGACCACTGCTCAAATGTAATGTTGCAATTGGTTAGCAGGTCTCTAAGGCAGGACTTTCTTATCAGGTCGGGCAAGTAATCTCATGGCTGTGTTAATCAACTGTTTGCCAAGTGTAAAATGTCAGCATTTTAATGGGACCATTTCCAACCAATTTTGTATTTGGGGAATACAGCATCTCATAAAGTCTAACCTCCAAAGTTGTGTTGATATTCTCAATCAGTGTGTCCTAATATAATGTGACACACCCATGTTGCAAGATGGGACATGAACTCAGGCCTTCTTGTTCGGAGATTGAAACACTGCCACTAATTCCCCCCCATTAACCCCTCATTCTGGGTTATTAATCCAGTGACATTATCCTGAATCCCACATACTTTTACCTTCTTTATTTTCAGTTAAATGTCTCAATGTATAAATGGGTGTGCGCATTTTATGGCATCCTGCAGCATGAGGAAGCCCATGACCTTGGCAAAGCCATGTGTATGATCAGCCTGTTCTCTCAGTTCAGTGAAAACATAACAAACTCATGTCTCTCCATCACTTCTGTGAAGGAGCGATGGATGGCCAACTCTGAGGTGTTTGCTGTCATCTGCTTCATTCTGGAAAGATATTGACCAGAAGAAATTGAGGAGCATGCTCACATCACTGTTACTCTCAGCACCATCATCATCCTGCAGCGGTGAGGCTACTGGTCAGGTTCCTGGAAGTGTTTGTTGATTTTACTGAGTGCCTCATTTGTGTTTCACAGATGTCGAATTTCATCCTCATGGTTGACATAGATATGAACCTTGAGTGTACAAAAGTCCAATCAAGAGCCTTTCTTCTTCTTACTTCTGTGATCAGTTTTTCTTCTTCTATGTGCTCCTTGTAGCATTTCTCTGGTAATGAGTAATTCCCTAGAAGCTTGGGTATAGCAGCCAATGCCTGCCTCATACTTGCTGACATCTTGATTAACTTTAAGCAACCCTTTTGAACACTCAGCACTTTAATAAACTCCATCAGAGTCAGTGCCATGTAATAGGCAATTAACTCCATTACTTAAAATAGCCATGTGGTATGTGAATTCTAATGTCAGTGTGTTGGCAGGTGTGTAACCGTATGTTATATAGACTGGCAGCTCACATCAAACAACTTGCCTTTTCATAAGACAAAGAACTGCAGATGCTAGAAATCTGAAAGACAAACAGAAATTGCTGGGGGATCTCAACAGGTCTGGCAGCATCTATGGACAGATACCGGAGTTAACATTTTGGGTCCAGTGCACATTCTTCTGGAGAATGGTCACTAGACCAAAAAGATTAACTCTGATTTCTCTTCACAGAAGCTGCCAGATATGCTGAGTATTCTCCCCCCCAGCAATTTCTGTTTTTGTTTTCGTTTCTGGAGGGTTACTGCACTCAAATCATTAACTCTGTCTATAGATGCTGCTAGAGCTCTGACAATGCAGTTTTAGCTTCAGCCCATCCTTTCGTAATAAACAAATCAGCGACCATATTCAACAAGCCCACACTTGTAAAACTTGTGAGACAGAGTGCAGCACAAATGTGATTCTGCAACTGGACAACATTTGCTGAATAATCTTTAGTACACAAAAAAATTACACTGACAGCTGTGTAGACGGTATATTCTAAGTTTTCTGTATTTTTGACTATGGATTGAAATGAGAAAAGAACCATTCTAAAACCAAGGATTGCGGAAGGGATTTCTCCACTTTTTAAAAGCAATTAACTTGACACAAGTTGTAAGTGTTGTTTCCACTGCTGTTTGTTAAAGCAATGGGGAGGTTATTGTAAATGAGCTGGAGCCAGAAGGAGTGTATATAATGGAAATTCAGCTGGCAACTAGATGCTGATTGGTCTGTGAAGTGGTGACCAATTGTCAATGCAAATTGTTTCTGCCTGCAAACAAATATGTGATTGACTCCAGGGTAGCTGAATAGCTTGTGGTGTGAACAAGATATCAGACCCCACAACATTTCCAAAAACAGAGGTTGTGTGTTCTGTGGTTAAATAAAATTGAACCCTGAAGAAAGCAAACCTACCTTTCCCTCATTAGTTCCTATAAGCTGTAGCTTTTAAGCAATAAGCCAGAGACATTATACACTGTGAACTTGTAACTCTGTGCCTCTTGCATGGAAGTGAAATGACCTGGAAAAGAAGGAAGTTGTTTGAACAGAAAATCCTGACATTCAAAAAGGTCATCTCAGCAAATCCTGTGGACAGGACCATTGAACTGCCTTCCTAGTTTTCCACCCACCGATCTTGTTTGTGGCTGTCTTAATGTTTGAGTGTAGGGGATATTTTTTGAGGGCTTAAAGTTTTACCTAGTAAATTTATATGTCAATAGCTCATAGTTGTCTGACTGTAGTTAGAATCTAACTATTTTAATAAATAATAACCCTTGTTAGGTGCAGAAACCTGGTCCATGTTGTCTGCCAACCTTGGTTAAAAAATGTTGAATTTAGTGTACTTTCATAAAACATCTGCCTTTTGTGATGACCCAGGAATAGCAGAGCTTGATTTCCAGTGTATTATGCCAGTGAAGCCTGATTGAGTCAATTGAGGATTGTCAGTTGGGCTCACAGTGTGGCTCACTTGTATGTACTGGTACCTTCACATATTAATAAAGGACCCTGTGCTTTGCAACAGAAAGATCAGTGTGTCTGCTTCAACTCACAAAAGTAGGTGACAACTATTTGCTGGTTCATTTTTCAGGACAAATTCCTGATCAATCTGAGTGAATTTATCTGATTTAAAATTTGAACAAACCCTGGTAATCGACTTTCAATCATTATTAATTGATGCATTCATTATGGTAAAGCCTCTACCAATCAGTATAGTCTTGCCAACCAATTTGTACTCTCCTCTAATGCAATGTATAAGTTATCCCCTTAAGTTTGATATTCTTGCAAATTGTCTTGATGGGTGTGCAAGATGAAAAGCTTTGACAATTTTTTTTCAGTCATATTCATAAAGTCAGAGAGTTGTACAGCACAGAAGCAGACCCCTTGGTCCAACTCATCCACGCTGAACAGATATCCTAAATAAATCTCGTCCCATTTGCCAGGACTTGGTCCATATCCCTCCAAACCCTTCCTATTCACATACCCATCCAGATGCCTTTTAAATGTTGCTATTTTACTTGTATGAATATTAAAGTTGGGGATCATGCATCAAATCAGTGTTATAAAAGCAGGATCTGCTGATTCTGACTTCATACCCAAATGTACGCCCTCACGAGATATCACACAGCAGAGGAGGTGACTAAAAAGGGAGTGGATGTCATTTTTCTTCAAAATCAGAAGTTTTGCATGAAGCTTTGGTCTTCCCGATGCTTGATTTGGAGAAAATACAAGTATAATTTCTTGAAGTTGTTCATTCCAGATGTATTGAGCATCGACTGACACGCATAGACTTGGAGCCAAACTGGTGATGTGAAAATGAGTTTCCAATGCAATGATGGTACATTTCTTGGCATACATCTAGCCCATGTTCTTGCTGAGTATGAGCCAATGGCATCAACAAAAAAACAAGTTTGATCAATCATTGCTTTCAACATGTGGTTTTAAAGTATAAACAGTTGTTATAGCCTTGAGAAAAATGGAACAGGAAAACTTTCTAATTAGTTTCCTAATGAGATGCAGACAGCTTTGTTGGTATATTGCTTCACATGTATGTTGCTAGCCAAGCTCAAACCAAGAACATGAAAAAAGTCAAAATAAATTAATCATGACCACAGAATTGCCTTTTATTTGTTCTTCTAACTTAAGTTGAGAAGAATGGGAAAACTGCATCAATTAGACTTTAATGTAGCAAAATGCAAACCTAAGATGTATAGAACATTCTACAGTGAAGGTCAAACAACACTTATAGAGTCATAGAGATGTACAGCAAGGAAACAGACCCTTTGGTTCAACTCAAGTTTCCTAAACTAAACTAGTCCCACTTGTCTGCATTTGGCCCATATCTCTCTAAACCTAAATCTTTGTACGTGTCCAAATGTTTTTTTAAAATATTGTAACTGTACCTGCATCTATGACTTCCTCTATCAGCCTCTACTTATATCACAAAGCGTCAAATCCCAGCAACATCCTTATAAATCTTTTCTGAATCCTCTCCAATTTCCTATAGGAGGCTCACAGATCCTTAATATGTTGCACAAATATGTTTGATGCTGCCTGACCTGATGTGCTTTTCCAGCAACACATTTTACTGCACAAAGATGTGGGCAATATTCAAAAATGCTAGTGGAATATTGCTCTTTGTATCTGGAGAACTAGAACAACAATGGGCAGAAGTCACATTACAGTTATATAAATACTTGATCAGTTCTATAATATCTGGATCAAATCACAAGAGAATTGTGAGTAGTTCTGGGCATTACACCTTAGGAGTAATAAATTGGTCTTGGAAAGAATATAGCCCATAAGCTCTATGGTCTGAGGTTCAGACTGCTGCCTCACAACGCCAGAGACCCAGGTTCATTTCCCGCCTCAGGCGACTGACTGTGTGGAGTTTGCACTTTCTCCCCGTGTCTGCGTGGGTTTCCTCCGGGTGCTCCGGTTTCCTCCCACAGTCCAAAAATGTGCAGGTTAGGTGAATTGGCCACGCTAAATTGCCCATAGTGTTAGGTGCAGGGGTAAATGTAGGGGAATGGGTCTGGGTGGGTGCGCTTCGGCGGGTCGGCGTGGACTTGTTGGGCCGAAGGGCCTGTTTCCACATTATAAGTAATCTAATCTAATCTAAAAAAAAAGTTGTTTTAAGAATGTGTCAGAATTAGTTGCCACCCAAAAGACCTTTTATATATTGGATATTGTTCAAACTTCTATATACTGTGAATATATTATCTGGGCATTAAGACCCCAAAAACAATGAGTTTTTTTTTCAAATACTGATGTTTTATTAAATGTCAGACTGGTCAGTTTCACAGTAAACACCACTCCCAACCTTTGAGGAGCTTCTGGTAAGCCAAAAGGATCATCTCAATGTGGACTAGGACCATTGAACTGCCTTCCCAGTTTTCCTCTCTACCCAAAACACCAATGTCTTTTTTGTTATATCTAAATGTGTGTACAAGAAAGGTTTTAAATGGGACTTAAAGTTTTAATCAATGGTCAAAACCAGAGTGTTAACCATATGTCAACAATTACTCATTGCTTAATTATAGCGAGAATATATTTATTTATAATAAGTAGTAATCCTTATTAATTCCAGAAACCTGGTCTATGCTTATTGTCAACTTTGTGGTCTCAAAGTCAGCTAAATTGGGAAGTTCTGTGGACTTTTATAAACTTTTGTGATAAATCTGGAATGGGGAATGGGTGCTTGATTTGAAGTATGCTATTCTGGTGAGGTGTGACATTCACATTTAAAAATAGGTGCTAATAAGGGAACTTCAAAGAACAGCCACTTGAAGTGAACTGTTATCACTGATTTTTGAGCTGAAACCGTAGAATGCACCTTGTGTCAAGAAATCTAAATTTCTTAAGTGACTGTGCTGCAACTGAGCCATCACCGGTGTTCAGAAACATTTTGTACACAAAGGGAGTAGAACTTTGGAAATCTAGTCTGCAAACATCAAACTAAGCCAGCTCAATTGCTAATTTTAAGTTATTGCTTGACAAAGATTTAGGAGAAAGTGAGGACTGTAGATGCTGGAGATCAGAGTTGAGAGAGTAGTGCTGGAAAACACAGCGGGTGAGGCAGCATCCAAGGAGCAGAAGAATTGATGTTTCGGGCATAAGCCCTTCAAATGGAATGAAGCTCCTGGTTTGTCAACACAAGGCATGAAGTGACATTTTGTTGGGCTATAGAAAACATTTGTTGAAAAGCCTATTTCTCTTGCTATCTTTTCTTGTTATAAGGAATAATTCTGTTGAGCTAAAGAAGAACAAAAGAACTGAGATTTATGTAAGTGGAGAAACACTGCAGAAAGCTGTAACACAAACGGATGAGAGGTACTTGCCCACAAGAAGTGACAAGTAGGTTAGACCGGGGAAACCCAGTGGATGTGGTCTACCTAGACTTCCAAAAGGCCTTTGATAAGGTGCCACACGGGAGGCTGCTGAGCAAGGTGAGGGCCCATGGTGTTCGAGGTGAGCTACTAGTATGGATTGAGGATTGGTTGTCTGACAGAAGTTGGGATAAAAGGTTCTTTTTTGGAATGGCAGCCAGTGACAAGCGGTGTCCCGCAGGGTTCAGTGTTGAGGCCACAGCTGTTCACATTATATATTAATGATCTGGATGAAGGAACTGGGAAAATTCTAGCGAAGTTTGCTGATGATACAAAGTTAGGTGGACAGGCAGGTAGTACTGAGGAAGTGGGGAGGCTGCAGAAGGAACTAGACAGTTTGGAGGAGTGGCTGATGGAATTCAATGTGAGCAAATGCGAGGTCTTGCACTTTGGAAAAAAGAAAAGAAGCATGGACTACTTTCTAAATGGTGAGAAAATTCGTAAAGCCAAAGTACAGAGGGATCTGGGAGTGCTAGTTGAGGATTCTCTAAAGGTAAACATGCAGGTTGAGTCCGTGATTAAGAATGTTGTCAATTATCTCAAGAGGGTTGGAATATAAAAGCACTGTTTTGCTACTGAGACTTTATAAAGCTCTGGTTAGGCTCCATTTGGAGTACTGTGTCCAGTTTTGGTCCCCACACCTCAGGAAGGACATACTGGCACTGGAGCGTGTCCAGCGGAGATTCACACGGATGATCCCTGGAATGGTAGGTCTAACATATGAGGAACGGCTGAGGATCCTGGGATTGTATTCATTGGAGTTTAGAAGATTAAGGGGAGATCTAATAGAAACTTACAAGATAATACATGGCTTGGAGAGGGTGGACGCTAGGAAATTGTTTCCGTTAGGTGAGGAGACTAGGACCTGTGGACACAGCCTTAGAATTAGAGAGGGTAAATTCAGAACAGAAATGCAGAGAAATTTCTTCAGCCAGAGAGTGGTGGGCCTGTGGAATTCATTGCCACAGAGTGCAGTGGAGGCTGGGACACTAAATGTCTTCAAGGCAGAAATTGATAAATTCTTGATGTCACAAGGAATTAAGGGCTACGGGGAGAATGTGGGTAAGTGGACTTGAAATGCTCATCAGCCATGATTGAATGGAGGAGTGGACTAGATTGGCCGAATGGCCTTACTTCCGCTCCTATGTGTTATGGTCTTATGGTCTTATACAAATTACAGGAAGCCAGCACACAGGTGCAGCAGGTAATCTGGAAGGCTAATGAAATGTTGGCCCTTATTTCAAGGAGGTTGGAGAATAAAAAATAGGGAGGTATTACTACAACTGTATTGGTGCAGCCTTGGTCCCATTACTTAAAGAAATATATCATTTCATTGGAAGTAATTCAGAGAAGGTTCACTCGGATTATCCAAGGTATGGAGAGATTGTCTTATGAGCAGGTTGAGACTCTACACACTGGGGAGTTGAGAAGAATGAGAGGTGATCTCATTGAAACATATGGAATTCTTAAGGGGCTTGACAGGGTAAATGCTGAGAAGATGTTTTCCCTCATGGGGTAGTCTAGGACCAGAGCGTAACGTCTCAGAACAAAGGGGCACAAATTTAAAACTGAAATGAGGAGGAATTTCTTCTCTCAGAGGGTTGTGTGTCTTTGGAACACTTTGTCACAGAGAGCTGTGAGGACAAAGTTCTTGAGTATGTTGAAGGCTGAGATTCTTGATGAGTAAGGGAATCAAGGTTTATGGGAAAAGGCCAGAAAAGTGAATGTGAGAAGTATTGGATCAGCCATGATCCTATTGAATGGTGAGCGGCTTGAGGGGTTGAATGGCCTAATCTTGTTCCTATTTCTTATGGTCTATGGTGCACCAATGGTTCCCCAAGGAGAACATCTGTGGTTGTAGAGTCCATCAGAAAGTGGCTTCATGCAGGATAAGAAAGAATAATTGGTCCCTAAACCATCTAGTAAGCATATTTTATGATGCTTTGATAGAGAACATATGCAGCATGTTCTGTATCTTTAGTCCATTTATAATATTTTTCAACAATACATGCATTTCGTATTTTCTGTTTTTGGCAACTCACGTTTTCATGGCATTTCTTGTAGTTGAAAACAAATCACAAAGTTTTCACAAAAATAGCACTATGCACCTAAAAGTGGTTTGCTAACAATCATTGCCAACTTCAGCATAGCTTTGCTATACCTTTATTTCCATAATTCACAATCTAGGAGTAAAACATCAGGGATACTGAACGAGGCAGAAGTGTTAAGAGCAGTCATCTCGCCATTAACACTCAAATGTGAAGCAGCAAAGTTAGTTAGTACCTCATATATGATTAACTTTCCATGTGAAAGCATTGCTAATAATTCATTTTGTTGAAAAAAATAAACTTGTAACGTGCCTTCCACAATTTCAGGATGTCCAATATTATTTTATAGTTAATACTGTTATAGGTACTTTTGGGATGTTGTGACTGTCATAATGTCGGGAAACATGGCAGCCAATTTATACACAGCAAGGTCCCAAAAAAAACCTAATAGATCATCTGTTTTCTGATGTTAGTTGAACGGTAAGTATTGGTAAGACAGCAGGAAAACTTTGCTGCTCATCTTCAAATAGTGTTAAGAGATCACTTTGTGGGGGGTGAGGAGGGGGCTCAAAAGACTGGATCTTCCTCAGTGCCACCCTCCAGCATCAGTCTATATTTTGTGCTGAAATCTCTGAAGTGACTCCAAGACCTTTAGACTCTAAAGAGTCAGCTCTGCAACGGAGCAGTCAGTCAAGGTTTGAATGTCACTAAACCACCAAAGCATATATATTTATTTTTCTGTCCGGTTGGGTAATTAATGATGCTTTTTTTACATCCTTGCCGGTCATTTGATTTAACTGAGGAAGGAAGAATAGCTAAGTAAGATATGAAATTATATTTAGTGCAACAAGGTTTCATGAATGTGTGCAGCTAAAGTGATTCTATCGCCTGGCTGCATTATTTTACTAAACACTTGGACATCAGGGATCAAATTTAGTAACAAAGACCAATAGGAACACTTGACATAATTTCTATTATCCTTGACATATCTTCTATTATCTATCATCCTATTGGCTCAGCAAACCACATTCTTCATTGACAAAACATTCAAATTGAAAGCATAAAGCTACAAATTGAGGAAAAAGAAGGAAAAATAATTGAACCATGTTGTATAAAAGAAACAGTGAACTGCTTAGAAAACGTATGAATATATTTCATAAAATGAACAGTATTTATACAAAGTTGTACATTTTAATATTCCAATTGATGAGAGCTTTCCTCCACATACACAAACAATGAAACTTGTGGAGTGAAATGGCTTTGCAACAGTTATATTGATCTTTCATGCTTTCACCTGAACCATAGCCCTGTCAGGACAATTCTTGCAAAGCACACTTCCCATTTCCTCAGATAATGATAATATAAATGAAGAGTTAATTAGTTTCTGGGGATTTTAATTCAGGGAAAAATGTTGGCTGCGACCACACCTTTACATTTATTTTCATTGTGCCGGTGACATTTTTATGTCCAATTAAACATTCATGCTGAAGGGCAGGGAAATCATCTAACAATACAGAACTCAATCAATACCACACTGAAGTGTCATAATGCATGAATAGACTGAGGTCCCGGAGTCAGCCTCAGCCTCACAAACTTACCATGCAAAGTTGCGACTTCTATGAAATATCATTGTACCTGAACAATAATAGCCTGGATAAGATGCATGTCATTCCAGTATGAGTTACATTTTTCACAATAATTTGTGAATGATATAACTTATTCCAAAGCAACATGAATCTCACAGCAAGTGACTTCATTATTTTGACATATTGCCTGTATAAATTCTGGGAAGAAATGGAATGCAATAAGACTGCAGTGCCTACTTCTGCTCAAACTGCTCATCAAGGGTATGATTAACTGAGTAAGCTTTCTGCACTTACTGGTGTCTTGTTTCCTAATGAAAAATAATGTCTTCAAGCTAAGTATGTATTTGCTACTGTATTTTATGCAAATTGAAATCTATTTAAAATAGGTTCACAGAAGAATTGTTTGCAGAAAATGCAGAATTAAGAAGGATGGTTTATTCCTCAAGATCATACTCTGAAAATGTAGGAATTGTTCCACAATGATGCCTTAGGTTAAACTGAAGGATTTCAGTACACATCAGAATTTTGCACTGGATGTCATTTTTGACTTTTGTTGCATGTCCAAAACAAGAGAAAACCTTGCAGTATATAGTGGCTGACTTTCACTAGTTCACATTCTATTGGTTAATTTTTGCAGTTAAATTAATTCAAGTATCTTTTGATGTACCAGCAGGTAAATATTTTTGCTAGCAGATATTTTTGTATAATTAGTGAGATACCAGAGGCGGTCATTGAAAGGTGGAGGTGTTGAAAACAGAAGCTCCTTTTGGCCTAATGGGTTCCTACTACTTTTTACATTTGGCTTTTTATTTCTGGATTGGGTGATTTAGCATATGATTTTTTAAAAAAATATTGCTATTAGTTTTGAAGGGAGATCAGAGTTTTCTTTCAATTAGCCTCCTAAGAAATAATTCTGGAATGTCCAAAATTTATCATGAGGATCAAACATTTAAGGAAATCAAATGAGTCAAGGAAAGAATATTAGCTTCCTTTTTTCCAGAAATCTATTTCTATTAATTTCTACCTGGTTTCGAAAGCAGTACATCTTACGCCAATGTGATAAATGGTAAACGAGACTATGTTTAATGCTGTTACACAATCAATGATTTCCTGTGTTCAGGGCACCCGTGTCTACATCTTGTTAAAAACCTTACGTATACATATCCTATCCAGAAGCCTTATTTCCTGCTCCTACATTATATCACTGATTAATCTTCATTGACTAAGTGCTTTGAGACATCCTGAGGTCATTAAAGGCACTATCTGAACTAACTTTTGAAACAGCCAGTGTAAACGTTTGTAATTAGAATGTCCTGCAATAACCAGTCGTCTGTAAATTGTTGCTGATGAACTAATTGGATCAAAGTGATCTTGTTTGCCAAAAGCTGCCATTTTACTCCCAGAAACGGAGGATCTGATTTTCCCTTTTTTTTGTTGCTGAAGGTTGAATCAAGTATGTTAGCTGGAGTTTAACTCACAAACCCACTAAGATAACTTCACCTATTGCAACCAATCAGCTCATTCAGAGCTGACAGGCAGTGGATTGGAGTGCTTCTAGCTCTATCGCATGCTGCACCTTGATGACCTGAAGCCACTGGGCTATCAGAGGCCAGCAGCTTCTGGGACTTCAAGCCTTATGGTCAACGCCAACACCTCACAGATCCAGCAGCAAAAAGGTATGTAACTTCTTTTTTGTTTCAGATGGGATTCACAAAAGAAGGGAGTTGAGGGGTGAGAGACAAGGGCAAAGGTTGGCTTCCCCCCATCCATGCCACCAATTGCTTCCATGTAGGGAAATTCAAGGCTAACCTTCAACAATCCTGCAGGTAGGTCACCATGGTTTCCCAGTCACGGAACTAAACACAGACAGCAGAGAGTGGGGATAAAAGGGTCCTTCTCAGGATGGCAGCCGGTGACAAGTGGTGTTCCACAAGGGTTAGTTTTGGGACTACAACTTTTCACTTTATATATTAACAATCTAGATGAAGGAAGTGGCAACATTCTGGCTAAGTTTGCAGATGATACAAAGATAGGTAGAGGAACAGGTAGCATTGAGGAGGTGGGGAGGCTGCAGAAGGATTTGGACAGTTTAGGAGAATGGGCAAAGGAATGGCAGAAGGAGTGCAACATGGGAAAGTATGAGATCATGCACTTTGGCAGGAAAAATAGAGTCATGGATTATTTCCTAAATGGGGAGAAAATTCAGAAGTCTGAAGTGCAAAGAGACTTTGGAGTTCTAGTCCAGGATTCTCTCAAGGTAAACTTGAAGGTTGAGTCAGTAGTTAGGAAGGCAAATGCAATGATGGCTTTTATTTTGATAGGACAAGAATATAAAAGCAGGGATGTAGTTCTGAAGCTTTATAAGGCTCTGGTCAAACCACATTTGGTGTATTGTATGGAGTTTTGGGCCCCATATCTCAGGAAGGATGCACTGACCCTGGAGCGTGTTCAGAGGAGGTTCATGAAAATGGTCCCAGGGATGAAAAGCTAAACATACAAGGAATGTTTGAGGACTCTGACTTTATACTCAATGGCATTTAGAAGGATGAGGGGTGATCTAAATGAAATGTACACAGGACAGAGTAGATGTTGGGAAGATGTTTCCATTGGTAGGAGCGACTAGGACACGAGGGCATAGCCTTAGAGAAATGGGAAGACCTTTTAGAATGGAGATAAGGAGAAACTTCTTCAGCCAGAGAGTGGTGAATCTATGGAATTCATTGCCACAGAAGGCTGTGGAGGTGAGGTCATTAAGTATATTTAAGACTGAGGTAGATAGGTTCTTGAGTATCAAGAGAATCAAGGGTTACAGGGAGAAAGCAGGAGAATAAGGTTGAGAAATGTATCAGTCATGATTGAATGGCACAGTGGACTTGATGGGCTGAATGGGCTAATTTCTGCTCCTATGTCTTATGGACTTTCATATCTACATGGCAGCTGGCAAATGGGGAGATGGTGAAATGAGACACTGTAGTCATCACAAATTGGTCTTAATCTCCATAGACCTTCTCATCCAGCACATAATTGCTGAGGTTGTGAGCAACTTGCAAGTTTGTTTCTTTCGGATCAACCCACACCATCATTTCTGATCATTTCTTGCATCATTCCAGGGAGGGGGAGATTGAACCCTGCAAGTTTAATTTGTATAATAAGTGTTTGAGGAAGACATCTTTTCAAAAAGAACCCCTATTTGCAACAACATAATTACATATGTCTATTTATATGTCTTTTGATGCATTCCTTAAAGTTTTAGCTTCAAAAGCCTCTGTTCAATTAGAATTTCTTTACCTCTGGAAAGTTTACTGTACAAATGTTCTAACCACATTGGTGGATTTGAGCATGAGCACTTTACAAAAATTCCCAGCTTACGTGGATTATCTGTTCACTCTGCAAGCTCATGAGAATGTCTGTTGCCTTTTTCCATAAATGATTCTGAGAAAAACTGAATATTGAATTACACATGAACATACAAGTTAGGAGTCGGGGTCGACCAATCAGCTCCTTGATCCTGCTCTGATCTGTTTGTGTTTTGATTTTCACATTTCCTCTATATTGGGGAGACAGGCCGGCTACTTGCGGAGCGTTTCAGAGAACACCTCTGGGACACCCGGACCAACCAACCCAACCACCCTGTGGCTCAACACTTCAACTCCCCCTCCCACTCCACCAAGGATATGCAGGTCTTTGGACTCCTCCATCGCCAGACCACAACAAAACAACGGCTGGAGGAAGAGCGCCTCAGCTTCCGCCTAGGAACCCTTCAACCACAAGGGATGAACTCGGATTTCACCGGTTTCCTCATTCCCCCTCCCCCCACCTTGTCTCAGTCAAATCCATGGGCTTATGCCCGAAACGTCGATTCTCCTGTTCCCTGGATGCTGCCTGACCTGCTGCGATTTTCCAGCAACACATTTTCAGCCCACATTTCCGTCTACCCCCTTTGATCTGCTTGCCTACAAGATCTATCAACCTTCATTGTAAATAAATTCAATGACCTACCACCCCACTGGTTTCTGAGGCAGAGTTCAAAAGTCATACTATCCCTTAAGAGAAAACATATTCTCCTCATTTCTCCCGTAAAAAGGGTGACTGCTAATGTTTAAATTTGTCCCCTAGTTCTTGATTCACCCTGAAGAGGAAACATCCTTTTTCATATCAACTTTGTCAAGACCAATTCAGGATCTGACACACTTCAATCAAGGCATCACTCATTCTTCTAAAATCTGATGGAAATAAGCCCAAGCTGATCAACCTATTCCCACGATAACCCACCAATTCCACATATCAGTTCTCCTCTGATCAGCCTTCAATGCATTTAGATCCTTCCTTAAATAACAAAATTGAAACCACACACAGGATTCAGCAATGTGGTCAGGCAATGTCCTATATAACTGAAGCGAAATCTTATGACTTTTTTGGTCAATTTCTGTCATAATAAAGGATAGCATTCTATTAGCCTGCTTCATTACTTCCTGAACCTGCATACTGATACTTATGACTCATGCATTAGAATATCTCAAACCCTCTATACACTAGAATTCTAAAGTCATTCTCCACTTAACCAATTCTCTGACTTTTTATTCTTCCTGCCATTATAAGCAATTTCACATTTTCTCACTTTTGGTTTTCCATGTGCCAGATTGTTGCTCTCTGACTCAACTGAGAGAAAAGTAGCTAGAAATGTAAAAGCAGAGTTTCTATTGGTTTCCTCTGAGAGTGAGAACGGGGAGTTAATTGTAAATAATAAAGAAATAGTGTGTGAAATTATTAAATATCTTGCTTCTATCTTCACTACAGAAAGTACACATGAAACATACCAGTTTAGCTATAAATCAGCAAGCTTAAGGAAGAAAGGAACTTGGTGAAGTTACAATCACTAGGGAAGAGATATGAGCAAACTCATGGAGCTGTCGGTTGAAAAGTCTTCAGGCCCTGATGGACCATTCAAAGTTGAGAGTCTGATGCTGGAAAAGCACAGCAGGTCAGGCAGCATCGGAGAAGCAGGAGAACTGACGTTTCAGGCATATGCCCTTCATCAGGAATAAGACTTGTAGGCTGGGGGCTGAGAGATAAATCAGAGGGGGGGATGGGGTTGGGGGGAAAGTAGCTGAGATGCGATAGTGTAGATGAAGGTGTGAGAGAAGGTGATGGACAGGTCAGGAGAGTGGTGCTGAGTTGGAGGTTTGGGTCTAGGATAATGTGGGAGGAGGGGAAATGAGGAAGCTGTTGAAATTCATATTTATCCCTTGTGGTTGCAGGATCCCATGGTGAAATATGAGGCATTCTTCCTCGAGGTGTCGGGTGGTAACGGTTTGGCGGTGGCGGAAGCTCAGAAGCTGCATTTCCTTGACTGAGTGGGAGGGGGAGTTGAAGTGTTCAGCCATAAGGCGATGGGTTTGGTAGGTGCAGGTATCAAAGAGATTTCTCTGAAACGATCTGCAAGAAGGCGTCCTGTCTCCCTGATGTAGAGGAGACCGCAACAG
>NC_057712.1:25633923-25644603 GCF_004010195.1 Chiloscyllium plagiosum | reverse complement strand
GTGGGGGGGGGGGGGGGGGGAGGAGTGTGGATCTGATGAGAAACTCGCAGAGGGAATGGTATCTCCAGAAGGCTGATAGGGGTTGGGAGGAAAAGATAAATCTGGCGGTGGAGTCCAGGTTGTAGGTGGTGAAAGTGGTGGAGGATGATGCTTACGTATGTGGAGGTTGGTGGGGTGGAAGGTGAGGACCAGGGGTGTTCTGTCCTTGTTGCATTGGGAGGAGTGGGATTCAAAGGTGGAGGTGAGGGCAGTGGAGAAGATGCACTGGAGGGTATTGTTGACCATGTGGGAAAGGAAATTGTCATCTTTGAAGAAGGAGACCACCTGGGATTTTCTAAGGTGGAATTGGTCATCCTGGGAACAGCTGTGGTGGAGGTGGAGGAATCAGGAATAAGGGATTTTACAGGAGGTAGGGTGGGAGAAGGTGTAGTCTAGGTAGCTGGGGGAGTCTGTGGGCTTGTAGTAGATACTCTTGGTTAGTCGGTCGAAGGAGATGGAGATGAAGAGGTCCATGAAGGGGAGGGAGGTGTCCAAGATGATCCAGGTGAATTTGAGGTCAGGGTGAACAGTGTTAGTGAAAGTCGATGAACTGTTCAGCCTCCTCGCGGGGACATGAAGTGGTGCCGATTCAATCATCAATGTAGCGGAGGAACAGGTGGTGCCGTTGTAACTGCGGAAGATGGACTGTTCCACGTACCCGACAAACAGGCAAGCATAGCAGGGGCCCATGCGGGTACCCATGGCTACCCCTTTGGTTTGAAGGACATGGGAGGATTGGAAGGAGAAGTTGTTGAGAGTGAGGACCAGTTCAGCCAGGTGGATGAGGGTGTCGGTGGAAGGGTACTGGTTGGGACAATGTGAGAGGAAGAAACGGAGGGCTTGAAGACCTTTGTCATGGCAGATGGATGTGTACACTGAATGGATATCCATGGTGAAGATGAGGCTTTGGGGGCTGGGGAAACAAAAATCTTGGAGGAGGTGAAGGGTGTGGGTGATTTCCTGAATGTAGGTGGAGAGTTCCTGGACTAAGGGGGACAGGATAGTGTCAAGGTATGCAGAGATGAGTTCAGGGGGACAGGAGCAGGCTGTAACAATGGGTCGATTGGGGAAGTCATGTTTGTGAATCTTCGGTCGGAGGTAGAATTAGGTGGTGCGGGGTTCTTGGACGATGGGGTTGGATGCTGTAGATGGGAGATTCCCCAGAGGTGATGATGTTGTGGATGGTCTGGGAGATGAAGGTTTGGTGATGGGAGGTGAGGTCATGGTCGAGAGGGCAGTAGGAGGTGTATGCAAGTTGGCGCCTTGCTTCAGCGGTGTAGATGTCAGTGCGCCAAACTACCACTGCGCACCCTCCCCCTTCTCTATGGGTTGAGACTGGAGCGGAGGGAGTGGAGGGCTGCGCATTGCAAGGACAGCAGGTTGGAGTGGGTGAGAGGTGGACAGGTTGAGGTGGTTGGTGTCAGCAGTTAGAAATGAAGAGGTCAAGGGTGGGTAACAAACCAGAACAGGGTGTCCAGGTGGATGGGGTGTGTTGGAGGTGAGAGAAGGGGTCCTCGATGGGTGGGCGGGAGTCTTGATTGAAAAAGTGTGCCCGGAGGCGGAGGCAGTGGAAGAAATGCTCAAGGTTGCGACACGTGTCGAATTCATTGATCCAGGAGCATAGAGGGATGAAAATGAGGCCTTTGCTGAGGACTAAACATTCATCCTCAGTGAGGCGGAGGTCTGGGGGAATAGTAAAGACACGGCAGGGCTGGGAGCTGGAGCTGGGTGTGGGGGCGGAGACAGTCACTTGAGTGGGCGTGATTATAGGGTCAGGAATGACATCACCAACGGAAGTGACATTCACAATGGGGACAGAGGTCAGGCCTACAGCAGTGTCCATGGGGGCAGTAGTGACATCACGCGTGACACTGGCAATGTTGCAGACTGGTTTTCGATGAGCGACATTGTGACGTCGGCAATGGAGTCATCCGTGTCCAGGTGAGTAATGTCTTTAGGGGCGCAAGTGGCTGTGGCGGTGGCAACTGTGGGGATGGAAGTGACGACAGAGTAGGTATCACATCTGTGCTGGAGGCAGTGAATCTGGCAGCGGCGGTGGATTCTGCGGCAGTATGGGAGGCAGTCATCTTCCCAGCGATCGTGGAGGTGGTTGTCTGGATGGCGATCGTGGAGGTGGTGTGGTTGGCAGCCGCTGCGGTCCGTGCAGTGGTGGGGGCAGAAATGATGTCATCATTCACAGTGGCGTTCTTGGAAAGAACAGCCATGTGGCTAATGGTGTCCGAGCAGTTCCAGAGGCCAGGGGAAGGCTCTGAAATGGTCAAGGAAACTCGTGTATTGAGGTAAATACATGAAAGTTTGTTTAACTTACGTTCTTTTATGTCCGATACAGTGGAGAGAAACCGTTTGTTGGGCATGTGAACTTTTCTGAGGATGTAGAATGGTAGATCTGGGAGAGAGTGGCCCTGAGCTGAGGCAGGGCTGACTGCAGATAGCGTAGATGATGGTGCATGGCTGCTAGCGTGGAGTGAACCATTCAGAAAAAATAATCTTTGCTGAAGGCTGCAGATTTTTAGTATGCACTGGTTATCCTGTTCAGGTCCAAATTGTGTTGGTCTGAATGTAGTCCGGAGACCATGTCTGATCAGTTGGTTTTGTAGGCAGGCACTGAAGGAGGAGATATGGTTGTGGTAGTGAGTCTGCTTCAGGACGTGGCTGAAAAGCTTCAGGGCAGGGGAGATGACCTGGTGGGTGCAGCGAGAGAGAGACGCACTGAGATCCTTGTAGAGAGAGGAGAAAAAACTTCTTCGAGGTAGGCATCTTTGGAAAAGGCTTCACACTAGGGTTGAAATCAACTAGGAGAAAGTAAGGACTGCAGATGTTGGAGATCAGAGTCAAGAGTGTGGTGCTGGAAAAGCACAGCGAGTGTGGTGCTGGAAAAGCACAGCAGGTCAGGCAGCATCCAAGGAGCAGGAGAATTGACATTTAAGGCATAAGCCCTTTAACAGGAATGAGACTTGTGGGCCAGGGGGCTGGGAGATAAATGGGAGGGAGGGGGTGGTTGGAGGGAAGGTAGCTGGGAATGCGATAGGTAGATGAAGGTGAGGGAGAGGGTGATAGGTCAGAGAGGAGGGTGGAGTGGATAGATGGGAAAGCTGATGGACAAGTCGGGCAAGCAGTGCCGTGTTGGAGGCTTGAGACTGGGATAATGCAGGGGGAGGGGAAATGAGGAAACTGGTGAAATTCACATTGATTCCGTGTGGTTGTAGGGTCCCAAGGCGGAATATGAGGCAAACTGCCAGGATATGATGTGGGGTACTATAGGTGTTGGTGCTGGGCCTCAACATTTTACAAGTTAGATTAACAGTATCAAAAAGTCACAGAGACATAGAGCTGTATAGCATGGAAACTGACCCTTCTGACCAACTTGTCCATGATGACCAGATATTCTAAATTAATCTAGTCCAATTTGTCAGCATTTAGCCCATAGACCTCTAATCCTTTCCAATTCATGTGCCCATTCAGAAGAATCGACATTTCAGGCAGAAGCCCTTCATCAGCAATGAGGCTTGTGGGCCAGGGGGATGGGAGATAATTGGGAGAGTAGTGGGGCTGGGGGGAAGGTAGCCAAGAATGCAATAGGTAGATGAAGGTGGGGGGGAAGGTGATAGGTCGGAGAGAAAGGTGGAGCGGATAGACGGAAAAGGTGATAGACTGGTCAGGAGGGTGGTTTCAATGTTGTATTTGTACCAGCTTCCACCACTTCCTTTGGCAGTTCATTCCATACATGCATCATCTTCTGAATTTAAAAAATTGTCCCTTAGGTCTCTTTTAAATTCTTCCCCTCTCACCTTAAATTTAAGCCTTCTAATTTGATATCCCCTACCCTGGGGAAAAGACTATGGCTATTAATCCTATCTTTGCCCCTCATGATTTTCTAAACTTCTATAAGGTCACCCCTCAGCCTCTGATGCTCAAGGGAAAATAGCCCCAGCCTTTTAAGCCTCTCCCTTTCGTTCAAACCTCTAACCCTTATAAATCTTTTCTGAACCTTTTCAAGTTTCACAATATCCTTCCTATAACAGAGAGACCAGAATTGCATGCAGTATTCCAAAAGTGGCCTCACCAATGGCATGGTGGATAATTTTTCTGGTGAAACAAAGATGGATAAGTAAGTATATAGTGAAGATAACATAACAAGAATGCAGACTTATATGGATAGGTTAAGTGAGTGCGCAAAATTCTGTCAATTGGAGTACAATGTAGGAAAATGTGAGGCAGTTATCTGAGCAGAAGGAATAAAAAAGCAAATATAACTTAAATGGAGAATGACTGTTGAATTCTGAGGTTCAGACTGATCTCGGTGTTGAAGTGCATGAGTCACAAAAAGTTAATATGGCGATATAGGAAGTGATTAAATTTCTAATTGAATGTTTCCCATTATTATAAGAGAAATTGAACATAAAAGTAGGGATGTTGTGAATCAATTACACAGGGTATTAATGAGATAATGTTGAATACTGTCTGCACTTTTAGCCTCCTTACTTAAGAAAGGATGTAAATGCTTTTAAATGTGGATTGATTCAGTTTGGCTCATATCAGTTCAGATCGACACCTGGATGAGAGGGTTGTCTTATGAGGAATCATTGGACAGGTAGGACCATACTCACTGGATCTGAGAAGAATGAGGGGTGTAATATGATTGAAGTGCTTTGGATCTGAATGATCTTGACAAGATGGATGTGGGAAGGATGTTGCTTCTAATGGTGAGTCCAGAACTAAGAGGTACTTATTAAACTTTAAAACAGAGATGGGGTGAGTTGTTTTTTTTATCTCAGAGGCTAGAGCAACTATGAAAGTCTCTGCCTCAGAAGATTGTGGCAGTGGGGTCATTGAACGTTTCTGATGTGGAGGTAGACCGATGGTTTTTTGGCAGGGATATCAAAGAGGTAAAGGGAACGTAGAATTCAGAGAACAAATAGATCAGTCACAATCTTATTGAATGACAGAATAAGCTTGAAGGCCCATTTGAAGGCCTACCAAATGACCTGGTTGTGTTATTAATTTGGATTTATGTTTGCGTACATCTATACCTGTCCGCAACATTCTTACACAGTCTTTGCAACACACTAACCTTCTTATCTTTGCGTCATCTGCAAATTTAGCTACTGAGCCTTTGAATTATCAAAGTTTTATTTTTGACAAGGCCAACATGTATGTAAGTTATAAACAATGGAATTAATCATCTTTTAATGCAGTTTCTTAGTGTTGATTAAAAAAAAGAGATTGTGTTCAGAGAGAAAAGGTTTTTGTTGGAAGTGCATATAGACATTTTTGAAACTTACGGATCCCTTAAAAATATTGATATAAACAATGAACTCCCGGACTGCACATCATTGGCATGTCTAAGACCATCTATTTCCATCTCCCTAACTTGATTGAATACTTGTCTTGCCTCAATTTCTTGTCCGTAAAACCCTCAGCTGTGCCGGTATTACCTTCAGAACTAATAATCCAATATATTTGACTTCCACACAAAGTACTTTGACTTGTTTTTTGTTGTTGCAGAGCAAGCATAAAGAGGTGTTTGCAAACGCTTTGGATTCAGTAAGGAGTAGTGTAAGATTTAGGTCTGGGAGTCCCAGGTAACCCAACATGGGGAAATTTATTCAGTAGCTTAAAAAAAAAGCAACAATTCAGATAGGATGCATGACCTAAATAGAAAATGCATGTGGCTTGTGACAGATGAGATCCGTTTACTGATCCTGGAGGATGTCAGACATAGGGTACAGAGAGAGTGTTGATCTCTGAGGGAAGCATCCTTCTGCTCTCTAGACAAAGTGTTAGGAAGCTCTTTCTTGGTCTTCCACTGTCAACAAGGAGAACAACAGCATTCAACTTTCAAAAAGTGAATCTATTAATTTCAGACACACTGCAAAAATCATTTTAATACTTCCATTTCTGAATTGGCATAATGACAGTGCGACTATGGTGACTTTACCATTACCTATTAAGAGGGAGGGAATTAAATTAAATTGAAATTTCTTACATGGTCTTACTAACAATGTTTAATTTACTAATATAACTTGTTCCTGATTGATATCATACAGCAAACGGCATCTTAAGACATTATTTGTCTCATTTAGACTCATTCATGTTTCTCCTCTCCCACTGAAAATGAAGGAGGCAGTTTAGACCAGTTTACTGCAGTCAAGGAGAGGGACTGGTAGTACAAATCATCTCAACCACAAGCTGGTAGTTGTTGGCATCTTAATGTATACAATGTATTAGCAGCAGCCACAGGACAGGGAGAGGGGAGGAAACACAGCTTAATAGTATAAGGTAACAATCATGAGAATTTCAGAGGACCCAGGAGCAGTTACTAGATATTTACAGCTTTAAATACATTAAAGTTTGAAGAACTAAATGCAATTTATTATATATACACATATATGGAGGGAAAAGTTATAGAGTCATACAGCACAGAAACAGACACTTCAGTCCAATTCATCCATGCCGACCAAGTTTCGCAAACTAAACTACTCCCATCTGCCTACATTTGGCCCATATCCCTCTAAACCTTTCCTATTCATGTACCTGTCGAAATGCCTTTCAAATGTTTCAACTGTACCTGCATCTATCACTTCCTCTGGCACATCATTCCACATATGAACCACATTCTGTGTGAAAAAGTTGCGCCTCATGTCTTTTTCAAATCTTTCTCCTCTCAGTTTCAAATTATGCTCTCTAGTTTTGAACTTCCCTACCCTAGAGAAATGATCTTTGCTATTCAACCTATCTATGCCCCTCAAGAATTTATAAACCTCTGTAAGATCACCCCTCAACCTTCTACGCTCCAGTGAAAGACGTTCCAGCCTATCCAGCCTCTCCCCATAATACAAACACTCCAGTCCCAGCAACATCATTCTGAATCTTTTCTGCACTCTCTCTCCAATTTAATAATATCCATCCTTTAGCTTGAGAGAAGATATTGTAAAAGCCAAGGCACTGAAAGAGTTAATGTTGGTTACAAGCAAAGCTTCAATGAATCTGATGCTGTTACAAGAACTTGGAAAAATAGATGTACAGCCACTCAGCAGAGTATTCTGTTCTGTTGAGTTTCTCCAGCAATTTCTGTTCCTATTTCAGATTTCCAGAAACTGTATTATTTTGATTTTATTCATTAAATACATTGTTGGCAATGCACCAAACTGGTTTTAATAGTATTCTTATATACCTAAACCCTTAAATATCAACATACATGTTTCTGTGTGCTACATGAATTCACTGGTCCTGGCTTCACATTTTGAATAGATTCATAGAGCATGGAAACAGGCCCTTTGGCCCAACTTGTCCATGCCGACCAAGTGTCCTAATCTGAACTATTCCCATTTGCCTGCATTTGGACCATATCCCTCTAAACTATTCCTGTTCATGTACCCATCCAGGTGCCTTTTAAATATTGTAATTGTATGAGCTTCCACCATGTCCAAATGCATAAATGTTTTGTATTTTGCAAGCATATGAAATGGAAAAATGAATACAGATACAATTTCAAGAACAGTTTACAGGAAGAGATGCTTGGATCACTGCTATATATCTCAAGAGCATTAAGGAAGTACTGGGACACTGGATTGCAGTGGTGTAGTCTAAATTTGTATAACACTGACAAAATGTGCCAGCACCCAGTATGCCATATCTGACAAAGAAATGAGGAACATTAAATATCTTATGAGCAGAAAAATCCATTCAATTCTGCATGCCTATTACTCCGTGAAAGATCAAGTCCAGTTTTCTATCTTCTCACCACATCCCCCAACCTACATTTCTCCAGAAAGCCATCTAATTGTCTCCTGAAATATTTATGTCCTGTTCTTCAATGACCTTCCCTGCTAATTAATTCAACAAGTTTACTGCTTTTGCAATGTGGATTCTGCCTGATTATCCTTTGAACCTTTAATATTAGATGCTTCCTTTTTTTTAATCTTGTATTCCCTGGTTTTTGAACTCATTGCAACAGTGAAAACTATTGTCATGATCAAGCTGCGAATTATCTTCATTACACTGAAATGTAATTAGGCCAGAAAATTAAGCAATTATTGATCTTTTGATTACTTGCTGTAAGCTGTTTGATTATTAGCCCATGTATCACTCAACAGGAAAATCTAAAAGCATTATGTGGTAGAATTTTCTTTTCTTGCAACAAGGCATATTTGATTCCCTGGACGCTCTTCATAGAAAAAGAATTGGGAAGGAAAGATTATCAAACCCTAACCACCCAACGCCTGGAGGAAGAATGCCTCGTCTCCTGACTCGGGACCTTCCAACCACACGGGATCAATGTGGATTTCACCAGTTTCCCCATTTCCTCTCCCCCACCTTATCCAGTCTCATCCTTCCAACTCGGCACTGCCCTCTCGAATAGTTCTACCTGTCCATCTTCCTTCCCACCAACTGCTCCACCCTCCTGACATATCACTTTCACCCCACCTTCATCTACGTAACGCATTCCTAGCTACCTTCTCCTCTCCCCCACACCCCATTTATCTCTCAGCCCCCTTGGCCCACAATCCTCATTCCTGATGAAGGGCTTACGCCTGAAACATCGATTCTCCTGCTCCTCGGATGCTGCCTGACCGGCTGTGCTTTTCCAGCACCACGCTCTTCGACTCTGACCTCCAGCATCTGCAGTCATCATTTTCTCCAAGGAAAACTCATGCACCATTAAGAAATTGCCTGTCTGTTTGGAGGTATTCCTGGACATCTGAAAATGTGACTTGCGCAACCGTTACTGCAATTTAACTTACAAATATTGGGACGCTTGTACGAAAGCAACACTGCTGATGCTGAAAATCTGGAAGAGCAAAACTCTGAAAGAACTCAACAATTTAGGCAGCTAGACTCTGAAAGTGAAGATCTAATGAAAGGTCATTGACATAGTTTCTCTCCACAGATACTGAGTATTCTTTTCAAATATATTTTGTTCTCTTTGGGTTTGCTGTAGTTGACTAATGTTGGCTTTTAGTTTCAAACTAAGAGGTCAGAGAGTCCTGAGGGAAGAGAGAGAGATGAGCACAAATGGGGTGGGGCAGAAGGTGAAAGAAGCTGGGAGTGGATTGGGTAGTGGAGTGAGGAGCATTATGGGTAAGATAGATGAGGAAATTTGAAAGCATGAGGCTGGAATCTGGATGCAGTGATAAGAAATGGGTTTTCAAAGGTGGAAAGAGAGGAATCTAAGGCCATGAGAGAAGGGGAGGGATGGTCGAGGGAGAGAGAGAGGAAGACAGGGATTGAGTGGAGTTATGCCAGGAGTAGAGGGCAAAGAGGAGTGCAGAAGCTAAGGGCTGAATTTGGGAAACTAGGGAGAAGCAGAATGAGGGTGTAAGATGAGAGTGGATAAGAAGGTGACACCTGTGAGATATGAGGAGGGTGTGTGGAGTGAGGAGCTGGTGGTGTCTATAATATGGTGGAAGCTGAATATGAGGAAATGGCAGACTGGCTAAGTATTTGCCTTGTAATTGTCTTCACAACAAAGGATGAGGATAAAGGCCAGATAAATGAGGAAAATTTGAATAAAATTGCAAAGGAAGAACTTGTTGGATATTTTTACAAATATTCAACTAAGTAATAAGACTGCAGAAGACAAAACTCCAGAACTTGACGCTGTTTACTGCAGAATATTAGAAGAAACAGGTTTTAAAATCATATGTCCAAATCTTGATCTTCCAATACAGACTACTTTGGCAACATCCTTCCACTATTTAAGAAAGGTTAGACAGATAAAGGTCTGCCACATCAATGCACCAGTGTTCCCATGCCAACATTTCTATTCCAGGCCTGGCACAGTGTTCTAGTGAGCCTCAACACAAGCTCAAAGAAAATCACATTTGGGACTTAACATTGAGGTCAATAACATTAGTGCCTGATTCCATCCTTCATGTTTTTACCCATCCCACAGTCAGTCCTGTTATGACGAGTTGCTTTTAGCACAGTCACCTATTCTTACGTACTCCTTCATCCATTATCACAGTAGCAGGTTGCACTCAGCACAGCTCACCCATTGTCTGGCTCTTAGCTCTTATCATCACTTATTCAGCCTGCTATCCATAATTTCCTTGTTTACCTACCACTTTAATATCTCTCTCTCTCTCTCTCTCTCTAGGCTCTGTCTCCATCTACTCACTCACTTCTCCCATTCCCCACACTCCCACCTTTGGCTTCAGCATGAATACCACTTTTAGCATGATACAAACAGTACTGATGAAAGACCACCGGACTCTAACCATTAACACTGCTTTCTTCCCATTGATGCTGGCAGAAGTGCTGAGTTCCTCCAGCAATTTCTGTTTTTGTTTCAGATCTCCAACCTCTGAAGTTCTATTTAAGATAGACAAAAAGTCTGGGTTTTGTCCTCAGTGGTGAAAAATGCCATTTGTCATAATGAAAACTGCCAAAAGACATTTTCTGGACTTGTGCTCAGCATGGCATGCTCATTGGGAGTCTGTGATGCCCTCTACTGTGCATCAAGCAGCATTTGAATTCTGCATAATAAACTCTTGTACATTGTTATACATGACAATGAGATGTTTAGGAGATGAGAAATATAGGGTGGCATTGGAATGAACATGTTGACATTGAATGAGGTGGAAACTTTATTGCTGGAACAGCACAGCAGGTCAGGCA
>NC_057712.1:25616212-25633168 GCF_004010195.1 Chiloscyllium plagiosum | reverse complement strand
GGGGGGAGTGGGAGGGGGGGGGGGGGGGGGGGGGGGGGGGGGGGGGGGGGGGGGGTTAGGGTTTAGTCGTATGTGAGGATCTGGTGGATGAGAATGTTAAGGAAAGATGCTGCATTCAATGACAGCAGTAGGCCTTTAGCCTCAGTGGAAGGTGCGTGCAATGGCAGCATTAGAGTGAGACATTGGACAGAAGACGGCAGCACTTACCAGTAGATTCAGGAACAGAAGCAGGCCATTCAGCACAACACGTCTGCTTTGTAATTCAATGAAATGTTGTCTGATTGATAATCCCTGTTTCCTGCCTCTTCCTCATCATCCTCGATTTCCTGCTAATTAAAACTCTGCTTATTTCATCAGCCTCTGTGGTAAGGAATTCTACAGATTTGTTAACCGCAGATGAAATTTCTTATTAGCATCATAAATGTATGGCACCTTATTCTGAGATTATGCCCTCTGATCCCAGCATCTCCCACAAGGGCAAACAACCTCTCTGCATCTACCCTGTAAGTCCCGTACAAATTTTATGTTTCAATAAGGTCACCTCTTGTGTTCCTAAACTCTAATGATTACAGGTGCAATCTACTCAACCTCTCCTCATAAGACAGACCTTCTATACCCAGGACCAGCCCAGCACACCCTTTCTGCAGAGCTCCCAGTGCTAGTATATCTTTTCTTAGATAAAGTCAGAAGTCACATGACACCAGGCTGACAAAGGAGCAGCGCTTTGAAAACTTGTGATTTCAAATAAGCCTTTTGGACTATAACCTGCTGCCGTGACTTTTGGCTTTGTCCACCCCAATCTAACACCAGCACCTCATCATCTTGGTTTCCTTAGATAAGGGGTCCAAAATGGTTTACATATTTCATTTGTAGTTTGACTACTACTTTATGTAGTTTTAGCAAAAGCTCACTACTGTTATACTCCGTTCCTTTTGAATTCGAACATTCCATTTTCATTTCTGATTACCCACAGAATTTGGATGTTAGCTTCTTGTGATTCATGGACAAGGACTCCCAAATCCCTTTGTTCCATAGCTTTCTGCATTTAAATAATTCTCCACTGAAATAATTCACAGCTGCTCTCTTCTTCCTGTCAAAGTGTATAACCTCACACTTTTCCAGTGGTGACACTTCCAGCACTATAACCACTTGATTGAATGAGCAGTGAGCTGTGGAACCCAATGCATGATTAATGAGGTGATCAGCAGTAAATTGCAAACGTCGCTATGGTGCGAGGGAAATCCTTTAGCAAACTACCGGAAAATGATACGGCTCAAATATAGGAAGATTCAGCACTACTATGATTATGTTATTGTGCAAAAATGCTTCATGTGATAGGTTCTTTCCAATTACTCCAAGTTTCATATCCTGACATTCCTTCATGTAACAGTATTAAAGTACTGGTCCTCTTTTAAGTGTTATAGCGATTTGCTTTCCAAGTTAACTTCTGAAATGTATAACTTGTCTTGGTATGGAGATACTTATTTATAATAGCAAAGAGAAAGTTCTTAATGGGTTAAGAAATTAGGAATCCTATTGTTCCCAAGTTAGGAATTCAAGAGGTTGACTAGTGGCAGGCAGGGAGCCTGAAACACAGCTGATGACACTTTTTTAAAATGCACAAAAATGTTTTAAGAAACTATTAAGATGAAATAGAAAATAAATCCAACTCAATTCACAAGCTGTCAACAGCTTGATAAACAAACTGGTTTCTATTTCTATATGATCACTCAGATTTAATCCTTCATTATTTTCCTTAAACCTTTACATGTAAACAACAGCTATGGCTTGTTTCACTTCACATTTTATAAGCTTTAGTAGTTTCAATCCAACTCCTTGTAAAGATTCGAAGGCATACATTCATAAAAAGTTTCATATACTAATTGATATCAGTCTGACAACATCCCCGAAACAGCACACACAAAAAAAGCTAGTTTGGCAAATGTAACTTTGATATTAAAGATAAAACTTGACTCAGGATTTATCAATGGGATTACGGAGATGACATTCTTGTCTTTGATTGCAATGGCAGAAGATAAAATTTGGATTTTCATTTTTTCAAAATTCTTGAACTTGTTAAACCATTAAGCATAAATCATTTTTGAGCTAATATTGAGTTCTAGTCAATGGAAAAGTAAAAACAAGAATTGCTGGTGAAACTCAGCAGGTCTGGCAGCATCTATGTCCAGAAAGCATAGTTAATGTTTCAGGTCCAGATACCTCTACAATTATACTAGTTATTTGATGAAGATTTGTTTTCAAACTGCACTTACGTTAGCCATTAAAACATTAGATTATGAACTTGAATCCTAAAAATAATTGATCTTTCTGATAAACTAATATATTTTCGTATATTTCCATGGTTACTCCTCACTATTTAGCAATCTGTAAGAACAACTATATTTTAGTGATTAAAACAATGTTATAACTGAGTACTGGCAACTTCATTGAACATTAGTTTTGAAAGGTAAATCACAGCATTCTCACTATGAGCTAAACCTGATATATTTTGGCATTATAATACAAAGTTAAAAACTTAATCGTAGCTGACATTTATTAATAGTGCATAAATTGGCTACTTCATTTTCAGGATTAAAGTGACTCTACTTCAGAAGTACCTGATCATTTGTAAAGTGTTTTGGGACGTCCTGAATCATGAAAGCAGTTGAGTACTTTCTTGTGTCAATATGTGATTGATTCTAGATCCCTAGGTTTTAATTTCAATTATATTCCTGAGAAACAATGAAGAAAGACTTACCAAAGCAGAACATCACTAGTAAACCACACACTGCCAATTTCTAAATATATCTGCCATGAACATGTTTTGCACACACAGTGTCTTGCATATTAAGTAAAATTTTACTCCAAATTGTAAAAATCTTTAAGTTTGTGCATTTTTAAATGCTTTGTATAACAGACTTGTGCAAGTAATTTTCAAAATATTTTATCACTTTAAAGAAACAAATATTTAACTACTCAGATATGCTTTTTTCATATATTCCTGATAACATTTTAACACCATTTCACTATAATGAACTCAATTTCAATGATGCACATAGCAAGAAATGTTTTGTTTTCAAACCAACTCAGCCCCAATTGAAGGTTAATTAATTAAACATCGGAGAAATACAACATAAAGTATGCATTCACTGCCTAATGAGGCATTCACTATCTTCACACAAAGTAACAGAGCATTAGAACCTGAAGATGATTAAACCATTATGTGAGCAACAGAGTGATGGAAGAGGAATGAATCAGTGATCAGTTGAGGAGAAGATTTAGAATCACCTTGCTAAAGTGAGGGAAGGCACAAAACTATTTATCCTTTCAATGGATGGATTCAATAATCACGTGAAACCTCTGGCATTATCCAGAACTAAGGATCTTTTTGGACGGATTTAAAAAGATATATTTGAAAGGAATTAACATTCACATATCATCTTCCTTCAATACCTCTTCATTATCTAGCTGGAAGAAGCTGCAATTGCCTGGTTCCATTCTTACTTCTAATTGTAGTCTAATTTAAGGAAGATCATCTGTGATGGCTTCCTTCTGTGCTCCTGCATATTAACTCTGGCATTTCCTCAAGGATATATCTCTGGTTTCTTCCAATTTATCCCAATATATTTAGATGCTGGTCTTTGATATTTGAAGAGCAGTAGTTTGATCAACACATTATATCCCTTTCTGCTTTCTCTACCAAACTAGGTAACTTTACACTTATTCATGTTATATTCCATCTCCCATGCTCTTGCCCATCCATTTAGCCAGTTCAAATAGTCTTCTTCACAATTCACATCCCCAGTTTTGTTTCATTTGGAAATTTTATTACATTTGGTCGTCATTGTGAACAGCTGGATTCTGAGCACTGATGTCAATGCAATCTAACAATTCAAACCTCCACACTCTGAGTTCATCCAAAACAGTCTTTACTTATACCAAGTCTTGTTCGTCAATCACTGCGGTGTTGACCTATTGCTGACCTATTTTAGTTCTTCATTTAAAATTTTTAATTTTTTTTCAGATTTGTCCAACTGGCCTCACTTGTCCCTATCTCGGTGATTTCCTCCAGCCACAAATCTGAGATATCTCTTCTTATATAGTTCTGGTTCCTTGAGCACTTGCAATACTAATTATTACAGTGATTATCATGCATTCAGCTACTGAGGCACAAAATTCTACTTAGGCTGCCACCTCAGAGGCTAAGTATATGGAAATATGAAAATGGGCATGTCATGTTTCTTGCCTTCTTGCACTGTCAGAATCCCAAGTTTCAGAAGATGAGTGTGTCTTGAATCAAAACTCTTAAGATTAAATTATTTTACTAAAGAAACATGACTTTTATTGTAGATGCATTGATTGATTCTGCTGTTATTGAAATCCCAGAGAATATAACTCTACATCAAGTATGTGTGATTAAACAGCTGATTTATGAATGAGCAGTTGTTTCTTCAAGGAAGAAACATAACGGCCATTTGAGTTCAGCCAAAATAGTATGATATTTGCTTCATAACATCAAAGTAACTGTTATAAATTTGCTAATCTTCCCTTCAAAATAAATAATCTGGGCCTCTCCTTCATCTTTTAAAGTGCCCTTATCAATATAATCAAAAAATGGAAAAATTTGATGAATTATATTCAACAAATATATAAAAATACTCAAGTATCCCTATCTGATATATACTTATAAACATGTTTACACAAGATGTACAGAGCAGAAAATCTGCAATCTTTCCACTAACCAATATATTTGGCGGTAAGGACCACAAAACATGTGGTGATCAGGAAACTCTTGGCTGACCCCAGCCTTGAAGATTTGACTGCTATAGACATAGGTTCCTTCCTAATAAAAGTTGGCTGCACCAGCTGAATAAATCACCTGAGGACATGAAATTCTGTGAATGGTTATACGTAGATGTTGTTATTGTCCAATGCGGTCCGTTTCAGGGTTCCAGCTAGATTCCCCAAAGAATCAGAAATATTCCACATTTGATATTTAATGATATAACCTTTACTGAACTGTACTCTCTAGTAGTTTTAGTAAGAGCATTCACCTGTACAAATGTATCCGATGTGGATAGCAAAGGTTATTTTCCTCCTCAATTTGGTTATTAGAACTGCATTTTTTGGCTCTTCACTTCTGCAAAGAATTTGGACAAACAGCCCACCATACTTTTCAGATATTTTGCTCATATCTACCCTATATCCCATATAGTGAGAGCTAAATAAACCATTGTATCGCATGCCTCTTCACATACACCCACACTCTCAAAATAAGTGCTGGATTTGCATTTCCAGGAAAAGTTATCTTTGTATTGTAAAAACCCTTGTGGCAGCTAAAGGCAACATTGATAAAGACACCGATGAATAAAGTACATGTAAAATAACAGTGCAATATGCACTGTTCACAAGCTCAAGGACATGTTCAAAACATGGAATTTACCATGATGTGAAGTGTAAACAAGACTCTGAACTGATATGTAAATTAGCCAAAAAAGTAAACTGTGTCTTCGACTGAAATGCTTCATATATGTTGAGGTACATATCAAATGTCACTCATCATTTTCCAGCCTTCAGTTTGTGTTTTAAGAAGACCTGCACACTTGTGCTAAAAACAGAAACTGAACACCAAGTCACTCCTAGGCCGAGTAATCAAGACTAATTTTGACATATGACTGATCCTGTTCGATGTCTAATCATTATTTAACAAAGAAGAACATGCTGTGTGCTAAGAGACCACGAGAGAGATTTATAGCAACAAAGGCTATATTTCCCTAATTCATTTATAGGAGTTAAAAAGTCAGCACAGGTGTAAACAACAATAACACCTTTAACATCTCCTAGGTTTACATTCACGATGATGCTTTGCCCAGCTGTACAGAGTGGACAAAGAGATAATCCTGGATGATTTGGAGACTATGTGCAGGGCTTCAGAACAACTTTAGAGATAAAAATGTCTTATTTATCTTTCTTTCCCTTTGCCTTGTTCGCACTTCTTTTCTGCTTCAATGACTTCAGTTCTGTCATAGTTGCCAATGTTCTGTACACCCACACAATCTAAGAAAACAATAGAAAGTGGTTAAATTGTGGGGAAAAAAAATTGCAACTCTGAAGAACTGGAAATACTAAGATAAATGGAAATGAATTCATACCACGATGATCATAGTGTTCAATAAAAGTGGTGTTGAAAAGACAAGTGAAATGAACATCCCATTGGAATCAAAGTACTGGTACATCGAGAATAATCTGGAAAAAAGAATTGAAAATCTGAGTATTTGTTTAAAATTTTAAGAAAAATGTATTGTATTGTATTGCTAATTTTCACAGAATGAACAAGAACTACAAACCAAAGAAGAAAGTAACTAATTGATAGAGGTTACTAGTATTGTTTAGTGCTCGCTGTTATGTCTTTGATGAAAAGAGCAATGAAGAAAGATTAGCTAAAAATCTTCAGTTAGCACATACCTTTTTTTAAAAAAAAACCTGCTGATAGCAACAACTCCCATTCTGGTGAATAGCGCTGTCAGCCATGTCTGACCCACTTCCCACATTTCTCCCTTTATGCCTTCCCCTTCCTACCAAAGCAATAGGCTCCTCCTTGTTCTCACTTTCAATCCCATCAGTAGGCACACAAAGGATAATTCACTGCCATTTCTGCCAACTCCAACAGGATACTACAACCAAATACATCTTCTCCTTCCCTCCATTGTTAGATTTCTGCAGGGACTATTCTCTCCATTAAACCCCTCTCCTCCTCACTACTCACTGTTCAAAGCCTCAAACACACGTTTCCAAGTGAAGCAGTGGTTTACTTGTGCTTTGTTCAATCTAGTCTTCTGTATTCACTGGTCAAAACGCAATCTTCTTTTCACAGGAAAGACCAAATGTAGACTGTTGAGTGCTTTGCAGAATATCTCCGCAACTCTCATCAGTTGCTTGCCATTTCAATAAACCATTTTGCTTTTGTGCTAATATTTCTACCCTGGGTTGGCTTCAGTGTTCCAATGAAACTGAACGCAAACTGGAGGAACAGCACCTCACTTTTCACTTTCGCACTTTACAGCCTTCAGAACAACATTGAGTTCAACAACTTCAGAGCATGATCTGTGTCCTCCATTGTTATTATAACAAACCTCATATCTTGCGTATGGCTTGCTGGCTTTGTTTTCAGCAGAGTGGACTCCCTGTCACACCTATCACTTGCACATACTTTACACTTCTATCTCTCCTTGCGTAGTTTAGCACTCCTTTTATCTTTTGCTTAAGGCACCCTCACCCTTTGTTCCATTTGCTCCTCCTTCCAACTGCCAAACAGCATAAAAGCGACCATCTGAAGAAGTCATATCAGATTTGAAATGTTAAGTGTTTCTCTCTCCACAGATGCTGCCAGACCTGCTGTTTCTTCGGCATTTTCTATTCTTGCTTCATATCTCCAGCATCTGCAATACTTTGCTTTTATTTTAGTCATCCTGGTGTTTACCTACCACCCAAGCACTAGTACTAATGCCATACACACAACCTGGTTCTTCATTCCTTTATTCCCCTTTCATTCAATTATGTAACTTTTCTTAAATATTGTCATAGTGGACACGACTTCTGCTTCAATCTCTAACTCTGCTAGCACATTGCACTGTCTCAGTCCTCTGCGCAATCATGTTTTTCATTGCTCTCCATGCTAAATAATTGCATTTGACTTTTATAGCCTTGTCGCTTTATTCTTGATCTGCCACTCATTAGAAATAGTTTGATTCTATCTACCCTGTTCCAAGCCTTCACAATTTTAAACAGCTCTAGTGACTCACTCCTCTTCTAATGAGCAGCCTCAAATTTTCAGATCTCCTTCTTCATTGGACTTCTTCACACTAGGCAACATCCCAATGACTCTGTGTTGTATTTTCAATATTATCTCAATGTTTCTAATATGGCTTGGAACCCAAAAGTACTCAAGCTCTGATCTTAAGATTACATACAAATTCATCATTGCATCTCGACTTGTATGTTCTACAACCCTCGCTATAAAACTTAATTTTCCATTACGTCTCATTCATGTAAGCGATAAAGTCCTTTTTTTTATTTGAACCACCAAATTGATCTACTCTTTATTTGCCTTCCTGCCGAAGTATAACTATAACGTTGTTGTTATTACCACAAGATTTTTCACCTCAGATTTGATAACTTTAAATTCCACCTGCCACTTTCTTCTCCATTCTGCCAGCATAGCCTGATATCTCCTTGTAACTTTCTTGGTCCTCAATCTACTATTTCTCCTATATTGTATCATCTGAAAAAAAAATTGGACATTGCTGGCCCAAGCTCCATGTCTAAACCATTCATGGATACAGTGAATAGTAGTTAGTTGGGTTAAGTTGAAATAACCAGGGACTCACGAGGCAGCAATGGTGGCTCTGTGGTTAGGACTGCGTCCTCACAGTGCCAGGGATCCAGGTTCGATTCCGGCCTCGGGCAACCATCTATGTGGGGTTTGCACATTCTCCCCGTGTCTGCTTGGGTTTCCTTTGGCTGCTCCGTTTTCCACCCACAATCACAAAGATGTGCAGGTTAGGTGAATTGGCCATGTTAATTGCCCATAGTGTTAGGTGCATTAGTCAGGGATAAATGTATCAGAATGGATCTGGGTGGGTTACTCTTCGGAGGTTCGGTGTGGACTTGTTGGGCCAAAGGGCCTGCTTCCGTACTGTAGAGAATCTAATCTAATCAGACTCATAGCAAGAACAGCAATTTTTAAAAGTAGCAATGATGAAAATGGAGTCACAAGCAATTTTTAAAATCAAACACTTACCCTGTTCCAGCATTTGTTTTTCTGCTAAAACAGAGCTTAAACAATAGAGAATTTATTATATTTCACATTAATTCACAGCTTTCATAACAATACAGTGGGAGGATTACATTCAACTTGAGCACAGCAACTGCATGATATATTACTTGATTAGCACATCAAATCTGATTTATTCATGGCAAGCTAGAATCCTCCTAGAATCCCTACAGTCTGAAACAGGCCCTTTGGCCCAACAAGTCCAGACTGACTCTCCGAAGAATAACCCACCCAGACCCATTCCCCTACCCTATTATCCTTATATTTACCCCGAACTAATGCACCTAACCTACATATTCCTGAACACTACGGACAATTTAGCATGTCCAATTCACGTAACCTGCACATCTTTAGATTGTGGGATGAAACTGGAGCACCCGGAGGAAATCCACACAGACATGGGGGGAATGTACAAACTCCACTTAGACAGTTGCCCGAGGCTGGAATTGAACCCGAGTCCCTGGCACTGTGAGGCAGCAGTGCTAACCACTGACCCACTGTGCCACTATCAGTGACTTTTTGAAACATATATCTAAAGTGCTCAAGTCTAAGAAATGAATGAAACAATATTAATTTGAGAAGCTTCCGATGTTATGTATATAACAGTTTTAACGCCACAGGAATTTCCATTGCCTTTACCTCCAGTTCAATGCTGCCATTTCATTAATGTATTCTGCACAGAATACCAACACAACTGCAATAAAGAGAAAAGAATATAGTAATAACAAAGGATAAATATTCAATTATTAAATTAAATAGACAACTTTAATTCCACTTATGAACAACCTGGTGATACCAACAGTAGACGTTTTGACATTTAAGTTGATTTAAAAAATACAATAGAATTCAGAATTTTTAAAATCAGTGAATGCTATACAAGTTACACATATTCTATTCCTTATAACAGTGTGAAGTTAACAGGGAAAGCATCCCAGCTTCATATTGCTTGTGTGGACTCAGTACAATGCAGAACCAAAGTTATTACTTTCGTCCTTGAGTTCAGATACAGATTTTAAATGCAATAAGGTAACTTCAGGAAAGTTTTCATCATATTCCTAATATCCATTTTTGTTGGGAGGAGGAGAATGGAAGAAATAAAAATCATGGACATATTGGAATCTGGGTAAATATGGAATTCAATACCTGTTAATTTACTTCTATTTATTCTTCAAACTGGGCACACACATTACTTTTTTACCATGCAGTTTTCTTTCACTGACTGAGGCTGTGTGCAAATGCAAAGTTGTTCCAATTTGCAGTAACACTGCCATTCTAATGTAAACAGCTTGTGTGTGGTCAAGGTGAATGAGTCCCTGGGAGGGCTGCATAGTAAAAATAATCCATGTTGGGTCAGGAAAGGCAATTAACAAATTAGAAGCAGGGTGATGTTAGGTACATTGGCCCTGATCTCGACAGAGACCCCATTATGTCTGGACAGGGATGCTGCCTATCACGTTTCCAGAAGAGAAAAAATTGCTTTTTTTTGGACACTGAAATAGGACATCTGCAGTTCTGAAGTATAACTTTTGAACTTGTCCTAATTGAGAGCCTTGGAACAGTACCAATGCTGTTTTCTTAATCCTGTCATGTGACCTTGAGCTCATCTTTAAGAAAATACATTTGCATGCAATGGTGTCAGGTTTTGTATCCAGTATAGCCATATACATTGCCGAGTGGTCAACAGCACAAGTTAGTCCTGAGGTTCAAGAGTCAACAATAAAGCTCAATTAATGCCAGATGCATAATTTAATAATACTTCATATTTTCAATGTATTAGCACAAAGATAAACATAAAAAACTCCAATAACATACTCACTCTACCATGATGAATCCAAACGTTTAAAAAAGTATTTTTCCTCAATTGACTACATTGTTCATTTAACCATAAAAGGAGACTAACTGCTGACTCTGTGTTATCATGCCATTTGCCTGATTAAAGTATCAGCAGACACCGCTGGGTGGAGTGCAAGAACACTAAAATAAACTCCATCAGTTAGGTAGGAAACCTTTGACACTTTGGAATCTTGAGCCATATTATAGAGTACTATTGACCACCAATACCCAAGTCTCATCCTCCTGAAACATCTCCCATGCTATCTACTTTTATGTACATCTCTGTACTGTTACTGTTCCTTAAAGCCTATTGTTATTGTAACACCCATATCCAAACTTTGCAAAGGATTCATACCTTCTTAATTATCTTAAAAAAAATCAAACAATAGACTGCACTCTCACCATGAGCTCTAAGTTTCTACTTCTTTTGAAATGTGGATATTCAAATGTTTGCAAATTTTCTGACTTTTGCTTCTTGAAGCATTTATTTAGCCTGACAGTGCCTCAGGGATTTACTTGTGTACTTCTAAGCTGTCATTAGCTGCAACACAGTGCGCAGCACAGGAATGTTAGGTAAAGATTCCATTTTTCAATTCTGCTTCGGTATTGACTATGAAATTGACTATGAAGTACTGCACAAATGCAATGCTACTTCCAATTTAAGATGTTTCATTTTGTAATCTAAAAAATACTTTTATGCTCAATGACAAATAACTAAGTTGTCTAACATTCTGGTTATCACTGATGTATGCCTCTATACTGTCACTTTTGAGGTAGCAGATTCTAGGCTGGATAAATACTAGAGTGTAAATCCATTAAGCCACTGTTATGATCAAGAAAATTCACTTCAAAACAACTCACAATTATGTTTACAGTATATATTGATCCTGATTTATACACTAATAGTTAAGACTCACAATGCCAACATGTTTGGCTATAAAAGCAATTTGACCAGAAGAAATAATAACTCAATGGTATTAAAAGTTTGCTTCATTATCTCACATGCATGAACCACACATAGTTTCAAGCTGAATTGAAACCTTATATGTAGTAAAACATAATTGCTATAATTAGATTACTTCTACAGATTTTGAGTCAGAAACCTGGTAAAAGGCAAAACTAAAGAGAATCCATCAACAATTTTCAGATGACAAATTAAACAGTTAAACTTGGGAATCTCTGACTATTTCAAGGAATATAAAAGTTGGCTAGTCAAAATGGATTTTAAAATTAAATGAAAAATGAGTCAGAATAATAAATCATCATGGGATTGCAGAAGAATAGGAAGCCAGTGGGAAGATTCAGATTCTAAAAATCTCAGTGACTCTCAGCCTTGTTCACATAAAGAGTTTCATAATGAACCATTAAAGATTATAAAGTTAGAAGTTTCACCTAACTGTATTAAAGGCTTGTCTACATTGATGCCTTTACCTTATATTATGTGGACAGCTGGTGACTAGCACTACAATAGTTGGGATTCCCTTCAATTAAACCCCAATGACTGTGCTTCTATTTCTTCATAGCACTGAGTAGAATACCAGCTATCAAATTGTAGGTGTGAATTAAACAGTAAGAAATTTAGATTCAGTTAGTTAAATTGCTCTTTTTTAAAAAAAAAAATTACTATCTTGTATCATTGTTCCACAATGTAATAGGTTAGTTGTACTTGTAAAGTGCTTCCACATTTACTGCAGAAGGTTTTCAGAACATTTACAAAGCATCATACTGATCTCTAGTGGCAGTAATCATATGACAATGCCAAGTATCGTGCAAAATTTACAGCAGTAAAATTGCAAAGTTTCAAATGGGTTTGGCCTGCAACATAATTTTCAGTGTTTCCAACGCATGTAGATTATAGAAAACATTTTGCTTTCCCTGCAGGCTTATCTACTTCATAGTTTGGAAGACAATATCATACTTCTAATGGCTTTGCAATATAGAAACATTTGCTGGGAACAGTGGGCTTAAATCATAACAAATAGGCTGAATAGACTGGGATGTTTTTCACTAAAGTGTTAAAGGTTGAAAGTTGACCTTGCGGAGGTTTATAAAATCATGATGGGCACAAATAAAATGACTAGCAAGGGTCTTTTCCCTAGAGTGGGGGAGTTTGAAATTAGGGGACATAATTTTAAGGTGAAAGGAGAACGTTTTAAAAAGGTCATGAGGGGCGAGTTTTTTTAAAAGAAAATAGCATGTGGAATTAACTGCCAAACAAAGTGGTGGATAAAAGGTACAGTTACAACAATTAAAAGACATTTGGACAGGTGTATGAATAGGAAAGGTTTGATGGGATATGGGCCACATGCAAGCAAGTGGGACCAGTTTAGTTTGGGAACACGGAGTAGACTAATTGGACAAAAGCGTCTGTTTCCATGCTGTGTGACTCTATGACTCTATGTGTACCACCAGCTCAAACAAGTAACAAAACTTATGTTATTGAAAATGGAGCAACATTCTCTTTCGCTAAGCTCTCTCTTGTAGCTGACATTTATAATACATACATGCAGTACTTGAATAAAATTAGCATTTTCTTTTGCAATATCTTGTAGCCTTAAGCTTCTATATGATAAATCTATAAGAATTTTAATGGATATTAGTCAAACATCATTTCAACAAAATCTGTGGTCACACTTTCTCAGTCACGGTCAGCAAGGCATGGAGCTCATCAGGTGCTCTGCCATGTATTTACAACAAAATAAACTAGAGGCATTAGGGCTGTTCAGAAACCCTGTAACAGACGGAATGGTCAGCAAACCATGAACCCATTCAGAAAAAAAATAAATGATAGGGTAGAATATTTAAAGTAAACTAGCTCAACAACAGTCTCCAATCAATCAAGAAAGATTCTGATATTAGGCACCCTGCCTGCACAGTATAAAAGTGATTTGCTTTTCTGCTGGGTAATTTAAAATAAAGACTAAATATTTCAAAATATGCTGATAGTTCCTGTTTTAAAGAAAAGCTGGCCTCCTTGGTCTTAAGGTGTTATTAGGTGGACTTTTGTTATGGCACGACAACTTGTTGGCCAATTAGAGTCAGTGAAAGACTGGTGATTTTTTGGGAAAGCCACTGATTCACACATTGACTGGTAAGACATGAGGCCACCAGTGGAACTTCTCCTGGAGTTAAAATCTAGGGGTGGGAATTTCATCTAACGAGAGATGCTAGCTAACCGGAAGCTGTCGATCTTTGTACTCCACGGCACTACCGAAACAGCCTTTGCTGCTGATGGAAGGAAATACCCAGCTCCCCACCACAGTCCCAGGACTGTGAAAGACCCAGATCACAGATAAATAATTCCAAGAGTTGTCTGTGGGTGGGAAGTCGCAGTGAAAAGGGATATGGCATGACTGTCAGTGAGATTCCTCTTCCAGTGTCTCAATCACAGAGTGATTATTTCTCATTGAGAGACAAGTCCTGCTCTGCCCACAGCTCTCAGGTAACAAGCTGCCTGCATTGCTTCACCTGACATGAACACTGCCTGGTGGTAAGCATGCCAGAAGCTGGGTTGAACTTATTTTAAACTTATATTTAATTAACTTGTTTCGACCGATTATGGTATACCTTCAGGACAGGTTAGATTGGGACCAAAACCTTCTGGCCCAGAGGTAGGAACACTATCATTGTACTACAATACTCCTTGATTGTAACAATGATGAAGGGATTAAGCCCTCTAGTGATTCCTAATTGCTAACTTTATAGAGTCATAATTGGAGGAAGAGAACTTCTTCAAGGAAGGCATCCTTGTAAGAGGATTTGCAGTAGGTTAAAATCTTCTAGGAGAAAGTGAGGACTGCAGATGCTGGAGATCAGAGCTGAAAATGTGTTGCTGGAAAAGCACAGTGGGCGGAATCTACTGTTTCCACTGGTGGCAATTGTTGAGGAAGCAAGGGCAGTTAATTAGATGAGATTGTAGCATACCTAAACCCTCACTTTTTCCTGCCTCCAGTAGAATTTAGTTTGGGTTCAAAGGCACATGGTTGAACTAGCCACCTTGCTTCCAATTATGACTGAAAACGTGTTGCTGGAAAAGTGCAGCAGGTCAGGCAGCATCCAATAAGCAGGAGAATCGACATTTCGGGCATGAGCCCTTCCTGAAGAAGGGCTCATGCCCGAAATGTCGATTCTCCTGCTTCTTGGATGCTGCCTGACCTGCTGCACTTTTCCAGCAACACGTTTTCAGTCATAATTGGAAGCAAGGTGGCTAGTTCAACCATGTGCCTTTGAACCCAAACTAAATTCTACTGGAGGCAGGAAAAAGTGAGGGTTTAGGTATGCTACAATCTCATCTAATTAACTGCCCTTGCTTCCTCAACAATTGCCACCAGTGGAAACAGTAGATTCCGCCCAATAATGGACAGTAATAACAAGTGAGAACAATCAATTCTTCAAAATTGCTTTTGGACATGTTTAAAAATACATTGAAAGATAAACGCAAAACCACATACTAACAAATAAGTTGAATCTGTGAAAGGCCCTTGGACTGAGTGAATACTCAATAAATCTTCAATGGTAGCTTTTTCACACCAATAAAAACATAAAAGCAACTTACTCATAAAAAGGAAATGAGCAATCTGAAATCTGTAGAATTTAACTGTTGCCAAGGTAAGTAGAAGGCAAAAGGCATGAAAAGCTAGCAGTCCAATCAGCCACGGCTCTGACCACTGAACCTGGAACACAAAGAAAACAGTAAAAAATTTACAAAATAGCCACCTTAATCAATTTTATTAAAAGTTTCTGGCACAAGCCTCTGAACATTTCACCAAGTTGATCTCTCAAAAGACCCGAAAATGGATCTTGCAACTTGATCCACTCTGCACAGAACTCTGTACAACACAAGTTGCACACTACTTTACACACTCTTCTGTACACCTCAGTGCCTAGTATCTAATCACATCACTGCTCTGTGCCAAAAGTAAAACAAACCCATTTTGTACAAAATTCATTCTTCTTTCCTTCAGTTAGCCAACTGTGCTGCCAAATTCTGCTATTAAACATGTAAAACAATAGTTTCATTCAGTTAAAACACATTCACTCTGGTATCAAAATTGATAGCTCACGACCCATATTAGCATCTCATGACCGTATTTCACATGAAACTGCAGTGTGGCACTGAGAATCAACAACTTTAACTGCCATAATTGCCTATGTAATAACAGTGAATATACCAAAAATTATTGTCTTGCAAGAATTTTGGGATGAACTGAGGCAAAAAATGCAGATCAATACAAGTTCTTCTACTTCATAGGAAATGAGGTTGGGAACATTCATCAGTCACCCCATTCCTGAGTGGTCAACCTCAGTAACATTCCATATATTATACTGAAACTGCATCATTTTATTTTTAAATATCCTACTTTATTTACTAGTAGGGGGTAGATTTGATTATTGGCAAACGCATAACTGAATCACTCATTTTGACAAGCAATGATCGGCTTGATTTGCTGACCATACTTTACAAACAGACAGCTTTTGACACATAATGAGGCTCAGATTAACAAAAGGCTGATAGCGATGTAATTGGGTCTTGCCTATGGAAATGGCTGCCTGTACCAGATTGGTGTAGATGAATAGCTCCAAAATGCAGGCCCAACATCAGATGGTTTTGACACTGTCTATACGTTCAGCATAGTGCTAGAATGGAGAATAAATGAATTGGCACTGTTGCAATTTGAAACTTTATTTCTGATGATTATGACTGAGAGGATCTTATAACACACAAAGTCACTGACTGACTGTTCGGTCAGCTATGTTTAAATAAAGATGGTTCCTTACACCCATGGCATTCTAAACTTCTTTCATGTATACTGCAACCATAATATCAGAGAACTGAAGAGGAGCCCTCACAAGGGAGGGCATGCAAATTCTTCTACCCATGTCTACTTTTTAAATAACGAGGTCTGTGGCTGGATAAACTGCACCAAGCCCTCTACAGGACAGCAATGACATTGCTAAGACCTTCTTATTATTAACCCTCTCCATTTTAAAAAAAAAAGTTATTTTCTGTTCAGCACAATTTTTACCGAATTTCCAGTCAAGGGCCAGGGTTGGAGGTTGTTGCCTGGGAAAAAAGAATCAACCTGCGTCCCACTGCACTATTGCAGTGTACTAAAACATATTATTGGTGTGTTTCCCCTGCAATATAAACCCGCTTCGACTCACTACAAAACTGGGAGAAGTCACATCTTGAGGCATGTTTTCAAACATGGAGGAGGATGTTGCCAGGGTTGGAGGATCTGAGCTACAGGGAGAGGCTGAACAGGCTGAGGCTGTTTTCCCTGGAGCGT
>NC_057712.1:25571383-25616173 GCF_004010195.1 Chiloscyllium plagiosum | reverse complement strand
AGGATGTTGCCAGGGTTGGAGGATCTGAGCTACAGGGAGAGGCTGAACAGGCTGGGGATGTTTTCCCTGGAGCGCCAGAGGTTGAGGGGTGACCTTATAGAGGTTTACAAAATTATGAGGGGCATGGATAGGATAAATAGGCCAAGTCTTTTGCCTGGGGTGGGGGAGTCCTGAACTAGAGGGCATAAGTTTAGGGTGAGAAGGGAAAAATATAAAAGAGACCTAAGGGCAACATTTTCATGCAGAAGGTGGTACGTGTATGGAATGAGCTGCCAGAAGATGTGGTGGAGGCTGGTACAATTGCAAAATTTAAGAGGCATTTGGATGGGTATATGAATAGGAAGGGTTTGGAGGGATATGGGCCGGGTGCTGGCAGGTGGGACTAGATTGGGTTGGGATATCTGGTCGGCATAGACAGGTTGGACCGAAGGGTCTGTTTCCATGCTGTACATCTCTATGACTCTATGAAGTATTGGCCGAACTCTAGAGTGGGGGTAGCTCATGCAAACAAAAAAAATCTATTATTCATTTGTTTTAAAAAAACATGAAGGACTTTTAATTCTTCTCTCTATGTTACAACCACTGCAGACCAATATCTTGCATCCATTCCCAAAATTTGAGTCAACCAACAATAGGACCTGGATGTCCTGATCTGGATGGTAGGTGCACCACAGCGATGAAGGTTGGCACCACTGAAAGTGACAGAAAGCCCAACCATTAACCACTGCCTTTCAAACGATACCAACATTGCAGAATCCCAACTGTTAGCATCAGGGGGTTGTCAGTCAACTCTCTGTTAAAAGCCTCTCTGCCAGCTATAAGATATAGATTAGGCATGGATGGAATATTTGCCATACACCTAAATGGGAGTAACAATGCAAGTTTGCCTCCCAGCCACACAGAATGCTAAGCTGAAATGATATCACCATTCCAACACTGTTACTCCATTAAAATCCTGGAACTCCCTTCCTAATAGCATTGTGGGTGGCCCCACTGCAGTGGTTCAATGCAGCAGCTTACCAACACGCTTTCTAGGACAATTAGTGATGCATAATAAATTCTGGTCTATCCAGCAGCCCCGACAACACACGAATGACAAAATCCACCTGCAGATTACAACACCAATCATCCTTCTGGATAGAGCAGCTAGTTTATTCAGTAGTTCTGTTTTGAGTGTTTGTGTTTCCATCTTTCATCACCTGGCTGCAGCATGTACAACCTTTGGGAGGCACTTCAGCAATTCACTCTCCAGCCCAGAGTCTGGGCAGCAACAATGTCATGAGAACATCATTTCCAAGACATGCGTCATGCTTAATTAGACAAGTAAGTTAGCTTAACATCTATCATAGGGAAATTGCTAGAATTTATTATTAAGGAAGTTGCAGCAGGATCATTAGACAACTGTAAGGTAAAAGAAGTCATAATTAACTAAGTGATTAAGAATCTTTAAAGGTAACATGGATGAAGGTGGATAAAGGGGAACTGCCAATGCAAGGTGTATGGATTATCCAAAGGAATTTGGTAAGCTCAAAAAGATTACTACATAAAATAAGAATTCAAGGTATTGAAGTAACAAATTAACATGGTTTAAGCAAAAACTGAAATAACTGTGGATGCTGGAAACCAAAACTTTGTAGCATGTTTTAAGGTTTGGTTAGTTAAAAGTAAGCAGACAGTTGGGGTAAATGGGTCTTTTTTTGGGTTAGCAAGCTAAAACTGATGAAATGGAACTATGGCCTTAACTACTTACAATGCAAATAAACAATTTATATGAAGTGACATAAAGACTGTATCTGACAAAGTATGACATCAAGAGGCCCAGCGGAATGGCAATCAGTGGGAATCAAGTGGAAATCTCTCTATTGACTGGAGTCATACCTAACACAAAGGAAGAAACTTGTGGCTGTTGGATATCACCAGGTCATCTCTGCAAGAGTTGTTCAGGACAGTGTTTTAGGCCCAAGCATCTTCAGCTGTTTCAATGATTTCCCTCCATCGTGAGGTCAGAGGTGGAAATATTCACTTAGGATTGCACAATGTTCAGCACCTTTTATGACTCATCAGACACTGAAGCAGCTGGTATTCTTATGCTTCAGCTGACATATGGCGAATAACAGTCAAGCCACATTAGTGACTATTGTTAACAAGAGAATTTGACCATCATCCCTTGACATTTTCATTACTGAAACTTCCATTAGCAATATCCAGTGGGATGTAAATGTGTTGCTGGAAAAGCGCAGCAGGTCAGGCAGCATCTAGGGAACAGGAGAATCGACGTTTCGGGCATTAGCCCTTCTTCAGGAATCCATGTTTCGGGCTAATGCCCGAAACGTCAATTCTCCTGTTCCCTAGATGCTGCCTGACCTGCTGCGCTTTTCCAGCAACACATTTCCATCTCTGATCTCCAGCATCTGCAGACCTCACTTTCTCCTCAATATCCAGTGGGGCCCACTGACCAGAAATTGAACTGGATAAGATACAAAAACAGGTCAAAGGTTAGGGATTTTGTAGTAACTCCTCTCCTGACTGTCTAATGCATGTACACATCTTTAAGTCACAAATCAAATAAGCTGGAATACTCTCCACTTGTCCACAAGGAGACAGCTCCAACAACACAATTTGCTTCAGTGTTGCAGGGTGAAAATCCAGGAAGTGCCTTTCGAACAGCACTACGGATGCACCTACAAACCAAAAACGTAAGCAGGTCAAGAAGACAGCTTACTACCACCTTTTCGAGAACACAGGGATGGGCAAAAAATGCTGGCCTAGTTAACGAATGCCCATGTATCATGAATGAATGAATAATAAAAGATAGATCATTGTTAGGCACGAAGGTCTGGGCTCATTGGGGCAGGGGCAGGTGCTGGGAGGTAAAGGTGGGGAATTTAGGAAAGTGACGTTCAGATCACAATCAGATCAGCCATGACCTTACTCGATGGCAGACCAGGTATGAAGGACTGAGGCATAATCCTAAATCTGTGGATCCATTGGTTAGTAAACTGCTAGGTAAATTCACAATCTGATGTGAAATGGTAGAAACATGGACTTAAACATGAAAGGTATAGCCCCTAACTTTGCCATCTTAGAAGAAAAAATAATGAATAGGCAACAAATGCAACATCATCATTGTTGATCAAACTGCAGGAACAAATTTACAAGCTCTGTCGGCAACTCTACTTGCAGTGCTGCCCAGTGATGATTTTAAGACATTTTAGACAAGACAAAACAAAAAAGTGTTGACATCAACACATGACTAAAATACCTGACTGAACAACATAATTCATGTTGCATGTTAAGCCTGTAGCCTAACATTATATTTAATGCTCTTGAAGGTCTGCAAGTCAATTATAAAAAAGGATTAAAATTTAATTCACCTTTCTCTGTGATAGTTAATCTGTTGGTGTCATGCACAGAAATATTGTGCCCATCTGAATTTTTTATCTTATGAATGAATTTGTAAACCAATCCAAATGAACTTTGCACATATGAGACAAAATCAATAATGATGTTGGTGACTCTGTGGAGCCTTCAGAATAGAAAAGTAACATCTTGCCATATATAACTGCCAGAACATGTAATCAAATTATAATATTACAAATTGTTCCTTATATGCTGATGAATAGTTCTCCAAATGGCACTGAGAACAGTGCTAAATGGTTATATTACTGATGTCAGAACTAATGGCCTGGAGATATGAGTTCAAATTCCAAGACGGCAGTTGGGAAATTTAAATTCAACTCATTAACTGAAATTCGATTATAAAGCTAGGATCAAAATGTAACAATGAAACTACCATATTGGATTTCTGTAAAATTCCAACAAGTTCACTAAAGCCTTTTAGGGAAGGAGATCTGCAATCCTAATCCAATCTGGATGACATGTGACACTTAATTCAAGTCAAACCAATCACTTGATTGTACCAAAACAATGCTAGTGCTGTCAGAATCCATTCATCCACATGGACTGCAGCACTTCAGGAAGGCAGTTCACTACCTCCCACCTGAAGAGTAATTAGGGACAGGAAATAAATGCTGCTGGCCTTACCAGCATTGCCACATCCTCTGCACAAATAAATTAAAGGAGCTCAATGTTAAACCTAGAGCTGACTATTCAAGCCACTTGCTTCAAGGTTAATTTCAAGATAAGTTTTATTTTAAACAAAAAGCACAAGCAAAAAGCAATGAGAGTGGGGCGGCACGGTGGCTCAGTGGCTAGCACTGCGGCCTCACAGCACCAGGGTCCCAGGTTCGATTCTAGCCTCAGGCGACTGTGTGGAGTTTGCACATTCTCCCAGTATCTACGTGGGTTTCCTTTGGGTGCTCGGGTTTCCTCCCACAGTCCGAAGATGTGCAGGTCAGGTGAATTGGCCATGCTAAATTGTCCATAGTGCTCGGTGCATTAGTCAGAGGAAAATGGGTCTGGGTGGTCTGCTCGGTGTGAACTGGTTGGACCAAAGGGCCGGTTTCCACACTGTAGGGAATCTAATCTCAATCTCATCAGTAACCTGAACTGTAAAACCAAAGTGGCATTATTCTAAAAGACTATGCAGCTGCACCTAATTCATAACAACATTTCAAACATATTAATTACAAAATTACATGTCTTAGTTTACATAACAAATGACAAAAGTCCAGAAATCTATGCAGTGAGAAAGACTATTGAAAGCTATAGCATTTTAAATTTATGAACCACTGCTAACGTGAAAAAATGTCTCAAGGTAGATTACCTCAATGAGGAGCAATCAATAAAAATGGATGTGAAGTCAGAGACCCCAAAACAGTAGCCACTCTGTAGGAAAGGCTATAAGTAAACAAATAATACGAGCATGTAAAAAGAACAGAACAATAATTATAGGTGACTTTAATCTTCATATTGATTGGGTTAATTGAATTGGAAAGTGTAGCTACTACAAAGAATTCATACAGTGCATTAGGAATAGCTTCCTAGAATAAAAGGTCATGGATCCAAATAGGGAGCAGGCTGTCTTGAACCTGGTAATGAGGAATGAGGTTGGTTTAATAATAGACCTCCAAGTTAAAGAACCCCAAGGAAGTAGTTCTGATAGCGTAATAGATTTTAATATTCAGTCCAAGTATGAGAAATTGGGGCTGGAAACAACTGTGTTCAATTTAAATGATGAGAATTAGACATTTAGAAAGCAATTCATGACTCGAGGCAAAAATATATTCCAATAAAAAAGGAGAGATTCTAAGAAAGGGATAACTATAGGCTGATCAGCCTAACATCTTTTGTTGGAAAATTAAGGAAGTAATAGCAAAATATTTGGAAAATGATAATCTGTTCAAGCAGAGTCAGCACAATTTCATTAAAAAGAAATTATATCTGACTAATTTATTGGAGTTTTTCAAGGAAGTATCAACCAAAGTGGATAGAAGGGATAGAAGTGGATAGATGTGCTGTATTTGGACTTTCAAGAAGTGTTCAACAAGGTCCCTCACTCAAGGTCAGGTCATGTGCAGAGAATTGGCTAATAGGCAGAAAACAGAAAGTGCTGCTGTGGACGGATATTTTTTCTCCACTGATGAGGGTACACAGACAGGAAATCAGGTTTACACCTCACCTGAAGGCTGGTACCCATGATGGGGCAGCACTTCCCTGATGATGTGACACGAGCACCAGCCTGGATGAGCCTCATGCAGGGTACCCAAATGCAGAGCTAATGCCAGTCCTGCAGGCTGACAGCTAGGAGTGGACAAAAGTGAGGACTGCAGATGCTGGAAAAGTGAGCCGAGATTAGAGTGGTGCTGGAAAAGCACAGAAGGTCAGACAGCATCCGAGGAGCAGGAAAATCGACATTTAGGGCAAAAGCCCTTCATCAGGAATAGAAGTCCAACAAGTTCTGGTTCCAGATACGAGGGTCACCTCACAAGAAAGCTCTAAAGACAAAAATCACCGATTGCCAGCCACCCTCGGTTGCTACTGAAGGGTTTGGTGCAATCCTCAGCACAGCTGACCGACATGACGTCACAAGCCCGTGACGTCAAAGGCGCGCGACGTGATGATGACGCATGTCGCTCCTGACGTCAGGTCAACCGCCCGTTGGCCGCAGGATGTAGAACCTCATTCACTCCCGGGACAGGACCGGGAACACAGCTACACCTTCACCCCAACCCTCACCCTCACCATCGCCATCGCACCGCCGACAACTTACAGACAGCAAGACGCTCCACAAGCTGGTGATCCGCATTTTGCTCAACTCGTCTATCGGCACCGCCGACGCGGCCTCGTCACTCCCCATCGTCGCCGTGACACAGGAAGCCCCGCCCCATAAGACTTTACGTCACCGGAATGGGCGGTTCGCCAGCTGTCAATCACAATCGGGTGTCGGCGTGCAATCCCAGAGTGCACCGGTTCCTGGTCAGTGGCCCCCATGTCCCTGCACCGGTTCCTGATCAGTGACCCCCAGCGCCCCCATCTCCCTGCACTGGTTCCTGGTTAGTGACCCTCAGCGCCCCCATGTCCCTGCACCGGTTCCTGGTCAGTGGCCCCCATGTCCCTGCACCGGTCCCTGGTCAGTGACCCCCAGCGCCCCCATGACCCTGCACCGGTTCCCTGTCAGTGACCCCCAGCGTCCCCATGTCCCTGCACGGATCCTGGTCAGTGACCCCCAGCGCTCCCATGTCCCTGCACCGGTTCCTGGTCAGTGAGCCACAGCGCCCCCATGTCCCTGAACCGGTTCCCGGTCTGTGACCTCCAGCACCCCCATGTCCCTGCACCGGTTCCTGGTCAATAATTACCAGCGTCCCCATGTCCCTGCACCGGTTCCTCGTCAATAATTACCAGCGACCCCATGTCTCTGCACCGGTTACTGGTCAGTGACCCCCCAGCGCCCCCATGTCCCTGCACCGGTTCGTGGTCAGTGACTCCCAGCGCCCCCATGTCCCTGAACCGGTTCCCGGTCTGTGACCTCCAGCACCCCCATGTCCCTGCACCGGTTCCTGGTCAGTGACCCCCAGCGCCCCCATGTCCCTGCACCGGTTCCTGGTCTGTGACCTCCAACGCCCCCATGTCCCTGCACCGGTTCCTGATTAGTGACCCCCAGCGCACCCATGTCCCTGCACCGGTTCCTGGTCAGTGACCCCCAGCTCGCCCATGTCCCTGCACCGGTTCCTCATCAATAATTACCAGCGCCCCAATGTCCCTGCACCGGTTCCTGGTCAGTGGCCCCCATGTCCCTGCACCGGTTCCTGGACAGTGGCCCCCATGTCCCTGCAGCGGTTCCTGGTCAGTGACCCCCAGTGCCCCCATGTCCCTGCACCGGCTCCTGGTCAGTGACCCACAGCGCCCCCATCTCCCTGCACCGGTCCCTGGTCAGTGACCCCCAGCGCCCCCATGTCCCTGCACCGGTTCCTGGTCAGTGACCCCCAGCGCCCCCAACCGGTTCCTGGTCAGTGGCCCCCATGTCCCTGCACCGGTTCCTGGTCAGTGGCCCCCATGTCCCTGCACCGGTTCCTGGTCAGTGGCCCCCATGTCCCTGCACCGGTTCCTGGTCAGTGGCCCCCATGTCCCTGCACCGGTTCCTGGTCAGTGGCCCCCATGTCCCTGCACCGGTTCCTGGTCAGTGGCCCCCATGTCCCTGCACCGGTTCCTGGTCAGTGGCCCCCATGTCCCTGCACCGGTTCCTGGTCAGTGGCCCCCATGTCCCTGCACCGGTTCCTGGTCAGTGGCCCCCATGTCCCTGCACCGGTTCCTGGTCAGTGGCCCCCATGTCCCTGCACCGGTTCCTGGTCAGTGGCCCCCATGTCCCTGCACCGGTTCCTGGTCAGTGGCCCCCATGTCCCTGCACCGGTTCCTGGTCAGTGGCCCCCATGTCCCTGCACCGGTTCCTGGTCAGTGGCCCCCATGTCCCTGCACCGGTTCCTGGTCAGTGGCCCCCATGTCCCTGCACCGGTTCCTGGTCAGTGGCCCCCATGTCCCTGCACCGGTTCCTGGTCAGTGGCCCCCATGTCCCTGCACCGGTTCCTGGTCAGTGGCCCCCATGTCCCTGCACCGGTTCCTGGTCAGTGGCCCCCATGTCCCTGCACCGGTTCCTGGTCAGTGGCCCCCATGTCCCTGCACCGGTTCCTGGTCAGTGGCCCCCATGTCCCTGCACCGGTTCCTGGTCAGTGGCCCCCATGTCCCTGCACCGGTTCCTGGTCAGTGGCCCCCATGTCCCTGCACCGGTTCCTGGTCAGTGGCCCCCATGTCCCTGCACCGGTTCCTGGTCAGTGGCCCCCATGTCCCTGCACCGGTTCCTGGTCAGTGGCCCCCATGTCCCTGCACCGGTTCCTGGTCAGTGGCCCCCATGTCCCTGCACCGGTTCCTGGTCAGTGGCCCCCATGTCCCTGCACCGGTTCCTGGTCAGTGGCCCCCATGTCCCTGCACCGGTTCCTGGTCAGTGGCCCCCATGTCCCTGCACCGGTTCCTGGTCAGTGGCCCCCATGTCCCTGCACCGGTTCCTGGTCAGTGGCCCCCATGTCCCTGCACCGGTTCCTGGTCAGTGGCCCCCATGTCCCTGCACCGGTTCCTGGTCAGTGGCCCCCATGTCCCTGCACCGGTTCCTGGTCAGTGGCCCCCATGTCCCTGCACCGGTTCCTGGTCAGTGGCCCCCATGTCCCTGCACCGGTTCCTGGTCAGTGGCCCCCATGTCCCTGCACCGGTTCCTGGTCAGTGGCCCCCATGTCCCTGCACCGGTTCCTGGTCAGTGGCCCCCATGTCCCTGCACCGGTTCCTGGTCAGTGGCCCCCATGTCCCTGCACCGGTTCCTGGTCAGTGGCCCCCATGTCCCTGCACCGGTTCCTGGTCAGTGGCCCCCATGTCCCTGCACCGGTTCCTGGTCAGTGGCCCCCATGTCCCTGCACCGGTTCCTGGTCAGTGGCCCCCATGTCCCTGCACCGGTTCCTGGTCAGTGGCCCCCATGTCCCTGCACCGGTTCCTGGTCAGTGGCCCCCATGTCCCTGCACCGGTTCCTGGTCAGTGGCCCCCATGTCCCTGCACCGGTTCCTGGTCAGTGGCCCCCATGTCCCTGCACCGGTTCCTGGTCAGTGGCCCCCATGTCCCTGCACCGGTTCCTGGTCAGTGGCCCCCATGTCCCTGCACCGGTTCCTGGTCAGTGGCCCCCATGTCCCTGCACCGGTTCCTGGTCAGTGGCCCCCATGTCCCTGCACCGGTTCCTGGTCAGTGGCCCCCATGTCCCTGCACCGGTTCCTGGTCAGTGGCCCCCATGTCCCTGCACCGGTTCCTGGTCAGTGGCCCCCATGTCCCTGCACCGGTTCCTGGTCAGTGGCCCCCATGTCCCTGCACCGGTTCCTGGTCAGTGGCCCCCATGTCCCTGCACCGGTTCCTGGTCAGTGGCCCCCATGTCCCTGCACCGGTTCCTGGTCAGTGGCCCCCATGTCCCTGCACCGGTTCCTGGTCAGTGGCCCCCATGTCCCTGCACCGGTTCCTGGTCAGTGGCCCCCATGTCCCTGCACCGGTTCCTGGTCAGTGGCCCCCATGTCCCTGCACCGGTTCCTGGTCAGTGGCCCCCATGTCCCTGCACCGGTTCCTGGTCAGTGGCCCCCATGTCCCTGCACCGGTTCCTGGTCAGTGGCCCCCATGTCCCTGCACCGGTTCCTGGTCAGTGGCCCCCATGTCCCTGCACCGGTTCCTGGTCAGTGGCCCCCATGTCCCTGCACCGGTTCCTGGTCAGTGGCCCCCATGTCCCTGCACCGGTTCCTGGTCAGTGGCCCCCATGTCCCTGCACCGGTTCCTGGTCAGTGGCCCCCATGTCCCTGCACCGGTTCCTGGTCAGTGGCCCCCATGTCCCTGCACCGGTTCCTGGTCAGTGGCCCCCATGTCCCTGCACCGGTTCCTGGTCAGTGGCCCCCATGTCCCTGCACCGGTTCCTGGTCAGTGGCCCCCATGTCCCTGCACCGGTTCCTGGTCAGTGGCCCCCATGTCCCTGCACCGGTTCCTGGTCAGTGGCCCCCATGTCCCTGCACCGGTTCCTGGTCAGTGGCCCCCATGTCCCTGCACCGGTTCCTGGTCAGTGGCCCCCATGTCCCTGCACCGGTTCCTGGTCAGTGGCCCCCATGTCCCTGCACCGGTTCCTGGTCAGTGGCCCCCATGTCCCTGCACCGGTTCCTGGTCAGTGGCCCCCATGTCCCTGCACCGGTTCCTGGTCAGTGGCCCCCATGTCCCTGCACCGGTTCCTGGTCAGTGGCCCCCATGTCCCTGCACCGGTTCCTGGTCAGTGGCCCCCATGTCCCTGCACCGGTTCCTGGTCAGTGGCCCCCATGTCCCTGCACCGGTTCCTGGTCAGTGGCCCCCATGTCCCTGCACCGGTTCCTGGTCAGTGGCCCCCATGTCCCTGCACCGGTTCCTGGTCAGTGGCCCCCATGTCCCTGCACCGGTTCCTGGTCAGTGGCCCCCATGTCCCTGCACCGGTTCCTGGTCAGTGGCCCCCATGTCCCTGCACCGGTTCCTGGTCAGTGGCCCCCATGTCCCTGCACCGGTTCCTGGTCAGTGGCCCCCATGTCCCTGCACCGGTTCCTGGTCAGTGGCCCCCATGTCCCTGCACCGGTTCCTGGTCAGTGGCCCCCATGTCCCTGCACCGGTTCCTGGTCAGTGGCCCCCATGTCCCTGCACCGGTTCCTGGTCAGTGGCCCCCATGTCCCTGCACCGGTTCCTGGTCAGTGGCCCCCATGTCCCTGCACCGGTTCCTGGTCAGTGGCCCCCATGTCCCTGCACCGGTTCCTGGTCAGTGGCCCCCATGTCCCTGCACCGGTTCCTGGTCAGTGGCCCCCATGTCCCTGCACCGGTTCCTGGTCAGTGGCCCCCATGTCCCTGCACCGGTTCCTGGTCAGTGGCCCCCATGTCCCTGCACCGGTTCCTGGTCAGTGGCCCCCATGTCCCTGCACCGGTTCCTGGTCAGTGGCCCCCATGTCCCTGCACCGGTTCCTGGTCAGTGGCCCCCATGTCCCTGCACCGGTTCCTGGTCAGTGGCCCCCATGTCCCTGCACCGGTTCCTGGTCAGTGGCCCCCATGTCCCTGCACCGGTTCCTGGTCAGTGGCCCCCATGTCCCTGCACCGGTTCCTGGTCAGTGGCCCCCATGTCCCTGCACCGGTTCCTGGTCAGTGGCCCCCATGTCCCTGCACCGGTTCCTGGTCAGTGGCCCCCATGTCCCTGCACCGGTTCCTGGTCAGTGGCCCCCATGTCCCTGCACCGGTTCCTGGTCAGTGGCCCCCATGTCCCTGCACCGGTTCCTGGTCAGTGGCCCCCATGTCCCTGCACCGGTTCCTGGTCAGTGGCCCCCATGTCCCTGCACCGGTTCCTGGTCAGTGGCCCCCATGTCCCTGCACCGGTTCCTGGTCAGTGGCCCCCATGTCCCTGCACCGGTTCCTGGTCAGTGGCCCCCATGTCCCTGCACCGGTTCCTGGTCAGTGGCCCCCATGTCCCTGCACCGGTTCCTGGTCAGTGGCCCCCATGTCCCTGCACCGGTTCCTGGTCAGTGGCCCCCATGTCCCTGCACCGGTTCCTGGTCAGTGGCCCCCATGTCCCTGCACCGGTTCCTGGTCAGTGGCCCCCATGTCCCTGCACCGGTTCCTGGTCAGTGGCCCCCATGTCCCTGCACCGGTTCCTGGTCAGTGGCCCCCATGTCCCTGCACCGGTTCCTGGTCAGTGGCCCCCATGTCCCTGCACCGGTTCCTGGTCAGTGGCCCCCATGTCCCTGCACCGGTTCCTGGTCAGTGGCCCCCATGTCCCTGCACCGGTTCCTGGTCAGTGGCCCCCATGTCCCTGCACCGGTTCCTGGTCAGTGGCCCCCATGTCCCTGCACCGGTTCCTGGTCAGTGGCCCCCATGTCCCTGCACCGGTTCCTGGTCAGTGGCCCCCATGTCCCTGCACCGGTTCCTGGTCAGTGGCCCCCATGTCCCTGCACCGGTTCCTGGTCAGTGGCCCCCATGTCCCTGCACCGGTTCCTGGTCAGTGGCCCCCATGTCCCTGCACCGGTTCCTGGTCAGTGGCCCCCATGTCCCTGCACCGGTTCCTGGTCAGTGGCCCCCATGTCCCTGCACCGGTTCCTGGTCAGTGGCCCCCATGTCCCTGCACCGGTTCCTGGTCAGTGGCCCCCATGTCCCTGCACCGGTTCCTGGTCAGTGGCCCCCATGTCCCTGCACCGGTTCCTGGTCAGTGGCCCCCATGTCCCTGCACCGGTTCCTGGTCAGTGGCCCCCATGTCCCTGCACCGGTTCCTGGTCAGTGGCCCCCATGTCCCTGCACCGGTTCCTGGTCAGTGGCCCCCATGTCCCTGCACCGGTTCCTGGTCAGTGGCCCCCATGTCCCTGCACCGGTTCCTGGTCAGTGGCCCCCATGTCCCTGCACCGGTTCCTGGTCAGTGGCCCCCATGTCCCTGCACCGGTTCCTGGTCAGTGGCCCCCATGTCCCTGCACCGGTTCCTGGTCAGTGGCCCCCATGTCCCTGCACCGGTTCCTGGTCAGTGGCCCCCATGTCCCTGCACCGGTTCCTGGTCAGTGGCCCCCATGTCCCTGCACCGGTTCCTGGTCAGTGGCCCCCATGTCCCTGCACCGGTTCCTGGTCAGTGGCCCCCATGTCCCTGCACCGGTTCCTGGTCAGTGGCCCCCATGTCCCTGCACCGGTTCCTGGTCAGTGGCCCCCATGTCCCTGCACCGGTTCCTGGTCAGTGGCCCCCATGTCCCTGCACCGGTTCCTGGTCAGTGGCCCCCATGTCCCTGCACCGGTTCCTGGTCAGTGGCCCCCATGTCCCTGCACCGGTTCCTGGTCAGTGGCCCCCATGTCCCTGCACCGGTTCCTGGTCAGTGGCCCCCATGTCCCTGCACCGGTTCCTGGTCAGTGGCCCCCATGTCCCTGCACCGGTTCCTGGTCAGTGGCCCCCATGTCCCTGCACCGGTTCCTGGTCAGTGGCCCCCATGTCCCTGCACCGGTTCCTGGTCAGTGGCCCCCATGTCCCTGCACCGGTTCCTGGTCAGTGGCCCCCATGTCCCTGCACCGGTTCCTGGTCAGTGGCCCCCATGTCCCTGCACCGGTTCCTGGTCAGTGGCCCCCATGTCCCTGCACCGGTTCCTGGTCAGTGGCCCCCATGTCCCTGCACCGGTTCCTGGTCAGTGGCCCCCATGTCCCTGCACCGGTTCCTGGTCAGTGGCCCCCATGTCCCTGCACCGGTTCCTGGTCAGTGGCCCCCATGTCCCTGCACCGGTTCCTGGTCAGTGGCCCCCATGTCCCTGCACCGGTTCCTGGTCAGTGGCCCCCATGTCCCTGCACCGGTTCCTGGTCAGTGGCCCCCATGTCCCTGCACCGGTTCCTGGTCAGTGGCCCCCATGTCCCTGCACCGGTTCCTGGTCAGTGGCCCCCATGTCCCTGCACCGGTTCCTGGTCAGTGGCCCCCATGTCCCTGCACCGGTTCCTGGTCAGTGGCCCCCATGTCCCTGCACCGGTTCCTGGTCAGTGGCCCCCATGTCCCTGCACCGGTTCCTGGTCAGTGGCCCCCATGTCCCTGCACCGGTTCCTGGTCAGTGGCCCCCATGTCCCTGCACCGGTTCCTGGTCAGTGGCCCCCATGTCCCTGCACCGGTTCCTGGTCAGTGGCCCCCATGTCCCTGCACCGGTTCCTGGTCAGTGGCCCCCATGTCCCTGCACCGGTTCCTGGTCAGTGGCCCCCATGTCCCTGCACCGGTTCCTGGTCAGTGGCCCCCATGTCCCTGCACCGGTTCCTGGTCAGTGGCCCCCATGTCCCTGCACCGGTTCCTGGTCAGTGGCCCCCATGTCCCTGCACCGGTTCCTGGTCAGTGGCCCCCATGTCCCTGCACCGGTTCCTGGTCAGTGGCCCCCATGTCCCTGCACCGGTTCCTGGTCAGTGGCCCCCATGTCCCTGCACCGGTTCCTGGTCAGTGGCCCCCATGTCCCTGCACCGGTTCCTGGTCAGTGGCCCCCATGTCCCTGCACCGGTTCCTGGTCAGTGGCCCCCATGTCCCTGCACCGGTTCCTGGTCAGTGGCCCCCATGTCCCTGCACCGGTTCCTGGTCAGTGGCCCCCATGTCCCTGCACCGGTTCCTGGTCAGTGGCCCCCATGTCCCTGCACCGGTTCCTGGTCAGTGGCCCCCATGTCCCTGCACCGGTTCCTGGTCAGTGGCCCCCATGTCCCTGCACCGGTTCCTGGTCAGTGGCCCCCATGTCCCTGCACCGGTTCCTGGTCAGTGGCCCCCATGTCCCTGCACCGGTTCCTGGTCAGTGGCCCCCATGTCCCTGCACCGGTTCCTGGTCAGTGGCCCCCATGTCCCTGCACCGGTTCCTGGTCAGTGGCCCCCATGTCCCTGCACCGGTTCCTGGTCAGTGGCCCCCATGTCCCTGCACCGGTTCCTGGTCAGTGGCCCCCATGTCCCTGCACCGGTTCCTGGTCAGTGGCCCCCATGTCCCTGCACCGGTTCCTGGTCAGTGGCCCCCATGTCCCTGCACCGGTTCCTGGTCAGTGGCCCCCATGTCCCTGCACCGGTTCCTGGTCAGTGGCCCCCATGTCCCTGCACCGGTTCCTGGTCAGTGGCCCCCATGTCCCTGCACCGGTTCCTGGTCAGTGGCCCCCATGTCCCTGCACCGGTTCCTGGTCAGTGGCCCCCATGTCCCTGCACCGGTTCCTGGTCAGTGGCCCCCATGTCCCTGCACCGGTTCCTGGTCAGTGGCCCCCATGTCCCTGCACCGGTTCCTGGTCAGTGGCCCCCATGTCCCTGCACCGGTTCCTGGTCAGTGGCCCCCATGTCCCTGCACCGGTTCCTGGTCAGTGGCCCCCATGTCCCTGCACCGGTTCCTGGTCAGTGGCCCCCATGTCCCTGCACCGGTTCCTGGTCAGTGGCCCCCATGTCCCTGCACCGGTTCCTGGTCAGTGGCCCCCATGTCCCTGCACCGGTTCCTGGTCAGTGGCCCCCATGTCCCTGCACCGGTTCCTGGTCAGTGGCCCCCATGTCCCTGCACCGGTTCCTGGTCAGTGGCCCCCATGTCCCTGCACCGGTTCCTGGTCAGTGGCCCCCATGTCCCTGCACCGGTTCCTGGTCAGTGGCCCCCATGTCCCTGCACCGGTTCCTGGTCAGCAGCGCCCCCATGACCCTGCACCGGTTGCTGATTGGTAATTACCAGCACCCCATGACCCTCGCCGGTTCCTGATCAGTAATTACCAGCACCCCTACGTTCCAGCACAGGTTCCTAGTCAGTAATTACCAGCATCCCATTTCCCTGCACCAATTCCTGGTCAGTGACTACTAGCACCCCATGTCCCTTCACCGATTCCTGGTCAGTGACTACCAGCGCCCCCATGTCCCTGCACCGGTTCCTGGTCAGTAACTACCAGCGCCCCCATGTCCCTGCACCGGTTGCTGATTGGTAATTACCAGCACCCCATGACCCTCGCCGGTTCCTGATCAGTAATTACCAGCACCTCTACGTTCCAGCACAGGTTCCTAGTCAGTAATTAACAGCATCCCATTTCCCTGCACCAATTCCTGGTCAGTGACTACTAGCACCCCATGTCCCTTCACCGATTCCTGGTCAGTGACTACCAGCGCCCTCATGACCGTGTACAGGTTCCTGGTCAGTAACTACCAGCGCCCCATGTCCCTGCACCGATTCCTGGTCAGTGACTTCCAGCGCCCCCATGTCCCTGCATCGGTTCCTTGTCAGTGACTCCCAGCACTGCCATGTCCCTGCACCGGTTCCTGGTCAGTGACTCCCTGCACCCCCATGTCCCAGCACCGGTTCCTGGTCAGTGACTCCCAGCACCCCCTTCTCGCTGCATCGGTTCCTGGTCAGTAACTGTTAACACCCCCATGTCCCTGCACCGGTTCCTGATCAGTAGATACCAGCGCACCATGTCCCTGCACCGATACCTGGTCAGTGACTCCCAGCGCCCCCATGTCCCTGCATCGGTTCCTGGTCAGTAACTACCAGCGCATTCACTTCCCTGCACCGGTTCCTGGTCAGTGACCCTCAGCGCCCCATGTTCCTGAACCGTTTCCTGGTCAGTGACCCCCAGCGCCCCCATGTTCCTGCACCGTTTCCTGGTCAGTGACCCCCAGCGCCCCCATTTTCCTCCACAGATTTCTGGTCAGTAATTACCAGCACCCCATGTCCCTGCACCGATTCCTGGTCAATGACTACCAGCGCCCCCATGTCCCTGCACCGGTTCCTGATCAGTAACTACGAGCACACCCATGTAACTGCCTCGGTTCCTGATCAGTAATTACCAGCACCCACATGTCCTTGCACCGGTTCCTGATCAGTAATTACCGGTACGCCCATGTTCCTGCACAGGTTCCTGGTCAGTGACTACCAGCGCCCCCACGTCCCTGCACCGGATCCTGGTCAGTGAACTACCAGCGACCCCATATCCCTGCACCGGATCCTGGTTAGTGATCCCAGCGCCCCCATGTTCCTGCACAAGTTCCTGGTCAGTTCTTACCAGCGCCCCTATGTCCCTGCACCGGTTTCTGATCAGTAATTACCAGCAACCCCATGACACTGCACCGGTTTCTGGTCAGTAATTACCAGCACCCCCATGTCCCTGCATCGGTTCCTGGTCAGTGACTACCAGCGCCCCCATGTCCCTGCATCGGTTCCTGGTCAGTAACTACCACTGCCCCCATGTCCCTGCACGGATCCTGGTCAGTAACTCCCAGCGCCCCCATGTCCCTGCATCGGTTCCTGGTCAGTGACTACCAGCGCCCCCATGTCCCTGCACCGGTTCCTGATCAGTAATTACCAGCAACCCCATGACACTGCTCCGGTTCCTGGTCAGTAATTACCAGCGCCCCCATGTCCCTGCACCGGTTGCTGATTGGTAATTACCAGCACCCCATGACCCTCGCCGGTTCCTGATCAGTAATTACCAGCACCCCCATGACCATGCACCGGTTCCTGATCAGTAGTTACCGGCACCCCTACGTTCCAGCACAGGTTCCTAGTCAGTAATTACCAGCACCCCATTTCCCTGCACCGATTCCTGGTTAGTGACTACTAGCGCCCCATGTCCCTGCACCGATTCCTGGTCAGTGACTACCAGCGCCCTCATGACCGTGTACAGGTTCCTGGTCAGTAACTACCAGCGCCCCATGTCCCTGCACCGATTCCTGGTCAGGGACTACCATCACCGGTTCCTGGTCAGTGACTGCCAGCGCCCCCATGTCCCTGCACAGGTTCCTTGTCAGTGACTCCCAGCACCGCCATGTCCCTGCACCGGTTCCTGGTCAGTGACTCCCTGCACCCCCATGTCCCTGCACCGGTTCCTGGTGAGTGACTCCCAGCACCCCCTTCTCGCTGCACTGGTTCCTGGTCAGTAACTGTTAACACCCCCATGTCCCTGCACCGGTTCCTGATCAGTAATTACCAGCACCCCATGTCCCTGCACTGATACCTGGTCAGTGACTCCCAGCGCCCCCATGTCCCTGCATTGGTTCCTGGTCAGTAACTACCAGCGCCCCCATGTTCCTCCACCGGTTCCTGATCAGTAATTACCAGCAACCCCATGACCCTGCACCGCTTCCTGATCAGTAATCACCAGCACTCCCATGACCCTGCACCGGTTGCTGATCGGTAATTACCAGCACCCCCATGACCCTGCATCGGTTCCTGATCAGTAATTACCAGCACCCCCATGACCCTGCACCGGTTCCTGGTCAGTAACTCCCAGCGCACCCTTGTCCCTGCCCCGGTTCCTGGTTAGTGAACCCCATGACCCTGCACCGGTTCCTGGTCAGTGACCCCCAGCGCCCCCATGTCCCTGAACCGTTTCCTGGTCAGTGACCCCCAGCGCCACCATGTCCCTGCACCGTTTCCTGGTCAGTGACCCCCAGCGCCCCCATGTTCCTCCACCCGTTCCTGATCAGTAATTACCAGCAACCCCATGACCCTGCACCGCTTCCTGATCAGTAATCACCAGCACCCCCATGACCCTGCACAGGTTCCTGGTCAATGACTACCAGCACTCCCATGACCCTGCACTGGTTTGTAATCAGTAACTCCCAGCGCCCACTTGTCCCTGCACCAGTTCCTGATCAGTAATTACCAGCACCCCCATGACCCTGCACCGGTTCCTGGTCAGTAACTAGCAGCGCCCCCATGACCCTGCACCAGTTGCTGATCGGTAATTACCAGCACCCCCATGACCCTGCACCGGTTCCTGATCAGTAATTACCGGCACCCCTATGTTCCAGCACAGGTTCCTGGTCAGTAATTACCAGCACCCCATGACCCTGCACCGGTTCCTGATCAGTAATTACCAGCACCCCCATGACCTTGCACCGGTTCCTGATCAGTAATTACCGGTACCCCCATGTTCCTGCACAGGTTCCTGGTGAGTGACTCCCAGCACCCCCATGTCCCAGCACCGGTTCCTGGTCAGTGACTCCCAGCACCCCCTTCGCGCTGCATCGGTTCCTGGTCAGTAACTGTTAACACCCCCATGTCCCTGCACCGGTTCCTGATCAGTAGCTACCAGCGCCCCATGTCCCTGCACCGATACCTGGTCAGTGACCCCCAGCGCCCCCATGTTCCTCCACCGGTTCCTGATCAGTAATTACCAGCATCCCCATGACCCTGCACCGGTTCCTGATCAGTAATTACCGGCACCCCTATGTTCCAGCACAGGTTCTTGGTCAGTAATTACCACAACCCCATGTCCCTGCACCGATTCCTGGTCAATGGCTACCAGCGCCCCCATGTCCCTGCACCGGTTCCTGATCAGTAACTACTAGCACCCCCATGTAACTGCCTAGGTTCCTGATCAGTAATTACCAGCACCCCCATGACCTTGCACCGGTTCCTAATCAGTAATTACCGGTACCCCCATGTTCCTGCACAGGTTCCTGTTCAGTGACTACCAGCGCCCCCATGTCCCTGCACCGATTCCTGGTCAGTGACTACCAGCGACCCCACGTCCCTGCACCGGATCCTGGTCAGTGACTACCAGCGACCCCATATCCCTGAACCGGATCATGGTCAGTGTTCCCAGCGCCCCTATGTTCCTGCACAGGTTCCTGGTCAGTGACTACCAGCGCCCCCATGTCCCTGCACCGGTTCCTGATCAGTAATTACCAGCAACCCCATGACACTGCACAGGTTCCTGGTCAGTAATTACCAGCGCCCACATGTCCCTGCATCGGTTCCTGGTCAGTAACTACCAGTGCCCCCATGTCCCTGCACAGATCCTGGTCAGTAACTCCCAGCGCCCCCATGTCCCTGCACCGGTTCCTGGTCAGTAACTACCAGCGCCCCCATGGCCATGCACCGGTTGCTGATCGGTAATTACCAGCACCCCCATGACCCTGCACCAGTTCCTGGTCAGTAATTACCAGCACCCCATTTCCCTGCACCGATTAATGGTCAGTGACTACTAGCGCCCCATGTCCCTGCACCGATTCCTGGTCAGTGACTACCAGCGCCCTCATGACCGTGTACAGTTTCCTGGTCAGAAACTACCAGCGCCCCATGTCCCTGCACCGATTCCTGGTCAGTAATTACCATCACTGGTTCCTGGTCAGTGACTACCAGCACCGGATCCTGGTCAGTGACTTCCAGCGCCCCCATGTCCCTGCACCGGTTCCTTGTCAGTGACTCCCAGCACCACCATGTCCCTGCACCGGTTCCTGGTGAGTGACTTCCAGCACTCCCATGTCCTAGTACCGGTTCCTGGTCAGTGACTCCCAGCACCCCCTTCTCGCTGCACCGATACCTGGTCAGTAACTGTTAACACCCCCATGTCCCTGCACTGGTTCCTGATCAGTAGCTACCAGCGCCCCCATGTCCCTGAACCGTTTCCTGGTCAGTGACCCCCAGTGCCCCCATGTCCCTGCACCGTTTCCTGGTCAGTGACCCCCAGCGCCCCCATGTTCCTCCACCGGTTCCTGATCAGTAATTACCAGCAACCCCATGACCCTGCACCGCGTCCTGATCAGTAATTACCAGCACCCCCATGACCCTGCACCGGTTCCTGGTCAGTAATTACCAGCACCCCCATGACCCTGCACCGGTTCCTGGTCAGTAACTACCAGCACCCCCATGACCCTGCACCGGTTCCTGATCAGTAATTACCGGCACCCCTATGTTCCAGCACAGGTTCCTGGTCAGTAATTACCAGCACCCCATGTCCCTACACTGATTCCTGGTCAGTGACTACCAGCACCCCCCATGTCCCTGCACCGGTTCCTGATCAGTAACTACTAGCACCCCCATGTAACTGCCCGGGTTCCTGATCAGTAATTACCGGTACCCACATGTTCCTGCACAGGTTCCTGCTCAGTGACTACCAGCGCCCCCACGTCTCTGCACCGGTTCCTGATCAGTAATTTCCAGCGCCCCCATGTACCTGCACCAGTTCCTGGTCAGTGACTACCAGCGACCCCATGACCCTGCACTGGTTTGTAATCAGTAACTCCCAGCGCCCACTTGTCTCTGCACCGGGTCTTGGTCAGTGACTCCCAAGCACTCCCATGTCCCTGCAGCGGTTCCTGATCGGTAATTACCAGCACCCCCATGACCCTGCATCGGTTCCTGATCAGTAATTACCAGCACCCTCATGACCCTGCACCGGTTCCTGGTCAGTAACTCCCAGCGCACCCTTGTCCCTGCCCCGGTTCCTGGTCAGTGAACCCCATGACCCTGCACCGGTTCCTGGTCAGTGACCCCCAGCGCCCCCATGTCCCTGAACCGTTTCCTGGTCAGTGACCCCAGCGACTCCATGTCCCTGCATCGTTTCCTGGTCAGTGACCCCCAGCGTCCCCATGTTGCCCCACCGGTTCCTGATCAGTAATTACCAGCACCCCCATGACCCTGCACCGATTCCTGGTCAGTGACTACCAGCACCCTCATGACCGTGTACAGGTTCCTGGTCAGTAATTACCAGCACCCCCATGACCCTGCACGGGTTCCTGGTCAGTAACTACCAGCGCCCCCATGACCCTGCACCGGTTGCTGATCGGTAATTACCAGCGCCCCCATGACCCTGCACCGATTCCTGATCAGTAATTACCGGCACCCCTATGTTCCAGCACAGGTTCCTGGTCAGTAATTACCAGCACCCCATGTCCCTGCACCGATTCCTGATCAGTAATAACCAGCACCCCCATGACCCTGCACCGGTTCCTGATCAGTAATTACCGGCACCCCTATGTTCCAGCACAGGTTCCTGGTCAGTAATTACCAGCACCCCATGTCCCTGCACCGATTCCTGGTCAGTGACTACCAGCGCCCCCATGTCCCTGCACCGGTTCCTGATCAGTAACTACTAACACCCCCATGTAACTGCCTAAGTTCCTGATCAGTAATTACCAGCACCCCCATGACCTTGCACCGGTTCCTGATCAGTAATTACCGGTACCCCCATGTTCCTGCACAGGTTCCTGGTCAGTGACTACCAGCGCCCCCACGTCCTTGCACCGGTTCCTGGTCCGTAATTTCCAGCGCCCCACTATCCCTGCACCGGATCCTGGTCAGTGACTACCAGCGACCCCATATCCCTGCACCGGATCCTGCTCAGTGATCCCAGCACCCCCATGTTCCTGCACAGGTTCCTGGTCAGTGACTACCAGCACCCCAATGACCCTGCACCGGTTGCTGATCAGTAATTACCAGCACCCCCATGACCCTGCACCGGTTCCTGGTCAGTAATTAACAGCGCCCCCATGTCCCTGCATCGGTTCCTGGTCAGTAACTACCAGTGCCCCCATGTCCCTACACGGATCCTGGTCAGTAACTCCCAGCACCCCCATGTCCCTGCACCAGTTCCTGGTCAGTAACTACCAGCGCCCTCATGACCCTGCACCGGTTGCTGATCGGTAATTACCAGCACCCCCATGACCCTGCACCGGTTGCTGATCAGTAATTACCAGCACCCCCATGACCCTGCACCGATTCCTGGTCAGTGACTACTAGCGCCCCATGTCCCTGCACCGATTCCTGGTCAGTGACTACCAGCGCCCTCATGCCCGTGTACAGGTTCCTGGTCAGTAACTACCAGCGCCCCATGTCCCTGCACTCATTCCTGGTCAGTAACTACCATCACCGGTTCCTGGTCAGTGACTACAAACACCGGATCCTGGTCAGTGACTTCCAGCCCCCCCATGTCCCTGCACCGGTTCCTTGTTCAGTGACTCCCAGCACTGCCATCTCCCTGCACCGGTTCCTGGTCAGTGACTCACTGCACCCCCATGTCCCAGCACCGGTTCCTGGTCAGTGACTCCCAGCACCCCCTTCTCGCTGCACCGGTTCCTGGTCAGTAACTGTTAACACCCCCATGTCCCTGCACCGGTTCCTGATCAGTAGCTACCAGCGCCCCATGTCCCTGCACCGATACCTGGTCAGTGACTCCCAGCGCCCCCATGTCCCTGCATCGGTTCCTGGTCAGTAACTACCAGCGCATTCACTTCCCTCCACCGGTTCCTGGTCAGTGACTACCAGTGCCCCCATGTCCCTGCACCGGTTCCTGGTCAGTGACTACCTGCACCAGTTCCTGGTCAGTGACTACCAGCACCCCATGTCCCTGCACCAGTTCCTGGTCAGTGACTCCCAGCGCCCCCATGTATCTGCACCGGTTCCTGGTCAGTCACTACCAGTGCCCCCACGTCCCTGCACCGGTTCCTGGTCAGTAACTACCAGTGCCCTCACGTCCCTGCACCGGTTCCTGGTCAGTAACTACCAGTGCCCTCACGTCCCTGCACCGGTTCCTTGTCAGTAATTACCAGCGTCCCCATGTCCCTGCATCGATTCCTGGTCAGTGAATACCAACACGCCCATGACCCTGCACCGGTTCCTGATCAGTAATTAAAAGGACCCCCATGACCCTGCACCGGTTCCTGGTCAGTAACTCCCAGCGCCACATGTCCCTGCACCGGTTCCTGGTCAGTGACCCCCAGCGCCTCCATGTCCCTGCACTGGTTCCTGATCAGTAATTACCAGCAACCCCATGTACCTGCACCAGTTCCTGATCAGTAATTACCAGCGCCCCCATGACCCTGCACCGGTTGCTGATCGGTAATTACCAGCACCCCCATGACCCTCCAGCATCCCCATGACCCTGCACCAGTCCCTGGTCAATAACTACCTGCACCCCCATGTCCCTGCACCGGTTCCTGATCAGTAATTAAAAGGACCCCCATGACCCTGCACCGGTTCCTGGTCAGTAACTCCCAGCGCCTCCATGTCCCTGCACTGGTTCCTGATCAGTAATTACCAGCAACCCCATGTACCTGCACCGGTTCCTGATCAGTAATTACCAGCAACCCCATGTCCCTGCACCGTTTCCTGATCAGTAATTACCAGAAACCCCATGACCCTGCACCGGTTCCTGGTCAGTAACTTCCAGCGCCCCCATGTCCCTGCACCGGTTCCTGATCAGTAATTACCAGCATCCCCATGACCCTGCACCAGTCCCTGGTCAATAACTACCTGCACCCCCATGTCCCTGCACCGGTTCCTGATCAGTAATTACCAGCAACCCCATGTCCATGTACTCTTTCCTGATCAGTAATTACCAGCAACCCTATGTTCCTGCACAGCTTCCTGGTCTGTAATTACCAGCGCCCCCATGACCCTGCACGGGTTCCTGGTCAATAACTACCTGCACCCCCATGTCCCTGCACCGGTTCCTGATCAGTAATTACCAGCAACCCCATGTCCCTGTACTGTTTCCTGATCAGTAATTACCAGCAACCCCATGTCCCTGCACCGTTTCCTGATCAGTAATTACCAGCGCCCCCATGACCCTGCACCGGTTCCTGGTCTGTACCTACCAGCGCCCCGTGTCCCTGCACCGATTCGTGTTCAGTGACTACCAGCGCCCCCATGTCCCTCCATCGTTTCCTGGTCAATAACTACCAGCGCCCCATGTCCTTGCACCGATTCCTGGTCAGTAATTACCTGCGTCCCCATGTCCCTGCACCGGTTCCTTGTCACTGACTACCAGCACCCGTTTCCTGGTTAGTGACTACCAGCACCGGTTCCTGGTCAGTGACTTCCAGCACCCCCATGTCCCTGCAGCAGTTCCTGGTCAGTAACCGTTAACACCCCCATGACCCTGCACTGGTTCCTGGTCAGTAACTACTAGCATGTCCATGACCCTGCACCCTTTCCTGGTCAGTAACTCCCAGCACCCCCATGTCCACGTACTGGTTCCTGGTCAGTAACTATTTACACCTGCATGACCCTGCACTGTGTCCGAGTAACTATTAACATCCCCATAGCCTTGTACTGGTTCCTGATCAGTAACTGCTAACACCCTATTGCCTTGCGTTGGTTAGTGATCAATAACTACAAACACCCCATTGCTCTGCACTGTTTCCTGATCAGTACCTATTAACACCCCCATGTGCTGCACTGGTTTCTGATCAATATCTATTATCACCACCGTGGCCCTGCATAGATTCCTGATCAGTAACTACTAACACACCCTGATCAGTAATCTCTAACACTCTAACACTCCCATGGACCTGCACTGGCTCCATGTCAGTAAATACTAACACCCCCATGACCCTGCACTAATTACTGATTAGTAACTATTAATACACCAATGGCAATGCACTGGTCACTGATCCCATTCCTGGATTATCCCTATTTCCCTTCTTGAACAGAGGAATAATATTAGCTACTTGCCAGTCCTCCAGGACCTCTCCAGTATCTAACAAGGATACAAAGGTCTTGGTCAAGGCTCCAGCAATCTCCTCTCTCGCTTCTCTCAATAACCTGAGGTAGATACCATTTGGTCCTGGGGACGACTCCATCTTAATGCTCTTTAAGAGACACAACACCACTTCTTTCTTGTTCTCAAAATGTTCTTGCATTTCAACCTGCTCCACACAAAACTACATATTCTTCTCCTGGGTGAGTTGTGACACAAAGTACTCATTTAGGATCTTGCCCACATACTCTGCCCTCAAGCGCAACTCCCCGCTTTTATCCTTCTCCGAGGTGGTCCTTCTCCCTAGTTATCCTCTTGGTTTTAATGTATATATAGAATGCCATGAGATTCTCTTTAACTCTACTTTGTCAAGGTCATTTTATGGTCCCTTCTTCACTCCTAATTCCCTGCTTGAGTTCTTTCCTGCTTTCTTGATATTCCTCGAGGACGCTGTCCGATTTTAGCTTCCTAAACTTTACATATGTTTTTTTTTTCTTTTAAATAAATTCTCGCTGAGGTAGCTTTCTCAATCGACCATGTGCATCTCGCTTGTAATTTAGTCACAATTTTAAGAGTCTTTTGAAGGAAAATAAAAGAGGTAGAAATTACTTTTTGCCTCAAGAAGTTTCGTTTTTCTCCTGCTCTATCTCCTTTTAAGTTAAGACATGTGGTTCATGTTACATGTTTCCCTTTGCCTATTCATGGTGGCTCAGTGGCTAGCACTGCTGCCTCACAACATCAAGGTCCCAGGTTCGATTCCAGCCCTGGGTGACTGTGTGGAGTTTGCACATTCTCCCCATGTTTGCGTGGGTTTCCTCAGGGTGCTCCGGTTTCCTCCCACAGTCCAAAGATGTGCCGGTTAGGTGAATTGGCCATGCTAAATTGCCCATAGTGTTAGGTGCATTAGTCAGAGGGAAATGGGTCTGGGTGGGTTACTCTTTGCAGAGTCTGGGTGGACTGGTTGGGCCAAAGGGCCTATTTCCACACTGTAGGGAATCTAATCTGATCTAAAATTCACAACCTCCCTCATTATCCAAGGGTTTGCCTTGCCATTCTTGTCCTTCCTTCTTACTGGAACATGCTGGTTTTGAGCTCTTTAAATTTAAATTTAAACAATTCCCACGTGTCAAACATGGATGTGCCGGATAACAGCTCCTCCCAGTTAACACTCCCTAGCTAATACATGTAATTTACCCAGCCCCAATTTAGTACCTTTCTACAAGGTCCTGACATCTTTATTCATAGGTATCTTAAAACTTAAGGAATGTGATCTGTTTCCAAAATGCTCTCCCACTGAAAGGTCAGTCATCTGGCCAGGCTTATGAGCCAGTACAGGGGCCAGTGTGGCCCTTCCTCTAGTTGAACTATCCACATACTGTTTCAAGAAACCCTCTTGGATGTATTTAACAAATTCTGCCCTGTCTAAGGCTCTTGCCGTAATAGAGTCCCAGTCAATATTGGGGAAGTTAAAGTCACCCAGTGTGACAACTGTTTTTATTGCATCTTTATGTAATCTGCCTTCATCTTTGTTCCTCAATGTTTCAGTGGCTATTAGCGGGCCGATAGTATAGCCATATCAGAGTGATTGCGTATGATCTCTACCCATATTGCCTCAGTGGATGAGCCCTCCAGTATGTCGTCTGAGTGCAGTTGTGACATTCTCCCTGATTAGTAACAACTCTTTCATCTCTTTTACCTTTCTCTCTCTCTTGTGTAAAACAACAAAACTCTGGAACATTGAGTAGCCAGTCCTGTGTCTGTCTCTCTCTCAGCCAAGTCTCAGTAATAGCCACAACATTATCGTCCCATGTATTGATCCTGGCTCTAATCTCATCTGCCTCACCTATAATACTCCTTGCATTGAAATAAACACATTTCAGCCCATTAATACCATCGTGTTAATTTACCTGTCTCTGCCTGTCCTTCCTTTCTGATTTACTGATCCGAACATCTACCTTCTCAATCCCTCCACTTGCTGACCTGCTGCTCTGGTTCCCAACCCCCTGCCACTCTATTTTAAAACCTCCAAAGTAACACTAGCAAACTTCCCTGTGAGGATTTTGGTTCCCCTCCAGTTTAGGTACAACCAACCCCTCTTGCACATGTCACTCTGTCCTGGAACAGGTCCAAATGATCCACGAACCTGAAACACTGCCCCCTGCATGAGCTCCTTAGCCAAACATTCATCTGTCCTATCTTTCTATTCCTTGCCTCACTAGCTCTTGGCACTGGTAGTCACCCAGAGATTACTACCCTTGGGGTCCTGCTTTTCAGCTTCTTTCCTAACTTCCTGTATTTCTTCCAGAAGGCCTCATCCCTCTTTCTACCTATGTTATTAGTACTGATATGCGCAATGACTTCTTAAAACCACTAAAACCCCCATGGTTCTGCATTGGTCACAGATAAATAATTACTGTTCATATCACATGGCCCTGCATTAGTCACAGATCAATAACTACTAATAACCACATGGTCCTGTAATGGTCACAGATCAATAGCTGCTGCCCTCTCCCATCACCCTGTCCTGATTTCTTATCAAAAAGTACTGCTCATATCCCCATGGGTCTGCACTGATCAGAGATCAATAAGTACTAGCTACTTTTGAGAAGATTTGTAACTCATGTTGATGTAAGCAGGACATACCACCAGTGACTGTCATTGATGATGTTATCTAGTATGGTGATGAAACGTCTGGAATACAAACCTTCATGTTCAGCAAGCTAACCTACAGACTTATCAATAAGTATTGCTTATACTCTCATTGACCTGCACTGGTCACTGATCGATAACTATGCATACTCCCATGGCCCTGCACTGATCACTGATCAACAACTATGCATACTCCCATGGCCCTGCACTGATCACTGATCAACAACTATGCATACTCCCGTGGCCCTGCACTGATCACTAATCAACAACTGCTAATATACCCATGGCCTTGTACTGCTCACAGATCAATAACAAGATTTCAGAGACTGTGTTCCTGTTATTGCGAGAGGCAAGGCTGGTAGGTGTAGGAAATGCTGGATGACTAAAGAAATTGAACTCTGACCAAGAAAAAGGAAGCGCTTTCCAGGTAGACAGCTGGGATCGAGTGAATCCCCAGAGGAGTATAAAGGCTGTAGGAATATACTTACGAGGATAAGCAGGAGGGCAGAAAGGGGACATGAAATAGCTTTGACAAAATGATTTTAAAAATACCTTAAGGGCAAAAGAGTAACTAAGGAGAGAGTCGGACTCCTTAAAGATCAACAAGGCCGTCAAAGTGTGACACCACAGGAGATAGGGGAGATATTAAACAAGTGTTTCGCATCAGTATTTGGGGAAGGATATGGATGCTAGAGAACTTTGTGATTCTTTGAAAAGTGTCTATATTACAAAGAGGTGGTGTTGGACATCTTAACATGCATGAAGTTGGATAAATCTCCAGGATGTGATCAGGTATATCCCAGAACTTTGCAGGAAGGATGGAAGAGATTGTTAGGTCTCTTGTTGAGATATTTGTATCACCAACAGCCAAGGGTGAGGTGGACCGAAGGTTCTGTTTCTATGCTGTACATCTCTATGATTAACTTGGTTGAGTATTTTGAAGAAGTGACAAAGAAAATTGATTAAGGCAGCGTGGTGGACGTTATCTGTATAGATTTCAGTAAGGCATTTGACAAAGGTCTGCAGATAAATTGGTGTGCAAGGTTAGATCACATGGAATCCGGCAGAGCTAGCCAATTGGATACAAAATTGCCTTGAAGGTAGGAGACAGAGGGTGGTGGTGGAGAGTTGTCTATTGGACTGTAGGCCTGTGTCCAGTGGCGTGATGGGTCCACTGCTTTTCATGATTTATATAAATGATTTGGATGTGAATAAAGAAGGTACAGTTAGTAAGCTTACAGATGTCACCAAAATTGGTGGTGTAGTGGGCAGTGAAGGAGTTCAAAGGAGATACGCAAGACAAGTTTGTTTTACTCAGAGGGTGGTAGGTGCCTAGAATGTGCTGTTGGGGAGGTTAAAAAACAAATACTAAGTATCTACAAAGAGGTATTTAGGTAGACATATGAACAGGAAGGGAATAGAGGGATACGGACCATGTGTGGGCAAATGGGATTAGTTTAGAATAGTATCATGATTGGCACTGACATGGTCAGCCAAAAGGCATATACTTGGGCTGTACTGTTCTATATTCTATGTCTGTGTAACGCTATTGGGCCATTGCCTCACTACTTTTGTGTTATCTGTAAATTTGGCAAAAGTACGTTAACTTGCATCTTCCAAAGCCTTAATATATGTTGTAAATAGTTGTGACCTTATTGCACTGTTCCCTGCAGCAATCTACCAGTTACAGGTTGCTGAACTAAAAATGCCCCTTGCGTTCTAACTCCTTGTCTTTTATTAGTTTCCAATCCACTATCCATGCTAATACAATATCCCAAGGGTTTACATTATTAAGTAGCCTTATGTATGGTACCTTATCAAATACCTTGGTGAAATTGTAATATTTCTACTCTTTCCTCTTTTTCTATCCTGCTTGTTACCTCCTCAAAGTATTTTAATTAATTTATGAAACAAACCTGTTTGCAGATAAATCATATGTCTGTGTTTAAGGCTATCTAGAATTCTTCTTTCTTTTGGATATTGTTTGGAAATTTAGGTTGGGTGCTTGCATACTGAGAGAGAAGTCACTGAACTCATTCTTTCCCACCGTTCGATAAATGCTTTGGAGAGTCCAATATGAGAGTTGAAACAAAAAGAAAAATTGTTCAGCATTTTTACGGAGATGCTTCTGGAAGACTCCTGGACATCTCATGACCAAACATCTTCTGAAAAGACCATAATGGCAACTGAATGTGTCTGGTGACACTTGTTTACATGTGCCGGAATGCCAGAACAAATGCCATTTGGGACAATTCATATTTTCTCTTCAAGGGCTAACAATAATTCAAGCGTTATTTTAATAGTTGGAGTTCACAGGGAAAGTTTGCTTTCTGTTATGACCTCGTGTGTGTGCGTGTGTTACTATCCTATTTCAAGCTGTATGTTAATCAGCTTTGCATCTCTTGTTTCATAGTAAATAAATAATTGTTTACTTATTTAAAGAAACTTGGTTGATATTGTTTGTTCTGTTTTCTTAAATAGAAAGTCAATAATTAGCTAAAACAAAGAATGTGGATGCTGGAAATCAGAAACAGAAATTGCTGGGAAAACTCAGCAGATCTAGCAGCATCTGTGGAGAGAAAGCAGGGGTTAATGTTTTGAATTCAGAGCTGTGCTGAAGAAGTGTCATTGGACTGAAATGTTTTCTCTCCACAGATGCTGCTAGACCTGCTGAGTTTTCCCAGCAAATTCTGTTTCTGTTTCTGTTACTTAAAAAAGACTTTAGGATATGGGCTATCAGGTTCTGGGGACGTAACAGTGTTTAGGTCTAATAGCTTTCTCATTACCTGTTTCTCCCCCATTTCACTTGATCTATAAGCATTTCCATGAACTGTTTATGTGTTCGAAAACAAAGGCGGAAATAGCATACCCATTCAGCACTCCAGCCATTTCTTAATTTCTACTGTTGATTCTCCAGAGTTACTTTTGAGAGAACCAATCTCTCTCATTTCTCTTTTCTTTGTTTTTAATTATTGTAGAAATCCCAGCGAACTGTTTCTGTTTATTATATTTCTTTCTTTTGTACTGTTTTTTCCTTCATCTTTGCTGGTTTTTAAATTTTGTCTAATCTTCTGTTCTGCCTTTAGTCTTCATAGAATTGTACATTTTCTCTTTCAATTTGGTGCGATCCTTAACTTCCTTATTTAGCCATGGAATATATATCTTTCTAGGGTCTTTTTTCTCAGTTTGTGCAATATCACCTGAAATGTCTGCCACTTCATCTCCACTGACTTACATCTTAACATGATTTTCCAATGTATTTTGACCAGTTCTATCTTCTGACCAGTTCTGTCTTCATACTTTTGTTATTTTCTTTCTATTTAAGGCACACACTTTGCACCTACTCCTCATCACCTCAAACTGTGTGTAAAATTTAGTTCTTTGCATAGAAATGTAGAAAACGTAGAAGATAAGAGCGGCAGTGGGCCTTTTGACCACTTGACCCCACTCCATTATTTGATATGATCATGGCTGATCATTGAGCTCAATACCCTAATCCCATCCTCCCCCATATGCCTTGATCCTTTTAGCCAAAATAAATATATCTACATCTGTCTTAGAAACCCATAATGTTTTGGCCTCACCCACTTTTGTGGTAGTGAATGCCACTCTCTGGGTGAAGAGATTTCTTCTCATCTCATTCTTAAAAGATTTGCCCTTTATCCTTATCACTCCCCTTATTCGGGACACCCCCACCATCAGGAACGTCCTTCTTGCATCTAACCTGTCTAGTCATGTTAGAATCATAGAAGTTTCTCTGAGATCCCCCACTCATTCTTCTGAACTCAAGTAAATACAATCCTAACTCATAGAATCCCTACAGTGTGGGAGCAGGCCATTTAGCCCATCGAGTCACACCAACTTTCTGAAGAACATCCCATCCACCCCACCCCTGCATTTCCCATGGTTAATCTAACTAACCTGCACATCCTTAGACATTATGGGCAATTTAGCATGGCCAACCCATCCTAACCTATGCAATGTTTGGAGGAAACCAGAGCATCTTGAGGAAACCCAAGTGTACATGGGGAGAAAGTGCACACTCCATATGGAGAGTCGCCTGAAGGTGGAATCAAACCCGGGTACTAAGGCAGCAGTACTAACCACTGAGCCATCATGCCACCCTGACTGACCCAACTGTCCTCATATGTAAGCCCTGCTATCTCAGGAATCAACTTGGTCAACCTTCTTTGCACTCCCTCTTTAGCAAGACCATCCTTCCTCAGATAAGGAGACCAAAACTACACACAATATTCCAGGTGTAGCCTCATCAAACAATTGCACAATGACATTCTTCTTCCTGTACTCAAATCCTTGTGCCCTGATGACCAACATACAGTTTGTCTTTGAAACTGCCTGCTGTACCTGCATGCTTACATTCAGCAACTGGTGCACAAGGACACCCAGGTCTCATTGGACATTCTCCTCTCTCAATTTACATCCATTTAAATCATAATCTGCCTTCCTAGTTTTGCTAACAATGTGGTAATCTCCAAATATATCCACATTATATTGAATTTATTGTACATTTACTTACTCACTCAGCCTGTCCAAATCACACTACAACATCTCTACATCATCCTCACCCTTCCACCCTTTGTGTCATCTGCAATATATGAAATATTTCATTTAGTTCTCTCATCTAACTCATTAACATATTGTGAATAGCCAGGGTCCGAGTACTGATCTCTGCAGTACTCCATTAATTACTGCCTGCCATTCAGAAAAAGACCCATTTGCTCCTGTCCTTTGTTTCCTGTTTACACATCAATTTTATATCCATCTCGATATGCTACACCCAATTCCATGCACTTTAATTTTTTATGGTTGTACAGGACATTGGTTAGGCCACTTTTGGAATATTGTGTGCAGTTCTGGTTTCTGTCTTATAGGAAGGATGTTGTGAAGCTTGTAAAGGTTCAGAAAGATATTCAGAAAAATGTTACTAAGTTTGGAGGGTTTGAGCTATAGGGAGATGCTGAATAGGCTGGGGCTGTTTTCCCTGGAGTGTCGGAGGCTGAGGGGTGATCTTATAGAGGTTTATAAAATTATGAAGGGCATGGATAGGGTAAATAGACAAGATCGTTTCTGTTGGGTGAGGGAATCCAGAACTAGAAGGCATAGGTTTAGGGTGAGAAGGGAAAGTTTAAAAATGACCTAAGCAACAACTTTTTCACACAGAAGGTGGTGCGTATATGGAATGACCTGCCACAGGAAGTGGTGGAGGTTAGTACAATTACAACATTTAAAAGGTATCTGGATGGGTATATGAATAGGAAGGGTTTAAAGGGATATGGGTCAAGTGCTCGCAAATGGGACTAGATTAATTAAGATATCTGGTCAGCATCAACAAGTTGGACTGAAAGGTCTGTTTCCATGCTGTACATCTCTATGACTGTAATGTGGGGCTTCTGTCAACAGCCTTTTGAACGTTCCAATAAACCACATCCACAGGTTCCCCTGATCAACTCCACGAGTTTCATAGAGTCATAGAGATGTACAACACAGATACAGACCCTTCAGTCCAACTTGTCCATGTCGAACAGATTTCCCAACCCAATCTAGTCCCACCTGCCAGCACCTGTCCCATATCCTTCCAAACCCTTCCTTTTCATATACCCATCCCGATGCCTTTTAAATGTTGCAATTGTACTAGTGTCCAATAGGAAGGAGACCAGAATTGCATGCAATATTCCAAAAGTGGCCTGACCAATGTGCTATACAGCCACAACATGACCTCCCAACTCCTGTACTCAATACTCTGACCAATAAAGGAAAGCATACAAAATGCCTTCTTCACTATCCTATCTACCTGTGACTCGATTTTCAAGGAGCTATGAACTTGCACTCGAAGGTCTCTTTGTCCAGCAACACTCCCTCGGACCTTATCATTAAGTGTATAAGTTCTGCTAAGGTTTGCTTTCCCAAAATGCAGCACTCGCATTTATCTAAATTAAACACCATCTGCCAGTTCTCAGCCCATCTGATCCTTAATGAATTCCAGTAGATTTAGATTACTTGCAGTGTGGAAACAGGCCCTTCAGCCCAATAAGTCCACACTGACCCTCCGAAGAGCAACCCACCCTGACCCATTCCCCTACATTTATCCCTTCACCAAACATTATGGGTAATTTACCTAACCTGCTAATTTTTGGATTGTGGGAGGAAACCAGGAGAATGTGCAAACTCTATACAGACAGTCACCACCCCCCCAGGGTGGGATTGAACCTGGGACCCTGGCACTGTGAGGCAGCAATGCTAACCACTGAGCCACCGTGCCACCTGTCAAGCATGGTTTCACTTCTGTAAATCCATGCTGACTGTGTCTGATTCTATCACTGTTTTCTAAGTGCTTTGTTATAAACTTCTTAATCATGGACACTTGCATCTTTCCCACTACTGACATCAAATTCTCTGGTCTGTAATTCCCTGTTTTCTTTCTTCCTCCCTTTTTAAATACTGGGGTTATATTACCTACCCAAAAATCAGTAGGAATTGTTCAAGAATCTCAAGAATCTTGAAAGTTAACCACCAACACATCAACTATTTCTAGGATATTTATTAAATAATCTGGAATGTGAGATTATCAAGCTCTGGGGATTTATCAAGCCTTTAATCTAATCAATTTATCTAACACCATTTCTTGACTAATCCAGATTTGCTTCAGTTCCTCCTTCAGATGATGAGCTTACATCTTGCACTGCTGCTGTCTTTTGTGTTTAGATACACCCATAGCGCTATGAACAAGGAAGTTAGTTCCAAGTCATTTTGTGGCTTGGAGGGGAATTGTCAGATGGTGGCGTTCCCTCCATCTTTTGCCATTGTTCTTCTAGGTCGACAGTTTGTCAGTTTGGAATGTGCTGTGATGTACCTGGATGACTTGATGCAGCTCATTCTGTAGATGGTACACAATGCTGTTATTGTGCATCTGTGATGGAGGGAGTGAATGCTGAAGGCGGTGCAATCAAGTGGACCGCTCTGCTTTGGATGGTACTATGTTTCTTGAGGTTTGTTGGAGCTGCACCCATCGAGGCACGTGGAGAGTATTCTATCACATTACTGACTTGTTACTTTTAGGTGGTGGACAGGTTCTGGGGAGTCAGGAAGTGAGTTACTTTTTGCAGAATCCCCAGCCTCTGACTTGTACCTATAGCCCTTCAGTGAGTCTAAGAGTCATGCTGGTGTGCTTTGGAGTGCTGAAGGGCAAACCAGAAGCAGCAGCTATAACTTTAGAGTAGGTTTTAAATCTAGTGAACCCTGTAAGTTAAGCATCAAAAGTGGCAGACTATTGGTATGTTGCTTGAACTAATAAGTCAAATCAAAACAGTCGAGCTTCTCACATTGTAAATACAGTCTTTTTTTCTGTACTTCTAAACTGGGGACTGAAATAGGAAAATAACTGTTTTAAAAACCAAGGATTGTTTAGAGATTGCTCACTTTTTGAAAGCAAGAATAGAATCCCTACAGTGTGGAAGCAGGGCATTTGGTTCATCGAGTCTGCACTGACCATCCAAAGAGTATCCCACGTGGACCCACCCCCATATCCTATCCTCTAACACTGTGTTTCCCATGGCTAACCTACCTAACTTACATATCTGTGGACACTATGAGCAATTTAGCATGGCTAATCCACCTAACCTACACATCTTTCGTCTGTGGGAAGAAGCCAGAGCACCCACAGAAAGCCCACACAGACACAGGGAGAACATGCAAGTTCCACACAGACAGTCACCCAAGGGTGGAATTGAACCTGGGTCCCTGGCGCTGTGAGGTAACAGTGCTAGCCACTGAGCCACAATGCCGCACAAGTCATCTGATATGGTAAGTGTTTGCACAGCTATTTCTTCAAACAGTAGTTTGCAGGTGAACTGAAGATAGGGTGTGGTAAAAATGGATTTTCAGCCAGCAACAAATTTATTGTTCTGTGGTCTGGTCACCAAGTATCAATGACAATGGTCTTCTGTTGCCAATAACTATGTGATTGTCTCCCAGTAGCTAAACAGCTTGGGGTTGGTGAACATGACAATGAGAAGCCATCTAATCTCCACAGGTTCAAGAGCTATCTCTGTTCTCTGCGACAAAAAACAATTTAAGCCAAAAACAAATTAGATTTATTTTCCATATGAAGTTGCTGTAAGCTGTGTTTTTTAACTAATAAGTCAGAGACTTTTAAAAGTGTGAAGTCTTTACCCTCTGTCTCCTGCAACAAGTGCAAGTGTCCATTGAAGGATGATTGAGAAGCAGCACAAGATCGGCACAAGAATCATCTCAGCAAATCCTATAAAAAGGAACCACTGAATTATTCTCCTAGGTTTTCCCTCCATCCATTACACCTAGGTTTTTTTTCTTATCTGCATCCGTCCAAATGCATACACAAGAGGGTGTTTAAAGGGAGTCAAAGTTTTAAATTGAATCTAATATGCCGATGATTCGTAATTGTTTACAGATAGCTGGCATCTATTTATTTCTAATAAGTACAGAAACCGGGTCCATGCATAGGTCTGAAAGTTAGGCGAATGGTGAAAATTGTGTCTGTTTTAAAAGTCTTTAACTTTTGTGACAACTTAGGAATAGTGAGCCTTGATTTTCAGTGCATTAACCCAGTCAGGCATAACACTATCCAGTCAAGAATGTACGTGGCAGTAACCATAGCAACAAACACAATGATACCTTTTTGAAAATATCCTCTTACTCATCCATGGTGTACCCAAAACACAGGAGTTTAAATAACAAGTCTGAACTGGTTGCAAATGCCTTTAACCAAAAGCATCATGTAAATAGCCTTATTTTCATTTGATCACCTCCTGTGGTCCCCAGCAGCAATGGTATCTGTAACAAGTCAATACTGTTCAACTCACAAAGCAGCTGACTTCATTGGATGCAGCAAAGGCTATGTGCTCTCAAAACAAATGCTGCCCACAACTTTCAACACTTCCGTATCAGAGATCGAATGATGGCTATGTCTTTGCTACATCTATGGCAAGAAAAAAAGTACTCGACTCACTGAAAGCTGGTGAACAAAAAGCACTCAAAATGCTAATTGAATGTTATCTTTTATCTCCAGGCGAGTAGATTAAAAGGGTGGGAGAAGTTCAGGTTTTGTTGTACAGAATCTTTGTCACACTCCAGCTGGATTTCTGTTCAGTTTTGGACAATACATCAGAGGAAGGCTTTATTGGCCTGGAGGCATTCTTTTCATGTAATGATGATATCATTAAGGTGTTAAAAGCAATAAATGTTTTCATAAAAGTGGTAACGGAATCTCATTAACTCTCATGCAGAAATCCAGAGCAAATGGTCATAATTTTAAAATTCAAGCTGAGTTTTTCAGCAGTGAAATCCAGAAAGATTTTTTTTCACTCATTTTGAAGATGAGGCACAGTTTGTTTTTATAATAGTAAGTTAATCAAGAGATATGGAATTAATGCAGGTCAATAAAGTTCAAGAACAAATAAATATAATGTAACTGACTGGCAGAATTGTGTAAGGGAACTGATCCTGTGTTTCAGCACCAGGATATGGTTTTAACATTATTGAGCTGTTTCTGACATGAGTTTCTTTCAAACAAAGTTTTATTGTGGGAGAAAACGTTTACTAAATTATGGTTGAAGTATTAAAAAACATGTACCTTTTGGATTTAGCATCCAGCATTTTGGTGTTCCATTTAAATTTTTAATTTTTGCAGGCATCCCACTCAAAGCTGAATTGCCCAGTCTAAAATCTAAATTCCATTTAAAATCCACCTTCAGCACTGTACTGATGGATGAGATGAAAACATGTCGTCCATCCAGAGTTTGGAATTTACTCGAAGGTTTTTCCTCAGCATCTTTCATCATCCTTCATTGCCACAACTGCGTCTGTCCATCCTGTTTACTTGTTTGTTAAATGTTTTCACCATGAGACAACCATTGCATTTGATTCAGTTATACCTAGTTATTATTAATTCCCCTGGATTTGCCCTGTTTCTGCACAGGATTGTAACCTGTACGTGCATTGATAAGATTAGAGCATTTAAACTAGAATTAAAAAATAATAAAACACTGTACAGTCGAAAGTTTGTACTTTACCTCTTCCAGTTTAATTGTCGTTATATTTTTCTAAACTTCCATTTTGCTTCTATGTCATACCAAGTTCTAACCTTCACCAAATGTTGAAAAGTGTGGCAGTAGAAAAGCACTGCGGGTCATGCAGTATCCGAGGAGTCGAAGAGTTGCCATTTCGGCCAAAAGCCCTGTCGTTATATTTTTCTAAACTTCCATTTTGCTTCTATGTCATACCAAGTTCTAACCTTCACCAAATGTTGAAAAGTGTGGCAGTCGAAAAGCACTGCGGGTCATGCAGTATGCGAGGAGTCGAAGAGTTGCCATTTCGGCCAAAAGCCCTGATGAAATATCGTTTCTCTTGCTCCTCGGCCGCTGCCCAACCGGCTGTATTTCTCCAGCGCCACACTTCTCGAGTCTGACCCCTCCAGCATCTGCAGTCCTCACTTTCACCTTTTCACCAAACGTGTATTGACTTCTGTCATTTTTATTTTGCACATGCAGTACTGTACAATAGCCATTAAGTGTCGCTGTTGTACTTTGCAATAACTTGATAAACAGTTTAGCATGAGATCTTTGGGAAAGGAAGGTATAACGAACCACAGTTCTCCAGGGCTAATAGAACCAGCAATGGAAGGTAACAAATAAATCTTATAAATTTATGATCCTGACCTCTACATAATATTGTACAGGTATAGTCCTGTTTGGGAAAACAAACAAGTGAACAAGAACTATTGCTGATTTATAGATGCAAAATAATGACTGAAACTACTTCTTGACTGATATATAAGAAAAGTGATTCTGTGTTTTATTGACAGTGTTTTAATTTCTGAAAGCTGAATTGAAGTGCTGAATTGAATTGAGGAGCAAGAGAAACAATATTTCATCAGGGCTTTTGGCCGAAATGGCAACTCTTCTACTCCTCGGATACTGCATGACCCGCAGTGCTTTTCTGCTGCCACCCTTTTCAACATTTGGTGAAGGTTAGAACTTGGTATGACATAGAAGCAAAATGGAAGATTTTTTCTTTGGCATGTATTTCAACAAACTATATTTTCTGCTTGTCAGTTCTAGTACCACAACTGAAATTGCTGGAAAAGCTGAGCAGGTTTGACAGCTGTGGAGAGAAATCAGAGTTAACATTTTGGGTCCAGTGACTCTTCCTTCGAACCGATAGAATTCTAGAACAATGTTGTTTGAGCAATGCAAACTCAACTCTAAGTGGATCATGTCCCCTCCAGAAATAGGGAGGGGACATGATATTCATAACAAGAGCACAGGACTGGCCTTGTGAGACATGGAATTGATGTTTTGATGTAATGGTGCTCAAGGAACTATGAACCTCCACTCCAAGGTCTATTCGTTCAATAACACCGTATAGGGCCTTACCATTAAGTGTATAAGTCATACTCTGCTTTGCCTTTCCAAAATTCAGGACCTCACATTTATCTAAGTTAAACTCCACCTTAATATTTGCTTATATTGGAAACATCCTGTAGTCATAACATAGAACGATAATTAACGTACCTCTAATTTGTCTTGGCCAAACTTAAGCAAGCATTTTGCAAGCATCAGGACAAAGGGAAAATGAAAAATATCTAAGGCCTAATGAATTCAGTAAAAATGTTTCCATTTACAACTAATAAACAGGGAACTCAAGAGAGAGCATACCTCCACCATGACACTTTCACTGACCATTATAATTACCCAGCTCTTTGATGCTTCACCATGCCTGCTTGATGCTCTGTGACTACAAAGCGAAACAAAGAATTTTTTTATTAAGGTTGTCCAATACATTAAGAAAACTTTGGACTAATTACCTCTAACAACTTGTTCGGAAAACTCTGTTTTGACAGAAATGATAAATTCCACAACTGCAGCTGAAACAATCCACACCATGTTCATTATGTCAGCACTCATTGCCAATCTCTACCACTCCTTGTGAAGATGGGGGAGATGATGGCCTAGTGGTATCGCTGGAACCCAGGTAATGCCCTGGGGACTGGGGTTTGAATCCCACCATGGCAGATCATAGAATCATTACAGTTTGAAAGCAGGTCATTCAGCCCATTGAGTCCACTTCAACCCTGTAAAGAACATCCCAGCTATCCCCTCCCTTCTATCCCAATAATCCAGCATTTCCCACAGCTCACTCACCTCATATCTTTGGACTGTGGTATGAAAACCATGCAGACATGGGGAGAATGTCCAAGGATGGAATTGAACCCACTTTATTGGCACTATGAAGCAACATGCTAACCACTGAGCCAGTGTGCTCCCACCATTCTCAGATGATGGAATTTGCATTCAATAAAACTCAGAAAGTAACAGTTTAATGATGACCATGAATCAATTGTTGATTATCTGGTTCAATAATGTCCTTTATGGTCTGACCTATATGTGACTCCAGACCCACATAAATGTCTCTTAACAGCCTACTGGACAATTAGAGATAGGCAATAAACACTTACCTAGCTGGTGATGCTCTCATCCCATGAATAAATTTTTTAAATGGAGAGGTGAAAATTGGAGATGTAATGGACAGCGAGGAAGGTCACCTCAGAGTATAATGATTCCTGAAGAAGGGCTCATGCCCGAAATGTCGATTCTCCTGCTCCTTGGATGCTGCCTAACCTGCTGTGCTTTTCCAGCAACACATTTTCAGCACCTCAGAGTATGACAGGATCTTGATCAGATGAGCCAATGGGCCGAGGAGTGCCAGATGGAGTTTAATTTAGAAATATGTGAGGTCCTGAATTTATCTAAAGGCAAATCAGACTAGGACTTATACATTTAATGATAAGGCCTTGGACGGTTTTGCTGAACAAATAGACCTTGGAGTAGAGGTCCATAGTTCCTTAACGTGGAGTCACAGTTAGGATAGTGAAGAAGGTGTTTGGTATGCCTTAATTTATTGGTCAGATCATTGACTATCAGAGTTGGGAGTTGGAGGTGTCTCTTAACAGGTTATTGGTTAGGCCACTTTTGGAATATTGTGTGCAATTCTGAACTCCTTCCAATCGGAAGGATGTTGTGAAACTTGAAAAGGTCCAGAAAAGATTTACAAGGATGTTGCCAGGGTTGGAGGATTTGAGCAATAAGGAGAAGCTGAATATGCTGGGACTGTTTTTCCTGGAGTGTTGGAGGCTAAGGAGTGATCTTATAGAGGTTTATAATATCATGAAGGGCATGGATAAGGTAAATAGATGGTATTTTCCCAGGTATGGAGGAGTCTACAAATAGAGGTCATAGGTTTAGACTGAGTGGGGAAAGATTTAATAGGAATCTAAGGGGAAACTTTTTCATGCAGAGGGTAGTGCACATATGAAATGAGCTGCCAGAGAAAGTGGTGAAGGCTGGTACAATTACAAGGGTGCCTGGATAGGTGTATGAGTAGGAAGGGTTTAGAGGGATATGGGCTAATTGTTGGCAAGTGGGACTAGATTAGGTTGGGATATCTGGTTGGCGTGGGCAAGTTGGACTGAAGGGTCTGTTTCCATGCTGTACATCTCCATGGCTCTATGACTGTATGAGCTGCCTTCTTAAACTGCTGGAGTCCATTTGGGTTAGGTACTCCCACAATGCAATTGCGAAGGGAGTTCCAGGATTTTGACCCAGAGACTGTGAAGGAACGGAAATATATGTCAGTCAGGATGGTGAGTCAAACTTTGTGCGGAATTTGCAGGTGGCAATTCTTTAAGTGTACAGCTCTCTGACAATCATGTTTCTTTTTTCTATTTCAATTTTTTCTCTTTCTTCGGTTAATTTATTTTTAATTTCCTTTCCCCTCCTCCCCACACTACTGTCAAACAGCAGTAGTGCTTATTTCTCCCCAGCACCGATGTTGTGTATGTGTAGGTGTAGGACACACTGAAGAAACATAGAAAACTTTAACAGTCCTGTTTATAATCTATCAGCCAGGGCTCCCTGATTGGACCAGATTAACAGCCTCAATCAAGGAACTCATACTCTTTGAGGTCCACCACTACATCCCTCTCCCTACATCAATAACATAATTAGATTAGATTCTCTACAGTGTGGAAACAGGCCCTTCAGCCCAACAAGTCTACACCGTCCTTTCGAAGAGTAAGCCACCCAGATCCAGTCCTCTACCCTATATTTACCCCTGACTAATGCACCTAACACTATGAGCAATTTAGCATAGCCAATTCACCTAACCGGCATATCTTTGGACTGTGGGAGGAAACCAGAGCACCCGGAGGAAACCCATGCAGACACGGAGAGAATGTGCAAACTGCACACAGACAGTCACCTGAGGCTGGAATTGAACCCAGGAGCCTGATGCTGTGAGGCAGCAGTGCTAACCACTGAGCCACCATGCCGCCCCCGTTTTTTGCCAGTTATTTTTTATGGAGTGTTTTAGCATCGGGTAAGGTTCCTCTAACTCTGTCTCAGATACGGGCAGTGTGTCATGCACAGTAGCTCGCCTCTTGAACATGGAGCATCTTGAAAGAAATTTGCTCTCTTCATCAGGAGGAAAAGACATTGAGGCAGCAACATCCGCCACGTCCATCTTAGATTCTGAAATTTCATCAACGCTTGTTGGAGTGGGAGAACCCACAGGTTCTGGAACAGTCAGAAAGACTGTTGAGGAGTTCGACATGTTTTGCTACCGCACCATTTGCAACTTTCATCTGGTCCACGTGCTTGTTTAGGCACTGAATTTTACACATGACTGGGCCTGACCTCACGTGGACCATGTCTCTTACCCATGCAGGACCAATCCTGTGGTTCCTACACCAAACGTTGCCCTCTTAAGTAAATTGTTTCTCTCATTTGGCATCATATTGTGACCGGCATTGGCATTCCTGATGACGTTTAACCCCACCTGCCCCCAGGTCCAGGAAAATCAGATGTAACCTGTTATGGAGTTTTCTCCCCATGAGCAACTCTGTTCGAGATATCCCTGTAGTTGCAAGAGGGATGGTTCCATAATAAATAGGAACCAGTACAGTTTGGTATTTAGTGAAGCTATAGGCTGTTTCTTTAAGTCTGCCTTTAAAGTTTGGACTGCTCTTCCTGCTGACCATTGGATGATGAATGACATGAAGTTCTATTTATTTGTCAAATACCATTTGACTTTAAGAAATACTCAAATTCCAATGAGGTCCACCTGGCTGACTTTGTCACAGTCCTTGTCCTTTTAGATGTTAGTGGCTATAGATTTGGAAGGTGCTGTCTGAGGAGCCTTGGTGAATTTCTACAGTGCATCTTATAGATGTATACACTGCTGGTACAGGTAAGGTAGAGTTTAAATGTAACTAACTGAGAAAAGTCAAAAAGTGTGATGCTGGAAAAGACAGCAGATCAGTCAGCGACCGAGGAGCAGGAGAGTCGATGTTTCGGGCATAAGCCCTTAAGCAGGAATGTGGAGGGTGAAAGGGGGCTGAGTGATAAAGAGGAGGGTGGGGTTGAGGAATGGGGAAAGGTAGTTGGGAAGACGATAGGTACTTGCAGGTGGGGGGTTGATGGTGATAGGTCAGAGGGGAGGGTGGAGTGGATAGGTGGGAAGGAAGATGGACACTTAGGACAGTTCAATAGGTCAGTGCTCAGCTGGAGGGTTGGATCTGGTATGAGGTGGGTGGAGGAGAGATGAGGAAACTAGTGAAGTTGATGTTGATGCCATGTGATTGGAGGATCCCAAGGCGGAAGATAAGGTGTTCTTCCTCCAGGCATTGGGTGGCAATAACTTGGCAGTGGAGGAGGCCCCGGACTTGTATGTCCTTGGCGGAGTGGGAGGGGGAATTGAAGTGTTCGGTCATAGGGCACTGGGACTGTTTGGTGCATGTGTCCTAGAGATGAAATGTTCTGCGAGTTGACATCCTGTCTCCCCAATGTAAAGGAGACCACATCGAGAGCAACGGACACATTAGATGAGTTATTTGTATGTGCAAGAAAATCTCTGCCTGATGTGGAAGGATCCTTTGGGGTCTTCGATGGAGGTGAGGGGGGAAGTGTGGGCGCAGGGTTTTGCACTTCTTGCGGTGGCAAGGGAAGGTGCTGGGAGGGCAGGGTGGGTTAGTGAGGGGTGTAGACCTATTGAGCGAGTTGTGGAGGGAATGGTCTCTGTGGAATGCTGATAGGTGAGGGAGGGGAAATATATCTCTGGTGATAGGGTCTTATTGTAGATGGTGGAAATGGCAAAGGATAATGTGCTCTATCCTGAGATTAGTGGGGTAGAAGGTGAACACTGGGGGATTCTATCCTTGTTGTGGTTGGAGGGGTGGGGTTCAGGGGGCTCATTAAACTAACTGAGAAAAGCAAAAGCCTGAGACATGTCACCATCAAATAAAATTGTAAAGTATGTACTTCCGACAGGATGTAGCAAACAAAGAGATCTCCTGTCACCTCGAAGGCTGCCTAGCTATTTGACTGCCAAGGGACAAGTGTTCTCAACCCATGTCAATGATCATTAGGAAATAAATTTCAGTGATCATCTATCAAGTAGCTACCATTGATATGTGGCGGAGCCAGGGCCTGGCGTTGATGTCCATTCTGGATCTATGGAGGTCTTTTGGAGTGGATTGGTTGGTTATGGCTATGGACAAGGAGTGTTTTGTGGAAACTGAAGGACATTTTTCTGGACATGAAGCCCAGACCTGATTCACAGGTGGCCATAGAAGGAGACATGAATGTTTTTGCCAAATTGCCCTAATTGTTATTTGCAGTGTGTTTTGCATGTGGTTATTTTTGATTTGATTTGACTTATTGTTGCCACATGTTCGGCACAACATCTTTTGCCGAAGGGCCTGTTCTGTGCTGTATTGTTCTATGTTCTATGTACTGAGATACAGTGAAATGTGTTGTTTTGCATACTCAGCAGGAAGATCGTACCATATGAAATATATTAAGTAGCAGACCAGAGAGAAGAAGACATTGTTACAACTGTAGAGAAGATGCAAAGAATAAGATCAACATTAACATTTGAGAGGTCTGTTCAAAAGTTTAATAACAGCGAGGAAGAAGCTGCTCTTTAATCTCGTTGGCTGTTCGCTGTTAATATTAATGATTAATTAAAGTGCTGAACCTGTCAATTGGTGTACAAAGGGCACTCAGAATCATGAGTGTTTCAAAACGATGGGTTAAAACATTAGGAAACATCCTTGGTTTTCAATAACCACTGCTATGTTTTCAAAAAAGCTGATTTCCAACAAAGTTTGCTGTAATTTGTTGTAGATTAATGTAGATCTTCTGAGGGACAGGACGTACATGTTTTTGGAAAGGCAAGAATAGATTAGGGATAGTCAACATGGCTTTGTGTGTGGGAAATCATGTCTCACAAACTTGATTGAGTTTTTTAAGAAGTAACAAAGAAGATTGATGAGGGCAGAGCAGTAGATGTGATCTATATGGACTTCAGTAAGGCGTTTGACAAGGTTCCCCATGGAAGACTGATTAGCAAGATTAGATCTCA